>NW_016690191.1:9051923-9461068 GCF_001604755.1 Lepidothrix coronata
GCTCTACAGATCCTATGTTATTAGATTGAAAACAAATCTTTAAACGTGTACTTAGCTTGCTTTTAAAGCAATGTGGCTTCTTTACCATGATAAAATGATAAAAATACATATGACATCATAAAGCTCACAGTAATATTGTTGCTGAAGAAGTTTTACAGCTATCTGCTTGAATTCATTTGGTTTGAAACTTGCCTTGGTCTAGCATTTTTTTGAGTTGAAAACATTTTTTATACAAACACCATGTGATTGAATATAACTAAGGGTTTTTTATACATATGTAAAGTGGACAAAAATAATTCTCCCTAAGTAAGGAAATGCTATATATAGAAGAAAAGCTGAAGACTTTCAAGTCACAGACTTCAGTAGGTTTTTTGACATCATCCCTAGGGAGGCAGAAATACAAACAATAAAAAAAGCAGTTTCCTTCATGAGAACACACAGAACATCAGAAACCATAGGTAAAGAGAGCAGTGCTGTGCAGAATGGAAGTCATTATCCTGTTGGCTCACATTTTTCACTCTAGTCATGGCCATTCCCTGTTATCATGAATGAGAGGTGCACACATATCAGTAGCTAACACTTTAAAGCTAAGTTTTAAATATTTTTAATAAATGTCACGACCTCAATAAGTCAGAAAAAGTGTAGACTCTACAACTCTTGAGAGGTACAGTGTGGAATAACAACTCTGGGGAAGGAAAGAATGCTACAGGGCATTCTTGTACCGTCAGAATTGCAGGCTGATAGGGGATAAATCAATCTCTGCCCCCCCCAACTGTCCCTGGTTGCACCATGGCTGGGAAGATGCTTTCCTACAGAGATCTGCACACAAAGCTGCTGCTTCTAAGGGGGAAAAAAACCTGCATCTTGACTTCTGTCAGCTTTTTCTTAGACCTTGAGAATAGCAGATCTGGATTGTGCTAGGAGTTGGAGTGGGTTCTTATCTGTGGGGTTTTTTTCCTGGTTTATTGGGTATTTTTTATGTTGGTTTTTGGGATAAGCAAACAGACAAAATTTGTATTCAAAGTTACTTTCACTTGGGCTCATATATAGACACAGCTTTCACGATGATAAGGGGGAAACAGAAGCTAGGTTTTCTAAACCAACCAATTTACAGAGAAATAGCAGATAAAAATTAATCTCAGGACAGTACTACCTGAGCCAGGGAAAGCAGGGTGACTGATTCTGCAATAGCACAGTCACTCAGGTAGAACAGACATCACAGAGGAAATATTAGATGGCTACAATTAGAGGGCTTAGGGAAGAGACTAGGATATGCCCAGATATGTTAGATTTCAGCAGATGGAATGTTGATTGGGGTTTATGTAATTCAGAGCTGTTCTGACAGAGCACTCGGGGAGAGACATGTGCAAAGTAACAGAGAAGGGCAGTATTTAAGAAGCTTCGCCACGTTTTCACACGCTCATTTGGAAAAAGATGAAAAGAAAATATCCAAGTAAGTTTTTTTCATCATTAAAAAAAAAAAATCCCACAAACAAACAAAAACCAACAGTGGCAAGATTCCTTTCTTCCTGTAGCATCCTGGTAGGTAATATTATATTCATATTAAACCCAGACTTCCATATGGACAGTTTTTTCATCAGTTTAATACATTGTGAAAGGTATCTGTCATTTGTATGTCTTTAAAGTGACAAAGTTTATTTTAAGATTTCCATTAAGTAACACCTTCCTGAATTTCAAAGCAAACAGGACTGGAAATTTAAGGACATTGCAAAGATATCAGGCTAATTTCTTTGTGCAACCTCCCATATGATGACCTTTCAAAATCTGGTGGATGAAGTACTGGGCTGACAGCAGGGTCTTAATCACAGCCTTAAGCGAGTTTTTCAGTTGCATCTATTTCTCCTCCCATTCCTGGTCTTCTTTGTCTGTTTACCTTTACTATTTTTAGGTCAGAAGTGTCTTTTGTTATATTTGTACAGTAAGAACCCCAAGATGTTTTATTAAAAGCAGCTAAATTCTAATATCAATGCAGAGCATGGCCACTGAAGATATTTTTATAGGTATATTATGAGTGGGCTTCCATACTCAGGGAAAAAAAAAAATGCACCTCTGCAGTTAATATTTAATCCTAAATATGAAAGATATATATATATGCATTCAATAAGGTCTTTCAGAAGTCTGTATTTTATGAAAAAGACTGCAGTTTGAGCACTAATTTATCTTAAACACACACGATTTTTTGTCATATTAAACAGATGACTGCAATTATTTTTTTCAATAAGCAGTGCTACTGCATATCATAAGGCAACAAAGCAATGTTACAAACAAGACTAGAAAACTCATATTTTTAGCAATTCAGCTAAAGAGAACATACTTATGTTTTCTCCTCCATTTTCCATTTGCTTCTGATTCCAACTGTTTAGCTTTCTGGCAGTGAAAATATGTTTGGAATAAAAATAGACCCCACGGTTTGAAATTATCATGTGTAGCTTTGTTTTGCTTTTCCCTTCAATACATTCTTACTGAAACGAGGAAAGCCTTTCACCCAAGGAGAATTTACCAGAAAAAAAAACTTTGGCAGAATTAACCTGTTTATGACTGCTGGCATATTTTTCCAAGAGAAGTCTTTCAAAATACAGTGGTGGGATCAAGCACAAAAAGATATCCTGATCAAGTGATA
This sequence comes from Lepidothrix coronata, assembly GCF_001604755.1. Classification (NCBI taxonomy): domain Eukaryota; kingdom Metazoa; phylum Chordata; class Aves; order Passeriformes; family Pipridae; genus Lepidothrix; species Lepidothrix coronata. Next base: position 9,054,565 of record NW_016690191.1, read on the forward strand.
GGACTCAGACTTTCTTGCATAACCATCATACACACACCATGGTGAAAGGCAGCATCCCTAAGAACCCTACTGTTATTCATAGAGTGAAAAGTATTCCTCAGAGCACATAGAGTCACTTTGCCTTATACCCCCAAGTTTCAGTTCTTGCACATAAAACAGTTTGTGTGGACTTTACATATATAACCCACCTACACCTTAATCTTTTCAAGAGGTTGCTGGCTGCCAAGATAGCTTGTGTGCAGGCCAAGGAATATGGACACTTTCCAATCCTGTCTGTTAAGACTTCTCTGCAGGAAGCTGGCTTTCTAGGGTGTGAATTTGTGCTTTAAAACCATCTGCCCTATGTTGCTTTGTCTCAGTGGAAGAAATAATAAGTCCTGTTCAAAGGACTGGTAACCTGTCACTAACCCTCAAATTCTAAAAAGCCAATTGAAACATGGCCTGAAATATAACAAACTCCAAAATTGGGTCCATCCAAGGCATAGTTTTTCATTAAGAAAGCTCTGACAGTCGTCTTGTCTGTAGAAACACAGTTTGAATATTTACTAGTAAACAGCTGTAGTGGATGTTGTTGTTATTCTCTCACTTCTCAAGATCAGTATATTTAATCTAGAAAATAGATCACAGCAGAACAATGTTTTCTGCACACGCACATCCTGGAAGAATGCTAAAGTCTGTTACTGCACACAGGGATCGATGTCTGCAGGAGACAGAACAAGAAGTGCTCAGCATATCTGCAGCCAAGGAGATTTAGCCTGACATTAGGAAAATCTTTCTGTCAGAGTTGCAAGCACTGCATTAGACTACAAAAGAATGCTGGTCTTTAGAAATAGATCAGACAAGCATCTCTTCTAGCCTGCTAGTCTTCTCTCAGAGAAAGGAATGGATTAGATGATTGATATAAAGTTTGTTCCTTCAGCTCCAGGTTTCTGTGACACTGAAACAATACACAGCAATTTGAAGCTTAGCTCAGTGATGTAAAAAAAAAACAAAAAAACCAACAAAACAAAACAAAAAAAAACCAAACCAACTTTCTACACCAAACCTGACTTCACTTTCCACGTGGACAGAATAACCTTTGCCAAAACTCTGTCCTCAACTCCATCTCATTGTGAATACCGACAGTCTTTTAGACAGAGCTTCCAATCTTTCTGGAGAGTGCCATTACTTCAATTAATACCTGTGTAAGCAGCCCCCCTCCGATCCTAACATTGGCCAAACACCCCTTGCCAGCTGCAGCTTTAGAGCTTCTGAGCCTTGTTCATTCATCAGTTACCTAATCACCAAGTTGCAGGTCATTTTTAACACAAACATTTTGCTTTCCAAAGTGTAGATGCAGCCAGTTCAGTTGCAGGGGCTCGTAAAAACGCAGCTGAAAAAAAATGAAAGAAAACCACTTGAATATCCTTATCCCTCCTCTCTGCAGCAGGACAAAAACCACAGACCGTGTTAAACCACACGATCAGGGCCCAGCACCTGCGTGTACTTTGTGCCGTCAGATCACTTTCACAACCCATTCTCATCTCCCTGGATTCAATTCAGACGGATTCCTCCCAGCATCACCTCAGGTCTTACTGATCCTTAATTGCTACAGCAGTTGCTGCTCTGCAGACTGTGCACTGCCCTCCCTCTCCGGGAGCTAATGTTCCTCCAGGTGCAGTCACCTTCTGTGCCAGCTGGCTTTAAAGCAGAAAAAGAGCCAGTCCAAATCATCAGCAAATTATACTTGGAGGTCTGTCAGTAACATTTGTATTTACACATCATATAGCCACTAGCCGTTATTGACACCTAACGGCAAACTTCCTCCTCTTAAATCATACTGAAATACAACTATCTCCCAGAGATGGCTGTAGGCACAACTTGCCTAATACCCACTAGAAGCACTTTGTGGGTGTAAATTACACTTGGAAAAAAGGAATGTGGATTTCAATTAAAAGTACACCCTTCTACTCCCAGCCTACAGACTGATTACACATTGTTTTACAGCTCAACAGTGCAGTGAGGCCAGGAAATGAATTAATACCAAGTGCAGTTGCTAAGGACCAGATTCACTTTCTGTCAAGCCAGACAATGTAATTTTATATGTTAAACATCTGGACTTTTGATTTTAATCTTGGTATAACAAAGCCATATATAGCAGAGATATAAAAGTCTTACTAAAGTAGAACTGTTCCTGAAGTGACATAAGATAGACTAAACAAACCATCTGTCTTAGAAATCTGATTTTTAACCAGAAAAAGAAAAAAAAAAGAATGTTAGAACCTATGAATTATAGTTAGCTTTACTCCTTTTTTCATAATGCTATAACTTTTCCCTGGAAAAATGTAAGCCAACTGATGGAGGGGGGAAAAAGAGTTTTCTAAAGTTTTATTGTCTACAGAGGAGACAAGGGAAAAGTAATTTTTCCTCTCAGGGAGTGTGCTACAGAGTCACTCTGGGCTGTGCAAGGAAAGCACATCAGAGCAAAATTACTGAAGTACAATGCATGAACAAAACTACCAGACAAAGCAACTGGCATAATGTTTAGCTGTGCTGCTGCCAGAAATAAACTAATCAGGGCTTGATGATATTCATTTGAATATTAAAGGAGTTACACATTCATTACTCTCTTTGATGAAAATAAAATACCTCAACAAAAGCAGCTAAAATATAATGGAATAGTATTCCCAAGGACCATGTGAACTTGCACTGCAAGAGAACACCATTTCTGTGAACACCTCTTGAGCACAGAGCACATACTTATAGTAGTTAACCCAACACTTTCCTCTTTCTTTCAGACTACTAAAGAATATCTCTGCTTTAAAAAAAACCCAACAAACCAATCAGAAGGAAAAAAGAAACCCAAAACAAAACACAAAAAACAAACAAACAAACCCAGAAAATCACACAACCTAAAGAAGCAAAAATCCAAACACTGCCAAACTAACCTTACTTCTAAAGTCACAGAGTAAAGAGATCTCCTTTAAATCCATAGTCAAACAGGCTGGTGGATGTGTTCCCACACATAGTGCCAGCAGAGTTGATTCCTTGGTTCATGCAGGGCTTTGCCAAATGCCCTGCCAGACACCCCATAAGTTTATCACTAAAGAATTACAGCGTCAAATTTTTACGTTTAGCTTCTTTCAGCAAAAAAATCAACAACCTGTACAAGTAGCTGGATCCATTCTCAGTTCTATGAGATGATGAAACAAAACAAAACTGTAGTAACCATCCAGATAAACCCATATTCCACCTGTGCCTGCTACCAGAGCAACAAAAAGGACCACAAAAACTCTACCCTATGCAGAGCCAATAGTGCCACAAAAAATCTACTGCCTCCCACAGAGATTGTGTGCTGGGCTGGAAGGAGCCTTGGTCCCACTTGGGGACTGTTCTGTGCAGCCTGCAATAGTACCAGGGGCCTGCAGGCACAATGTCTCACTGCAGCAAAAACCCAGAGGAGAACAGAGTACATTGGGATACCAGCAGAACAATTCCTCACAGCCTCCAACAACAGACAGCCCCAAGCTCTCCCAGGCAAGAAGGCATGTCAGCAGTACCGAGGAGCCGCACACCCACCTTGCAAGTCGTGTGTCCCACGTTCCAGCCTCCTGCAGCCGCCTTCTCCTGCACGCTGCCCTGCAGTGAACAGCACGCCCTGCTCTGCCTCTCTCCCCTTTTAAGCACCAGGTGAAGCTGGTCAGTGCAGCCCTTTCCCCACTGACGAGGAGCACCTGGTGCTACAGGTGAGACAGCAGCAACGTGCTTTGGCTGGGGCGCTCTCCCAGGAAGGTCCCCCTGCAGAAAGGCTGGCAGATGACCACGTTTCCTCCTGGCACCACTGTTCTTCCTTTTGTGCCAGATGCATTGGCCATGACAGGCTACAGCGCTGGCCTGTACAGTGGAGGTGCAGACATAGGAATTCTGCATCCTGGTTGGGGTTGTGACCCTCAGGTTACCCATGAGACTGCCAGTACTTAGGCAGACCTCCATCCTTCCAGCTGGGGCTTTCTCAGCTCTCAGGGGCTGGGAGAAGCCGTGTTACCATGTGTGTCTCCCATGACTGCACATTCTCTCTGTCTCAGATGCACAGACCAAAATGTGACTACACAATTCATCTTACTTTGAGCCACTAATTTTTATCCCCACTTTGGTACTTTAAACTTTTTTGGTCTTCCACTTCAGTCATTCCCGTGCCAGATGCTCAAAATGCAGAATATTAATAGGATCACAGAGATCAATCTGCCATTTCTTCCAGAATAAAAATTAAATCTGCACTATTGACATTATATGCAAGTAGCAATAGCTGAGCAGAGCTACAGAGCAAGTCATAAAAAGATCCAGCAAGTATTAAAGGAATTCTATTTTTTATTGGACTTTCAGCTGTCAGACTGTTTTTTAAATTGTCAATATTTTTGAAAAGCAGCGACAGCATTGTTTGTCTTGCAGTGTAAAGTTGGTTAATAGATGAAATAAGTATCTTCAAATAAGAGTAAGGCAATATAAATGCTCAAAATACCTTATGAGCATTATGTAGAAAAAACATAACTATCAATTTGGTATTAATAAAATAAATTTTTGTTTATTATGTAACACTGAAGCAAGGCCTAATCTTGCAGTTTTACTTTGGTAAAACACCCATCAAGTGAGGAATTAGTGCTAGACATAAGTCATTATGTGGGAAGGATGCAGGAAAATATTTTTCTAATGAAATTTTACAAGTTTTTTTGGAGTAGATAGCAGGTATCATCAGCTCTGGGGAAGTTAAATGCTTAAGTGCCATCTCACACTGCAAAAATCACACTGTTAGAGCCTGCAAGAGACATAGCACAGGAGTAGGCAAATGGAAATTTAAAATTAATTTACTGTCCCACTGGTAGGTTAGTCTAGGTGGAAGTTCTCAGTCTGGAAATGATGTTATTTGGGTCTCTGTTTCACACCCTTTACCATATCTTTCACGGTTGCTAAGAAACAGCAGCATTACAGCAGAGCAATCATTCCTACTTCAGTCTAAATTGTAGTTAATTAGCCTACGTGTGAAATGGGATTCCTACCAGGAGAGGAAAGAGATACAGTTTAAATTTTAAAACACAAACCAACACAACTGACAAACGGATGATTCCTTCTAAATCAAAATGTTCAAATGGCAAAAAGGTTTGGAAAGTTTACATTTCCCAGAATGTTTTGTGCTACTTGGGTAGAATAAAGGAGTCGTGATTAGCTGTGTCCCAAAATCTGTCCTTTTGCAGACCTTAATGAAAATTCTCAGCTTGAGTGTGAAATCTGATGGGTACAAAAAAAAAGGTGATGTGATTGGATAAATTCAAACAAAAGGGGTTTGTTTTCTGACATGGATAACGTACAGGAGGACGAGGTTCGCAGCCCAGGAGAAGGTAGGAAGTAGAAGATGCTACCAGGATTTTTTAGAAAATTTGAAGGTATACTTTTTATATGGAAATTAGAAAAAAAGGACCAGGTACAAATTATTTGGGAGTAAAAATGTTTAGGTTGCACAAAGGTAGCTGATTATCCTTGTCTTCTGCATTTCTGATTTACCCTAATAGGTGTAAATATTATGGTCTTGAACAGAAATAAGTCTTGGCTGTGTCATTTGCCAAGGAAATTCTAATTAGTGCCTTTGTTGCACATAGCTGTAGTCAAAGGATTTTGTCATTTGATTTCCAAACATGAGTGAAAATTTGGTATTTCATTAGGAAAGAACAATGAACAAGTGTCTGCTATTCGAAACTCAGGACAGATCTGTCATTCTCTTTCTAGCAAATTTGAGGTAGCAGTAATACTGCTTTTTAACTGAGTCAAGTAAGAGAATTTTAAATACCTCAGAAACTGATTGCTGTGAAAGCAGTTTTTTCCTCTGCACAAATTTATATAATATACCATTTTCCTAAGTTCTGCTTGGAGAGGAAAAGAATAATTTGCTTCAGTGTCTTTTCCTATTTCTTTTCCAAATACGGATGTTATAGGAAGACATGTAACACAAATGCAATGGACCTCACAGACTATGTAGTTGCTAAGTGTTAACATTAATAACCATCTAGATTATGCTCTGTTAGACAGCCTTCATTTTAGTGGTTATTTGTAAGAGCCAAAATGCTTTGTGTGGATGATTTATTAAGCAGAATATACTCTGCAAACAAAAAGATACTTGTGTTCAGTATGCTTTGAGAGCTTTCAGATTATAAAAATGTAGAAAATATGCTTTAGATCCTTTTTTGTTAAATATACAAGTATTTTTGTGCATGCATTGCTATTTTCAGACTAAGATTCAAAAGTTACTCTGATAGTCTCTAAAGCCTCTATTTTCCTTCCTCTCCCTAATGGTAAAAAGATTCATACATCTTGTAAGAAATCAATGTTTATTTCATTTTACTACTGACTGGGATGTCAGAGGCCTTTTAAGATGTATTATAAATAAACACTTTGACAGAGGCCACATTGTCTGTGTCCCAAAAGAGAAGCCATGGTAATTTTTGGAGCACTCAGTGCTATTTTGGAAGTGAGATGAACGATTGTCCCAGGGGCATAAAGAAGCTAAAGTGTATGATCAGGGATGGATGCAGCCTGACCTGGTAGAGGAAAATACACTGTACAGACACGGGCACATAGTGAAATGAATGAACTGAGCAGAACTGGGGGGGAAAGCGGGGTAAGACTTTCCCTTCTCCCACTCTTTCCTCTGTCCATCCCAGCTCTGGCTGAAATTCATATGGGTAAAAAAGATGTCCATAAGATACACTTCAGTAAGGACCTGAAGTCTATATACTGCTAAGGGCTTATGTGGGCCTTAAGAAGAGTTTTTCAGGGATTCCTTGTATATCCTATTACCCCTAGATAATAAAATATGAAGAGAATCTTCAATTCGAGCCATAAAAGGCTGTCCGTGGTTGATCATGGTTGGTAAGAGCTTCATAGAAGCTTACTGGCTTGAGAGAATGCAGTTTTGAAAAGCACAGTGCACATTCCACAATCTGTTTAAGGTTATGTGTTTAAAGTACATAAATACCTATTTTATAGTGCCGTTAATCTTTGAATGTTGTTTTGAAAATGTAGTGAGGTGTGGTGTAACTCAGTGAAATGGTGAGTTTTGTTGTCGATTCCCAAATCTAATGCATCATTTGATTATAAGGAATGTTACTTGAGGGACTGACAGCCCTACCTGGGCCTAGCAGAGTGGCTTTAAATTATTTTTTATGAGATTAGGCTGTGAATAAAACTAACCATGAGTTGGAATAGCTCAACTATAACAATGACAAACTGATCCACTGTCTCATGAGTGCTCTTTGGCTAATGCCTCACAGACCACCTCTCTCCTGGCTTGCTCCTCAGGACTGTCAGAGTAAGAACTGCATTGCCCAGGAGCAGCCAGGGTTCTGGCTGCCCATCTGCAGTGTAAAGGAAATGCAGGGATATTCTGCACATGGTCAGAAACTGTCCTGTCCCTACCCAAGGCTTAATTCTGTCAGTCTGAGCAAGAACAGCCATTTGTATGGTCTCCCGCGCAGAGATGGTTGCAGTGTCCTAAAAGCATCAATTTACGTGGTAGTTCTGTGCCCAGAAAACTTGAGGTCCTGTAACCAACCCAAAGAAACCTTTATTGAAAGCAGTAGATGGGTCTGCCAATCCCGTAGTATAGAGTCACACAGAGCAGCATGGCAGGATAATCCCAGTCTGTAGGAAGGAAGGTGTGTGTCAAGCCACACTCTCCCTGCAAGTCCCAGGACTGCTTAATGTTGTTTCTGGGATGTTCTCATAAAGGCTGGTGGAGATGTGGACGTGTGACAAACGGATTTGGCTTCACAAATCCTCTGGCTGAAACTCCTACGTATGGCATGGGTAGCAATAGCCACTATTACAACATCTGAATTGTCCCAGCAGAAAGGGAGGAGCTGGCAGGACCTACAGACACTAGGCAAGGATTGCATTCCCGCATTCCCAGTGGCAGGCTCTGGCAGATCTCTGTGCTCCAGTGTTTCAGCTTTCAAAAGGAGCTTTTGGAAAAAGGCTACGAAACAGCCACTCGGTTTCCACTTGACAGAAAGCAGCAGTTCAGCCTAACTGTGGATTCTTTTTAGAGAACAACCCTAGAAATGAATCAGTGAAAGGCGCAGCACAGAATAGGCTGCTGTTTCAACTGGCAACTGCGGAATACACTTGTGTTGGGCTATTTCTGTCTTCCTTGTACAAGAATAATTTCCATCATTTTAAACCATTTTTCCAAGTTACACAAGCTGGCTTCATTTTCCAGCAGTAATGGAGGAGAAACCTTTATTTAAATCTCATATATGATCATCGGCAACCAGATGAACCTGTAACAGAGCTAAATAAATATGCCAGATACACAAATGAGCTTGTGTATCTACTCCGAAGTGCTAGAAAAAATAAATAATCCTGATTAGATCTTTGAGTGGCAAACTTCCAACCCCAGCAATAAAGGCAGGCCCTATGTACTCTGGAGCTGACATATTTCTTCAGCACAGAACAAAGTGAACTCCAGCAATGGTGACTGTAGCCAGCTATGGAAAGCCTCATCTGCCAAGGAATAAGCACTCAATAGTCTACTGCACTGTTTTCAATGTTTTGTTTAATTTTGCAGATTACTTAACCTTTCTTCAGTTCAGAGTGCTTATACAGTAAGTTTAAGCTTCTGGAGACTTGAGTAGGTTTTCATATTTACCTTTTTCACTGACATCTTGCAAAAGTGTTATGGGCTGCTCTGGTCTGGGTACATCCCCCAGGTCTAGAGGCTAGGACTCAGCCTGGATATGTAAGTTTCTTTAATATGCTTTACCCAGGAAATAAACTCAATCCTCTGTGGAGAGCTGTGAAATGTTTCCTCTATCAAGAGCTGGTACCAGTGTGATACAGCACATGAGCAGTGGTGCACAACCTCGCTCTAAACATCTGAGTTTCATCACATATGAGTAGGGAAGGGAGTGCCTTATGGTATAGTGGATTTTTTTGTTCTTTTGTTTTCTCTTTTTTTTTTTTTAATTAATCTCTCTTTATTTCCCTGCTAATAAATTAGGCCATGGAGTTTCATCAGTCTCTTTGCATAACCTGAACAACACAGGCACTACCATGGAAGTCAATGTTTTTGGCTCTGCACTCTTTCCTGCAGGTTTTTTAACACCATCATTATCAAAGATTGAACAATGCAAATATAAATAAGCCATCAGATGTTATAAGCTTTGAAGCTTTGTATAAGAACGAGTCCTAAAGAAAAGCAAGAACTTAAGCAGCACCAGCAGCACTTAAATGGACAAGAAAGGAACCTTTCATGTAGTGAGAACCTGCAGAGAGACTCCTACTGATCACCATCACATGAAAGGACACCAAAGAGAAGTGTGAGACTTCAGTTGTATGGGGTTAATACATTATCTATTTCCATCATGAAAAAACAGGAGACAGAACACAGGACACTGAGAAGTTAAAAAAAAAACAACTCAGCCTGGTTTAATTGGAAAGCATCACTTGGCTGGCTTCTTTAGTAATTGCTGGAAGCCATCCCAACTCTTTATATATTTAGAAGTGATACAATTCAAGTCATAAATAATTTTTTAATAAGCAACAGTGGTCCCAAAGTATGTGATTTAACCCTTCAGGACATGTGAGAAATAAGGTTGTTCCCTTCACACCTCATACATTTAGAACATTTTGTGACAACAATAATTTTTCCGTTGTATATTTTAGAAGTAGGGTATCACAATAAATGCATTTGGTATCCTGTGAAATGACAAAGGCTTTGGACAGTAGGTAATAACAAATGCTGAAATAATTGATATTGTCAGTCCTATGGTGTCACAGAGATGAAATTACAATATCATTAGGGAAATCTACATAAGCATATGCAAGATTAGACCTGATTAAAAGGCAGCGTTGACACTACAAAATCCAGTGGTGCTGCGTTGTCATTAAGAATGAAAAATTACCTGAGAAAATTTAAAAATACATGTGTGTGTATACATATGTATGCATATATATATATATATACATTTTTCTGCTGTGTCTTTTTAATTTTTTTGTTTGTTTGTTTTTTTTTCCCAAAAGACACTGAGTCTACAAGACTGAGGTTTTTGGGTTTTTTTGTCTACAAGACAATCAGCTCAGTTAATTTGAGCAGGAGCATGGAGTTGGATTCCCTATTGCACAAAAGGAACAACTCACTTTTTCAGCCAAAATCTGTGCAGCAAAGCTAATTAAAATGGCAGACACAAAAAGAAAGGGCTGTCTGACAGCCTGGGAGATTGACAGGAAATCATATGGAATTTTAGAAAAAAATACATGCGTTTCCAACAATATTTCAACCAGCCAACATTTTCCATCAAAATAGCTTAATAAGAACAACATTGCCAGCTTACATTAATTCTAGAGATAGCCCATAACTTATGCTTTTCCCTGTTCTCCATTGCATAAGTAGATAACAGCCATAGTATTTGTATTTGTTCAGGCTTAAGTCTCATCAGAGTGGTTATTGTTCTTCAGTCAACCTATTAAAACTAAATCTGTTGAGGAGAGTGCTCCCTCACTGGGTATAGAACTGCACAAGTTTGTCAGTGCAGGTGTGCACCATGACAGGATTTACACCAGAGGATTTACCTTTTTATTTTAAAGAAGAGCAAACAGTTTCAGAGCCTGGTTCTTTACCTTGGGACAGAGGATATAGGAAAGACCACAAATTATTTTTGATTCAGGGGTTATGTTTTTCTATGACTTCAGTGCAAATTTCAGCCATACTGTGACTCATCTTTGGGATATTATTCAATATGGCTATTAAACATTAGATTGCATGAACAGGGTTACCTTAGCACAGGCAAAAATTTAGGACATATTTGGAAAGATATGAGGAGATGTGGAAATCGATATTTTTTTAATTCAATTTCCCAGTAACGTCTCTTCATTTAACTCAGAACCTAACCTATAAAATGAGAAAGCTATTTACATTAATAAGTTTAAGCAGGGCTTGGCTGTGAAATCGCTGGCTGTTAAAGAAGCGTGTTTTCATTAGTTTCAACTTGCTTTGGGTTTAAAAAAAGTAACAAATAGTGCTGAAAATCAGCGAGGTGCCAAGGCTGGCAACGGGGAGTCCCCTGAGCCTCCAGCCATTCTAACCAGGGTACAGCTCAAAAGCACTGTTTTGAGAGCTGTTCTCTGGCAATGGAGAATGAAACGGCTTTTCATTCACTTTCTTCCCACTTCAGTGGGTTAGTCAGGACTAACCGAGGAGAAAAGGCTCATTATTGCAGCTGTTCAAAGGATAAGGATTTTATATTTTTACGTGGAAGTGGCTTTGCTGGTGTTGCCAACCACTCACAGCTAGTTACTGCTTCAGAAGTGTTACTTTGCTCTGCCTACCACCTCGATAGTTCAGATTATTTCTGCACATCTCAAGGAGGGAAAGCAGACAGAGCAGCTTTACTCTCTGGAACTCATTCATGAGTCTGCTGCAATGTTGTGTTGCAAACTCTGCAAGGAGTCAGAGGAAACTTTTCTCACTGAGTCTTTTAAAGGTTCCACATAAAACTTTGAAGATGAAAGTCCAATTTTCTTGTATAACAAAGAAAGGGGAAAAGATTACAAAAGCAGGACTTGAAGAACAGAGTGTGATTATAATTGCCCATATTTAACACATTCACTAGCCAATGCAATGATATAGAACTAAGAGTATCAGAGATCTTATAAATCATGAGAGCTTGGTAGAATTAGCCTATTCTATTTCAAAACTTTGGAGGTTTTTAATCATCCACTGCACACATTTCTTCATTCCTCTCTCTGAAGCTGTTTTTTCATTTAATGTTTAGGTGACCTGTGTCTGTTGTCTCTTCACTTCTGAAGGTACAGGAAAGATAATGCCACTAAAAGTCACTCCTAAATCTAACCATTGACACAAGTAATTTATATTCCCATATTCCAGATGATGTGTATTATTGTGTGACAAAAAAAAAAAAAAAAAAAAAAAAAAAAAAGAGGAGGAATGAGGCAAGAACAGATACAGGAATATTTCAGCTTGTTCTCTGTTTGAGAAGTTGTCATAGTGAAAAATAAACATAACTAAAAGAAATTGGAAAATAGCCCTTCTCTTCATTTACTGATTCAGTCCCCAGTGTGGAGGATGAGAGCCTGAGCATGACAAAGACATAATTTCTGAATTCAGAACATTAATTCAGACAGGAGCCACTGTGCAATGCATGATTATGCTCTGGTAGCTGTGGAAAATCAGGATGATAACACCATATATCCTGTACAGAGACAATACATCCTGAGAAACATAATGCAGGGAATCAAAAGAATTATGGCTGATTGGAATATGTCCCCTTTAAAATTCTCTAAAAGAATTAGGAAAGAGAACCTGCTGGATATTAAGTCAGTTCTGGATGACAAATGGTTGGAGTCAAACCTAAGTACATCATGGAAAAATAAGTTCTGTGTCATCATACATGACATCATAATTTTACATGGCCAGTTGAGGCCATCATCGCTGATATAAGTAAAGACTTTCTGTTATGAAACTGTGAATATAGCAGAAGAATTCTGTAGGTATAATTTTCTTGTTCATATGTAACCTTAAGATCTACGGGTATTTCAGAGGCAGATCCTGACACAGCAAACCTTCCTCCACAAGGTAGCATTTTCTTTACCTTTGTAAAGAAAAAAAGGACAAGTACTTTCTTTAAACATTTTGTTTTCTGTAGCTCATCCGAGCAGATAAACCAGGTAACTTTTGTTACCACAACATCTTGGTCATTTATTTCAATTTTTGTAAATTTCTCTTTCGAAAGAAAATGAAGGATAGAGGTGCCTCCAAATGCATATAGCTTCATTGATTGTAAAATAAAGAGCTTTTATATGTAAATATAAAATAAGAAAGTAATTAAATGACACTAGAAGAAGCCATTACAGGCATATCCAAATTAAGACATCCAAGTGTACGCTTTTAAAATACTGAAATATGCTACATTGCCTTTATGGTGTTGCTCTGATTTTTATTCTGGAATAAAGCAGATTGCTGTAGAATTGTCAAGCATCTCTAGAATTTTATGGACCATACTCATCACAATGTTAATGAGGTTTATTGGGTTCCATTTGACCAGTTTACAAAGCAGTATCATTATCACAACTGCCTAGATTAAGAAAATCAGTGCTGCCCTGAATACATTGTGGCATATTATCACATTTATAACTTGTGTTCGTAGCATTAATAGCCTCACTTCACTAATAGTCACAGGATACAAAGCTCTCCTCAGCTACTGTCTTAGGATGATGTATCTTCTGTGTGAGTTCCAGGAAGAAAATGCATCAGCCAGCCCTGAACATGAACACGGGACCAGAGCGCAGGCAATGACAGCTGACTGTCTTATTTTTACCCCACTGTCCAATTTGTCAGAAGTCGTGCAAACTTCAACATGCTGCTTGGATTTCTAGGCTCTATCTCCCTATAAAAGAGACAGAGTTCTGGTATTTGGAGTTTTATTTCACCAATAAAAGCTTTCCACAAGCAATTTCTGTGTATATTAAAGTCAAATAAATGTCCACTGAAGCAACATTATGCTGTCACCACTGGGCTGCACTTAGTGAGAGTTCACAGAGTGGGAAGCAGGTCTGGCAGGGCTCACTGGGGTGTCCACTTGCCACAGGAAAATGCAGTTTTATCACAAGCGTATTTTGCATTGGAGGGATGGTTGTTAAGCCTGCTGAAAGGGTAAAGCTTCTGCATGTGTTTTCTCTGTAAGCGCAAGAGTATTTAATATTTGGGGAGAAAATATTGAGAAGTAGCGAGAGGTAAATCATCACCTGGCTTTGAGCTTGAAAAAAGGACGGACAGCTGGCTGATGGGGTGATGCTGGTAGCATTGCTCCTGCAACAAACCTTGAGGGACCTGTCACTAGGGAGGGCCCAGTGCTGCCAGGAGCTGAAGAAACACACAGGAGCAAAGGCAAAGGCAGCTGGAAAGCCAACATTGTGCCAAGGGGACCTCAGCAACAGCATCAGGCCCAGAGGAAGAGAGCAGATTGCTGCAAAAGAAACTATTTGAATAGGCTTGGGTGGGAAAAAGAAAAAAAAATAAAGATAAAAGAAAAGCAGGCCAGCTCTTGAGTTTGGCAGCAAAACCAGCTCCACTAAGGTGAGGCCTGCTGAGCTAAATTGCTGCTCAGTTATTTGCCAAGGAAAGCTTCAAACATATTGAAGTGTAGGGCTTAACAGCATGACACTAGCAGCTCAGATTAGCATTAGTTAAAACGAAATAAGAATAAACAAAAGGGCTTCTCTTCCAGACCTTTCCTGTTGAATATATAATGTGTGATGTCTCTATGGGGAGGACTGCAAAGGTTCTCTCTTTTGGCTTAAATCATCCTGGGAAACCTCATTAAATTAATAATGACTGCTGGTAAAAGTAAAACAATTATTTTAGAGTATCACTTATCTTGATGATAGAGTTTATTTAAATGTTCCTGCTACCAGTTCATTCCCTGTGAGCAATACCTATGTTCAGAGCACAAACACTGGATCATCACTGTCTAGGCTCTCTGGTGCAAACCCATAGGAACCTCAAGATTATTTTAGTATAAGAAATAACAAGAATGAATGACATGCATACAGTCATACCTTTTAAAGACTCCAGTCCCTATTTAAAAGCATAGAAATGTCTCATTTGATCAAAGGCTCTCTGCAGCAGTGATTGCTTTCTGCTCATTCCTTGTGTAATTAGATGTGGATGCCCCTGGGTTATGCTATGGCAACTGCAACAGCACAAAGCAGGAACTACAGATAGACCTTGTTGCAGGAAAATCTGAACCCTACAAAATGCATGAGCATAGGAGTCATATTTCTGTAGACAAGCACGTGATAGGGGTTGTTAGACCCACCTGCTAAAGAGAATAGGACCAGTTACCAGTACTGGGGTCCAAGTGACCTGGCCCATCCCTGCCTGAGAAACTCCTCTCTGTGGACATCAGACATGCCACAACTGTTCAAGTCTCCCTTCAAGACAGGAATTTACATTTTTCTTCATTGTAGAAAAAGTTGGGGTAGAGCCCTTCCCAAATCTTCGTTCGCAAAGCCTAGCCATGATGATGATGAGAAAAACTTGAATGGGAAACATAGGATTGGGCAGAATCCATTTTTTTCCTACAGGAGTGATGAGAGCTGAGCAAGAAGTGGATTTTTTCATGCTTCTTCAGGCAGAAAGAACCCAGCAGAGCCTTAGAGCAGGACTAAGACCTGCAAGATTAATTCTCTAGGAAAGAAGGATTTACCAAGTCCTACAAAGCAGTGAGAGGAAACTAAGTAGTATTCCCCCTCAGGTGCCTGCTAGTCTATCTGAGAAAGTTCCACAGGCTGTTCGCTCTTTGAATACCATGTCAAATCCAGGAGAGATAAGAAGGGTCTAAACTCACCTTTGTACTTTCTAGATCAGCCTCAAGAAGCTGCCTATGCTTAGAATGGCTCCAGAAGGACAAGTAAGTTGGTAGTGACTCTGCTTCTTCAGCGTGTATCACAGACACTAAAAATTCATGCTGGAGATTAAGAAACAGCAACGCTGACCAAATTCCCTTCAGAAGTAGTGGTTGTTTTGGTGAAATGAATTTTTGTTCTTAAGCACAGTTTTTCATCAGCAGTGTGTAATTGTCTATTATTCTAATACCAATAACCAGATTCAAAGGCAGCAGTTTTGCTGGCAACTGGAACAGTGAGGTGATAACATGTGTGTTGTGCTGCGTTTCTTTCTCTAAGTATCAGGCTGGACCTGATTCAGGTCTTTTGGAGTCTCTCTCTAGAGACCGTTGTGTTCAGAAGTTACATTTGTTGTGTTCAGAAGTTACATTTGTTGTATTCAGAAGTTACCTTTCTGCATCACCCTGGATATTCAGCTGGATACTTTCAGTATATGTGTGGTATCATCACAAATCAACTCAGTACAAATGTGCTCAGAAATTTCACAGAATGGAAACCACGAGGGATGGCACATTTTGCTTATCTGTGTTTGTTGTTGAGGCTTGTCCTTTCAGGGTTTTCTTTAGGTAACATAAAGGCAGTGATTTTTGCTTTTTTTTTCCTCTGTAAATTCAATCCTGACTCATAATAGCTGCAATGTTATATAATGAGGATACATACGTACATACATATACACATACATACATATATATATATATCCCACACACAACACATTGCTGTTACTCACACGCCTCAAAATAATGAAACAGCCCTTCTAAGAACTGTCTTGACCATTTCAGTATTTTTCCAGCACCTTTTCCATTTCTGCTTCCCTGAAATAAAGAGCTGCTCTCCGAGCGAACTTCTGCACCAAGGGTGGTTACAGCTGCTGCTGTTAAACTG
Source organism: Lepidothrix coronata (assembly GCF_001604755.1). NCBI lineage: Eukaryota > Metazoa > Chordata > Aves > Passeriformes > Pipridae > Lepidothrix > Lepidothrix coronata. Next base: position 9,070,897 of record NW_016690191.1, read on the forward strand.
TTATTATAAACTCCCTGATGACAGCAAAAGCATCCCTGTTATCGAGATATTCCTCCTGGCATGATGTGTTCTGCAGTATGTATACACACAATGAACAAGCTAAAAGTGCAAAACCAGATTATCTTCACTAGCATTTATCCTCTACAGGAGCTCTGGCTGTCAGATATTATTTACGCTGCTTGGGTCAGTTACCTCACTGTGAGGGTATTGGTGCCATGCTTAGTAATTTAATTTAAACCCATAACAAGGAAACTATTGTTTGTAGTCCAGTTTCTCTTCCTTTTTTTTTTTTCCAGTGTAAACTCAGGATTTTTCTTTCATTGCCATAAGACATAAAGACACCAAAAGTTTTGGCAGATATTGTTAATGCAGATTTTGAACCAAGGAGGAACAGAATTGACCTGCAGATCTACATTCCCAAGTTTTCTATATTTCCAGAGGAAATAGTCTTTTGCTTGTACTGTAAGGCTCAGCTTATATTTTCATTAGCCTAGACTAAGGTTTTCACAATGGTCATCCTTTATGATAGGATTACAGAGGACAAGTCTGGAGAATACAGCAGGTGGTCTGGTTCATGTTGGATAGATAGATACGTATCAGTCTGTGTCTTTTCTTCCACAGGGATGGAAGTCATCACATATTCCATTGTTAGTGTTTTGTGCATCTTGATGAGATGCTTGACCTGACACTATAGTCAAGCAGTGTAGAGCAGATCACCCAAAGGACATAATAAAGTCCAAATCAGGCTTCATCTTAAACAAGGTTATAGATCACATCTGGGGCATGAGGCAGCATGTGTGTTCTTCCTACCAGTAAATCCCCAATCAGATGCACAAAAACTTGTAAGAGATGGAGAGCATGATGAATCCCAGCTGCATTGACCAGCATTAATTTTTCCTTTGGTCAGGAGTTTTCCATTCAGAATCTGGGTTGGCTATCTCCCCAGCAGCTAATCCTCCTCTAGGGACAGAGGGGAGGGAAAAAAAAAAAATTAGTCAAGGATTCTACACAGCCTAATATTCTGCAACTGTAAAAATGTGTTTGGGGTGTTTGTTTTTTTTCTTTTTAATAACCAGGCAAACAGTAAAGCATTGTTTAGAACAATAAGTAGATGAAGACTCTTCTAGAAGTCTTGTCCTCTTTGGGGAATGACACTAAACAGTAGACCCTTTTTTTTCTTTCTAAGTATTCATGACTTTTGTCTTTTCAGTTTCAGCTTTGCTGTTGTTAAGAAATTGTTTTCTACCATTTTCAGACTGAAAACAAAGCACTGTTTTCACCCTGGATCAAAAGTATTGACATACTGAATTTAGATTTTTCTTGTAAAGATGTGCAGAGCTCTAGGGCTCATGTGTGAGCAGCTATTTCAGTATAGCACATTCTTAATCTGTTCTCTATTGAAGAAGGGGAAAAAAATTGCTAAACTGCAAGGAAAAGGAATTTACTCATTTTCTTGTCAGTCAGGAGAAGCAGATGACATTTAAAAATAAAATTATTTTCTGTTTTAAACTTGTAACACCATTAGTTTATTTACAACTATACCATTGAACTAACTCATTGTAGGTGTGTTCTACAATATCCATCCTGGTAATAATCAAACAGCAAGCGGGGTTTGTTTCAGCAAGGTCAGAGTGGGATTGTCTGTTGGAAGTCTCTAAGGAAATTGTCAAACTTTTAGTAGGGGAAAAATAATACTTCAAATGAATTAAAAGAAACCAGAGCAGGTACCATTTGGATGGTGATATTATCAGCAGCTCTTACTCAGAAAGGAAGGATGCCCTTAGGTCTTTTATGGACTTGCACAAGCAACATTCCCATCTGGTATTGGGCTGGACTCATAAAGCTGCAGCAGAGCATCAGCTGACTGGGGCTGGGTGAAACAAAACTGCTTCAACTGGCAATGAAATCCAGCAATGGAATCCTCCCTGCCATGGTGGTGCAGGCACAGCACAGGCCTGCATCCAGACCCTACTGTGTGTGCAAGGGTTTAACCCCTGGGGCAGAAGGGCTGATGTTCTGTGCACCCCACAGTGGGGCACAGAGCAGGGCATAGCCCTGGGGCAGACAGAGCAGGGATGCTCCTCAGGCAGGAGGGGGGACACTGGTAGTGGGAGTGGTGAATTAATCAAGAGCATGTTCTTTACCCCAAAAGACTTCACAGGCTGCAGTAACTCTTTCAGATCTCTTGTAGCCCTTTTTTACCTCCTGCATATTTTCAGAATAGGAACTAAAATTTTGGGCTGTAGTTAGTGATACATTAGGTGCCTTTACAAATCTAGGCCTTTGCTTTCACGGAGGGAGTGAAAACTTATAAATACACAGTATTTATAACAAGAGACAAGTAGCACCCACATACCTTGTAAGTAATGATGCTGTGACATAGACAATATAACTAAGCATGACTCAAGAGGAGGGGTAAGAAAAACATTTCTTTAGTAAGTGACTTACACACCTGCAGAGTCTCTTCTATCAACAGATTTGGTTTGGGTTTTTTTAGCGGGATTTTTCTGTTTGGTTGGGGGTTTTGTTTTGTTGGGTTTTTTTGGTAGTTGTTGTTGTTGTTTGATCTATTTAAAAAAAAATCAGTCATAAGCCTCATTTGAAACAAAGAATGTCAGACCTGCTGCAACATGAGGGCCTGATAGAAGCATAAGGGAACTTCTTTAGTGATACTCACATCATGATCCTACCCTTTCAGCTGTATTATAGCCACAGCTGTGTCTCTGTCAACTATCAAACACCAGGTCCAAATGGGTTATAACCTGTAAGCCCTCATCTTCCATAGCCCTGTGACTAGTAGATGATTTGGAAGCACTAATCAGCATCTTCAAAGTATTTTTTCTTTTATTTAATTAATTCTCTCTAAACACAAAAATAAAGAATAACAATGAGACAATAAATAGTCTATGCTTCAGGTTAATTAAACTTTCTTTTCTTATTAGTTTTAAACATGTTCTGATCAGTCTAGAGTGTCTATTCCTGACTTGGGAAAGTGAAGTGCTGTCAGATACTTCTTGCCACTATTATCCTCTTCATTTTCCCCTTATTGGACTTTGTTCTCTGGTATAAACAGTTTGGAAGCATGGCTGGAATTAATTGGAGAAATTCACAGCTCCTCTGGTGTTTTATTTAGGGCCCCAGGGCATGTTTTTCCATTTGTACCTGATCTATGCCATTGTTTTATTCCCCTTCCATCCGTCACCTTCTTAATTCAAAACCAAGTGCTCAAGCAACCAAATACCAAGGTAGGAAAACAATAGCACAGTGTTCATAAAAAGAATATATCCTTCATTTGCCAGATACACAGATACCATTAACTTAAATCAAGCTTCAATAGTCTTTCTCCTCCACCCCCCACTTCTCTTGGCTTCTCCTCATTTGCGCACACACACTCACTGTTGGGTGTTACCCCAACCCTCCCAGCGCTCACAGGGTGTCCCTGCACTCAGAGCAAAGAAGACTCACTACTATTATCAGGGAGTTTGCTTGTTTTTAAAAGACACAAACAAACAAGAAGAGTGAATTACAGTTGTGCTTCCCACACCCAAAACGGCCCAGCTTGTCCCAGGGAGGGGAGTATCTGGACAGCATGGCACAGGTGTAGCTCTGTGGTGCTGGATCCTCTCCCTCTGGACTCGAGGAGCTCGGCTCACACAACTGGGCAGCCCACTTGGTCAGCAGCAGCTGGACACCTGCCACAGCTGCAGCCTAGTGTGGGTTCCTTGAAGTTTATTCACCTTGACCTTGTTTAGCAGAAATACTTATCCCCCTCCCTTTTCTTTCAGCCTCATATTAAGCTACAGGGAAATGTCATCTCAGTTTCACAGCATCTTCAGACCAGCTACCCTTGGGGTCCCAATTGCTTGCTTTCTCATGGAGTTTTGTACATCCCTAGAGCATAGACATGGTTATTTTTCATGCTATTCTTAATATATTACAGTCAAAAATAGATTTATTCTATGTAAAAGGCAAGGACGTTTTATCTCTGGAGAAAGAGCAGTGTACTGCAACAGCAAGCAATTTGAAGGCACAAAAATAAACCCTCAAAATTTTCTTCCTGAAAGGATGAGAAATGGGTGGGGGAAAAAATAGAAATCGGGGAAGCAGTATCAAATAGCCTGTTCCTTAGCTGCACTTTATCTGTTTAAAGCATACAGATTGCATGGAGGCCGTGTTTAATATTTAGGGCTGATATTGCCAGGCCTTGCTTTACTAACAGCATATTATTTTGTTCCTACTGGGAACGACCAGCTCCTGCATGCTAAAGAGACTTCTGTGGAAGGAATAGAAAGCATTTGAGCTGTAGAAGCACAGGGAAATCTGAACCTCCTGTTAACCAGGAGTGGTGCCTGGGGTAATTGCCAAGCACCAAGCCCACAAAAGTACAGATGCCTCCAAAGCCCTCCTCTTTCCCTCACCCTGCCAGAGGAGGGGTTAAAAGAATACATGGAAAGCCTCATTCACCCTGATCAAAAATCCAAGTCATTCATGAAATAGGACTGAAAGCCCCCAAGTGTGAGTGTCACAGTGTTCAAACACCTCTTCAAGTTTTTGTTCAAAGCAGAATCTACCAGTTTGGAAACTGGTGATGAAGTAACACTGTGAGTAAGATCACTGACAAAGAGAAGTTGCTACAATAATTGCATCTGGATAAAACAGGACAGCTGCAAGATCTTGAGAGCTTTCACATGACTCGTGAGAGTTTCAGTGGCAAATAATACTTTGGCAGGAAAATCTTTTCTTTCCAGGATAATTTTTATTTTTGTATGGAGGAACGCAATGGTTGAATCCTTTTAAAGAAGCCTATAAGGCTTTTTTCCTTAACAAGATAATTGTTTATCATTCATTATATGCCTGATGCTCCCCCAGAGCTTCTGTCCCATCTAAGCAATTAACAGTCCCTTAGCACTTATCAAAGAACTCGTTACTGTCCTGTTGTGCAAATTACATGGCCAGACATTAAAACAAGCATAATTTTCCTATAGAGATAATCATCATTTTGTTAACTGGATATTTTTGCTACATAGTCCCCATGATAGTTTCTTTTTTTCAATGCAGTGTCTTTTTGACAGGTCAGTGTAAGAAACGTGGTAATTGTGGAGAAGGCAAAGGACACTAAACACAACATGTCAGAGACTGAAGTTAAAGTCTTCAGCAGTTACTGCCCATGATTGGCTATAGAGCATATAATAAAAAAAAAAGAAGTCACTGACAGTTTGAAGGCCAAAAACTCCTGAACCATTCAAGATGTCCCCTAGTGCCACCAAAGTGTGGTCTGTTGGGCTTGGTGAGCTGTCCATTCTTAAGTAAGATCCTGCTGTAGTGTTTTGGGTATGTCAGCATGCCTCTTTACTCTAAATGACTTCTTTTTACCAAAACTAGCATTTAAAAAAACATACTGATACAATCATAGACACCTGTCTCAAAATACAAGAACAGGATTAATAGGTCATTGCAACAGATAGTAACCAATCCTCCCTCATCAAAACTGCTGTCAGTGTGGAGGCTTTTTGTCTTGAGTGTCAGGCAGAGCTAAATCAGAATTTTCTTGGGCAGGGTCGTTCAATCTTTTCAATGTATTTTGCCCATCAGGATAAAGAGCTGACATTGAAAGACTTCAAACTGTGTATAAAATACAGTGGTCAGTTTAACAAAACCTCTTTTAGTTGCACAGTAAAGCTTAGAAACCCAAATACCACAGTATTTTACTATCACTCCTGGCAGACGGACTTGCAACTCCTGAGCAGCTTCAGATAAGAGCAAAGCCTTGCTCCCACTTCACACATGTACCCTGGGGTGCTGTGTAAGCAAGCTCTGCATCATTTACACTCGCTGCCAGTTGCCAAGAGCTAACCAGATGTGTTCGCTGCCTTGGCAGAGCCTCCCCACACACTGCGAAATTGGCGTGAAAAGTTGAAAACGAACACTTGAAAGTCACTCCACAGAGATGCTGATCTCTGTGCTGCAGCCTGGTTCAGGCTTTGGTTCTGATATATGTTATCAGGTTAATAAAATTAAGAGCTTTAGTAGCCACTTCCAAAGAGGTGAGTGCTGCTTGTGTGTGCCAACTGGCCCCTGGCAGGCTGGACCCGGGACTGGGTCCTCACCAAAGCAGCTGCTGCCTGGTACAGCCGCTGGGTTTGTGGGACACAACACAGAGATGATCCTCACTGAGCCCTTTTGTCAGGGAGTGGTTTCCTCTCTCACAAGCTGGATGCGAGCTTTCAGGATATGACCAAGTGCAGTGTCTCATTTGTAATGTCAAATAGCAGCCGTACAGAATCACAGCATGGTGTCAGCTGTGCCACATATCCTAGGGAGTACCTGTGAAGGTTTCCACACCGTGGGCCAGGCTCAGCTCTGGGACAGTGCTGTCATCCAGACACCACTTGCCAGCAACTGCCTTCAGACACAGGAGAAGAACACACCAGTGTAGTTCAATTCCCAGCCAGCTACTGGGGGCAGCAGGAGGAAAGCTCAGCCAGCCCCTTTCTTGGCAACTCCAGCAGAGCTGATGGAAACTGCAGCTGAGCTCCTCTTCCCTGGATAGGTTCCTGGAGGCATTACCCGGAGGAGGACAACAGTTTAACTGCTCAGTCTGCACAGCTACTCTTTACAGAAGGGGCCCCCCACCCTACCATCACCTCCACCAGGTATTGAAAGGCAACTCCAGTATGCAGCAACAGTATAGTACTAGTGTAGTAAATGCCAGATTCAAGCCAGCTGCTGAAATAAGACTATCCATCGCAGTCTCCAGTCTGTAGGTTCCCAGACAGTGCTTTTTTTGCAGCATAATTGCTGCTCATCTAAAGCACTAAAAGGGAAAAACGGTCTCTTTTCCATTCAGTCATGTTCCCTCTGTACAGGGCCATTTCTGCCATTTCCAGCATCTCCAAGTTTTGCTTTCAGATGTTTGGATACTGGTACATTCTCCCAGGGTCGTATAATTATCAGTCTGTAATCTCCTGTTCCACTGCGGATATGAGCAACCCTTTTATGTTCACAGTAACAATTTAGAAGTGTTAAAGTTTGAGCACTGGGCCCCCGGTGCTTACACATGTTTAAATTGGCCCTCCCTGAAAGCTGATATATTCCATCTGGTCTATTGGATTTCTTGGCTTAAAGTTACTGGAAAGACTGAATGTTTCTTCTGCAGTGATCCTGTAGCTGTCCAAGAGTAATACACTCACAGCTCATGCCCAGGCTGCTCAGGACTAAAACACTATGGGAGAACTGCTTTCAGAGGACTTTTTTTCCTGTATGCTTTTAGAGCTATTTTGAAATCTGAAGTTCTGCAGTTCGCTTTTCTAATCAATCTTATAACATGTAAGTGATACTTGAAGGATAAATAAAACACACACATTTGCAGCTCATTACTGCTAACGTTTCGCCTGAATGCTACAAATTAAGCAACTCAATTTTTTTGTATTTATGTCAAGAAAAAGAACCGTTACAAGTAACTCTATGTTATAATGAAACAAGCTGCCACCCCACTTAATTATCAACACCAGCAGCAACACTGGATTAGCCGTTCAGATATCCGCTGTAAGAGCTTCACAATACAGCTGCCTCACTGACGTTCTTCCTCATTGGCATTCCCAGACTCTCCAGACTCAGGGGCAGGTATATCACCAAATTAAAAGAGAGAGATACATTCAAACTGGGTCACAGAAGTGACCATTAAAACAGTCCATTCCTACAACAATTTTCACGGCCCAGCTATCTCACACTGTAGCAGACTCTGAGAGCATGCCTGGCCCTTGGCTTAGTCCACCTTCCACAAGCCTGAGCAACTGCTTGCAGCTGGAGAGGAGCCCACATCTCCAGCAGCATTGCTGACTCCTTAAAGCCTGTCTTTTGCTGCAGAAGCTGTGTTGCATTTTAAAAGTGAAGATTCAGGGGTATTAAAAATATTTTAGCCTCTTCATCATCTTTACTTTCTTATGCATTTCCGTCTTTTCCTGTTAAGATTCAGCCCTTTGCTTGCTTACAGTACAGCTGGAGCACAGGTGCAAGGACCTTTTCTGGTTCCCATCACCTCCTCTTCCTGCCAGGCTGCAGGAGCCCACTGCAGTCCTGCAGCCTCTTCATGTTTTTATCTCAAACTTTTAACTTAAAACAGCTCAACTCACCTCTCCAGGATGCTCTCGAGATAACTCAGTGCCCCCTACACGTACATCACTTGCTGGAAAACACAGCCACCACCAGCTGCTGGGAGATGGAGTTATGCTCACAGTGTAGGTGGGAAATAAGGAACATCTCCACATGTGTCTCACTTTAGAGTAGATGAAGTCAATGGCTGAGGTAACTCATTACCCAGTACAAGCTGCAGCAGGCATTGGGGTAACAACTGCCTGTCTGGTATAACCACATGGGTGCCACAAAGCCAAAGAAATTCCTTTTGTGTCCCTTCTCTCCAAGCCAGCCTGCTAATACAATAAAAAATGCACTGGACAAACTCCACAGAAACTCTTCAGATTAACTCCCTCTCTCTCCATTTTTGTGGTCAAGCCACACTCCCTCCAGAGTTCACTTCAACATGACTTTTAGCCATTTGCCAGGGGAGGAAATATCCTGGCTGCAAAATGGTATTACGGCTTTGACTAAGTGGCTGACTGGGAGGAAAATGGATTCATGTGCTCGAGGGGGTTGTCTCCATGTCCTCATAATTGCTCTCAGCCAACGTCGACCATGCTCTCCCCTGGGCATGGTGGGAGCATCTTCTGGTTGACTGGTTTTGTCGTGTTGTTTTGTACAGAGTGGCTGAATGGGTATTTACATGAAAATAGTATTGCTGAGTATTTAGTTCTGACCATTTTGTACTTGGTACAGCCATCTGCAATCAAAATATTTCGAGAATATTACAGATGTTCTTGCATTTCAGTCTCAAAAACTCCTAAAATATAAAACTCTTACATCTGCTTGCTGAAGTTGCCAAACTTTTTCCGCACTTCTGTTATTAAGCAACTCTGTTATTAAGCAATCCTGTTATTAAGTTTAGTGGATGTAAGACATCTTTGTCATGTTCAGCACCGTGTGCCAGAAGCTGGGCAGTCACTGGTGGGGAGTGGTGTGTCCTGGGCACAGGGAGCCTCTCCCCTTCCTCCTGCCCACAGCTGGGCATGTGCCATCCCCTCTGTGGGCATCGCAGCAGGGGAAATACAGGGCTGAAGAGTTGCACTTCTTGAAGGGTGGAAGATTGCTATAGGATCAACCCCATCACAAGGGGCTTTTTAAATAGCTTTTATCATACATAGCTCTCTAGATGACAGAGAGAGGGCGAGAGCAGATCTGAAGCAGAACTGGCCCTTCCTTCGGTAAAAACTAGGATGTCATATTTTCTATAATGGAAGCTAATCATTACCCAACAAAGCAGTATGCTTGGCGGGTGGTTTTTCATTTTTAGCTTTGGTGTAATGTTCCTGAAAGCTAATAGCATCTATAATGTTGTTGCTGATTTGTTTTGCTGTATGAAAGAAAGCAGAAAATAGAATTGCTGTATGTAGGAGGTGAAGATGTGTAGTGCTGCAGTAAGAAAAGGCTGCCACAGTAAACCTGCTGTCCCCACGAAAGCCTGAACGTAATCATGTGGCTTAAACACTTGTGATCTTTAAAAGGCAAGGCGTCACCTGGGTGTCTGGGCATGATGTGATTTTGCAGGCAGGAATCCAGGCAACCCATCCAAACAGCCTCTCTCACTCTCCAATGCACCCTGAATTTAAGTGAAGCTGAGCAAAGCCGAGCACAGCCTTTGAGAGCAGCCCCCACGCCGCTGTCTGGGCTGCACAAATGGGCTGATGGCTGTAGTCTGCCCTCCTCCCATCACACACACAGGTCTGACCCGAGCAGCAGGTGCTCAGGCAGCTGGAGGCCAGGACAAAGCTCTGCAGAGCACCCACCCTGGCAGCTTGGAATGCACCCCTTGTCCTCCTCCTGAGCTTTTCAGCAGTTCTCTGACGTGTTGGAGGGATCACAGCAGTGGCTGCAGCTTCTGTATTTATCAGAACACCACAGTATGCTACAGATCTGTGTCCCCACCAAGCCTCTCCTGCCTGGAACCATTGACTGGGATGGAGCACATGATTACCAGCTACTGCAGATTGTACAGTACAGAGAGCAGCACAGATCACGGAAGGAGTCGGGAGAAAGCACAAAGTATTTGGATCTGTCTGTTTTGAGGGCTGGCTTGGCTTGGAAGCTAGAGATGCCATGGTAGGATTGGCTGGAGAGACAGGAGCACAAAGTGGGGAGGGGGCTAGAGCAGGGATAGGAGGCATGAAATTGGGGTCCTGGTTTAAGTAAGGAGAGGAAGAGCTACAAGAGGAGGGGGAGGATATAGCACAGTTGGTTAGAGCATGGTGCTAATAACACCAGGGTTGTGGGTCTGATCCCCATATGGGCTAGTCACTTCAGAGCTGGACTCGATGATCCTTGTGGGTCCCTTCCAGCTCAGAATATTCTATGAGATCTGTGTGTGCTCAAACTCTGTTTAAAAGGTAAGAGACTTTCAGATCACTACATAGATGAATTCAGTACCTGGATATTTCAGTACCTGTGAAATTACTAGGAAAGGAGAATATACTGATGTTTAGCAGTTCCAGTGCAATAACAGATTTCTTTATTTTACTTCTAGAAAGATGAAGAGCTCAGTCTCATGATGTTAAATAGCAGATTCCACACTTGGGAATTGCCATGGAAAAACACTCCAGCCTTAAGATTCATTTAAACTCAGCCTGATGCTTTCTGTCTGTGCCGCCCCTTTCACAGCCTGCACCTTTCACTGGGAGCTGTGTCATCGTCATCTGAGCTACCAGACCCAAAGGTGTCATGGGGAAACAAACCCACCTTTGAAGATCACACTCCATTCAGTTTTGTGGGTGAGAGAGCCAGGACTTTGAACAGAGAAACATACATCAGAACCATGCTTTTTTTCATGCCAGACAACCCTCACTTCTAATAACTTTATTAGAAGCTTTTATGTGCTAATTTAGCATTCAAGTTTGTCTCTCAGAGATCACATAGATGGGAGGGCAGCTGGATGAGTGTGTGTTTCAGAAGGTGCTAGAGGTTGTGCTGGTCCTGGGTCCCCCAGTGATGCACTGGTGTCCCAAAACCATGGGGGGTGTGATGGGGAACATGGTGCTTTGCTCAAGACGACTGCTGGCTTTGCTTTGAGCTGCAGAATTGCCACAGCTCTGCAGAGCTCTCCCTGCAACGTGAGCCAAGCTGGGCTCTCACCTGGTAAAAGTGACACAGAGACTGAAGTGTCATGAACTTCAGCAAAATTAATATTCTAAAAATCTACTGCAATTATATTCAGGTTTTGATCAAAACAGATACTGAACAACTGCATCCACTTGATTAATAGAAACACTTACTACAGAAACAGACACTAACAATCTACCATTTTACTGTGTCAAATGCACATAATTATTCATCATGGATACTATTTATATACCCACGTACTGCTAAGTGAAAGAATGCTTTCATCCTGGTTTTATCATTTCTAGATTAAATCACAGTTTTTCTATTTCCTTCAGACAGCAGCTCAGCCCCACAATTTTCTCTCCAAATGACAGGCAATTCTTTTAAGCACATTGAATTATTTTTTCCAGGTGGTGGTTCAGTTGAAATTAAATGTTACTCTTTCAACATTGCTCTGCAGTACAGCTCTAGCACACAAAGAAAGATGACAACTTTAATATTCCAGCTAACTTGAAAATCAGGATTTAAACAGAGGACTTTAAATTCAGAGCGTCACTTATTTGAAGTGTGCTGGCAACCGGCATCTCTTTTTCCCTCACACAGGGGTGGAGGGAGCACAGGGAGGAAGGAGAGGCTGCCATGGGTCAGACTGTGCCACGAGCACCAGCAGACAGCAGCTGCACTGCGAGGTGACAGTGTTCATGGGCTGAGGATTGGAAAGGGCCTTGGACCTCACTCCACCAGCTTAAGACTCACTCAGGCTCCACAATCAAATCAGTACTGAAGAGTTGATTTTTATTGTCATTTTTAATCCCTTAGTGGTTTGATTTCCCAGCAGCTGGTGAAGGATGCAGTTACCTCTATCCCTGGCTCTGGTCTCCCAGTGAGCAGAGCAAGGTCTCCAGCTGGCAGGGAAACGAGGGCACCTCCTTTGCATGAGCAGATACTGAGAGGAGATGTGAGGGAAAGGTGAGGAAGGTGTCTCGTACCAAAGAGGCCACTCTGCCATCACTCGGAACTCACCAGCTGTACACCCAATACACACACTCATCACTGCTTGGCTGCAATGACAAAGTGCCCTTTGATCCAACAGAGACTTCACTTCCCCAGTATTAACCTGGCTGATTATTTCATACCCATATTTCCTTTACTTTGTCCATGTAGGTCCAGTTAGAAGCCAACATTATTGTGAAAAACAGAGGAAGGTCAAATTAATCTGTACCAAGCACTAGAGAAACTCATGGGATAAAGCCCAGCAGGAGTAGCCATGTGCTGGGGTGCTCTGCTGAGTGAAACTTGCACAGATGGGTAAAAGATAAAAAATCCAAGATAATTATTTGATAAATGTAGAGCAAATAGCTCAGGTATTTTTGTCTAGCAGTAATCACATGCACAGAAGCACCAACGTTTTACAAAAATCACATTCTGTAATTTCGCAAATTGGTAACAAAAGGGGAAGGAATTATTATTACTAGAGATCAAGGCAAAATAAATCCTTGCTTATGGATCTGCTTTATTAGCCCTTATGTGAGATGCTGCTTAGCAAAACTGTGGCACAACAGTGCCTCCCAATGACCAAAGTGTAACTCTCTCAGGTTCATATATTGCTTGTCAGTATCTCATTTTGCTTGTCTCTGGTATTTTATGCATTATTTCGACCACAACATCTCAGCAGATCTCTCTGCTAAGAAAGCTTTAATATTGAACTTCAAAATTAAAAGACTATCAAAGTATCAGCATAGATATCCCCTGCCAGAATATTCTGTGCAAGCAAATAAAGTGATAGCAAGACCTGAAACATGGCTATCTAAAACCCCAAGGATACCTGAAAATAATGTGTTGGAAGTGTTCCTGTTACTGCAGCCATGACTATATGTCAGTTAATCAGTGTCTCAGTTAAGCATGTGGGTACTACTTTTCTTAACTGATTGCAAAAATAAATCAACAAATAAAATAAACATTTTCTCTTTTTTTCTATCCCAAACCAGGTCCTGATTATTTCAGTTCCAAGAATCTTGCATTGCAAGCCCAGAAAAAGATCCTGAGTAAAATGGCAACCAAAACCATGGCTAACATGCTGATCGATGACACAAGCAGTGAAATCTTCGATGAGCTGTACAAAGTAACGAAGGAACACACAAGAAACAAAAAGGAAGCCCATAAAATTATGAAAGACCTGATTAAAGTGGCAATAAAAATCGGGATCCTCTATCGAAACAATCAGTTCAACCAAGAAGAGCTGGAGATCGTAGACAAGTTCAGGAAGAAGCTGAACCAAACTGCCATGACAATCGTCAGCTTCTACGAGGTAGAGTACACTTTTGACAGGAATGTGCTTGCAGAACTTCTCAATGAGTGTAAAGATCTTGTGCATGAACTCGTAGGTCGACACCTGACCCCGCGGTCCCACGGGCGCATCAACCACGTCTTCAACCACTTCGCGGATGTGGAATTTCTAACTGCCCTGTACAGCCTGGATGGGGATTGTCGGCCGTACCTCAAAAAGATCTGCAATGGCATCAACAAACTACTCGATGAGAAGGTTCTTTGAAACTACGCTCAGAAGCAAGAAACCAAACAAAAACTCCTCTCTAGGACTGGCCACCCTTCATGAGCCGTGGTAGGCAAGCGAGCTTCCTTCCCCTCAGTCTTACTACAGCCCCACAGGGTCCAGAAAGTGCTCACCAGGCTCATGATGAAGTGGAAAACTTAAATCAGAAAGCTATCAATTTAATGTTTTGTTCAGATAATTTAGTCTTTCTCAAGGAGCAGAGTGAACAAGGCTGCTGATATGTGTTGTTCAGAAAGAGATTGCTATACCCCAGGATCTTGCTAGCTTTGTGTTCAAGGCTGAACACAAGAAAAGACAGGAAACTCACATGCATGGCTATGTAAAAATAGACAGGTGAAGGCAAGAACAATGCATGGAATTTATTCCCAGGCCCTTGGTGCATATATTTTTATTATTTCCACAATCCCTGAAAAAGCTTTGACAGAAAGTAAGGCTGTAGTGGATTGAGTTCACTCCTTTCAAAGGGATCAGGAATTAATACGAGAAGACCTCTCTTAATTTAAATGGTATGTAAATCTAATAGGGGAATAACAAATCATACAAACTGAGTAGAAGTGGGAGACAATTTAAAGAACTGCTCTAGGAAGCAATATTTTCATCAGAGTTTTGTTTTATACCTGCTAATAGAGGGTTTCATTTTAATCTTGAAAATTAGCTCAGTGGTTGAAGCTCAAAGGTAACCAGAAAACTGAAGCAGTCCAGCAGTTCCCCCATGCTCAGGGTTTGTGTACTGGGTACCATCAGGCAAGTTTAGGCTGAAGGTTGTGCTGCTCTTTGTGCTCTTACTGTTCTGCCTGACAGAATAAAATACTCTTTGTGAAGATTTTGACATTCCCTTGTGAGAAGCACAACGGACACCATTTCCATCCCGTCCTCAATGTATTCAGCCTCAATACCACTTGTGGTTTAATGTGCCCATGACATTTGTGCCTACAGTAATCAGAGGTGGGATACAACAGGATGCCCATCCACCCTTCTTGCAGTGCCTCTGAGTGTAGCATATCCACAGTAGCTAAACAAGAGCAGCCTTAGTGACTCTGGTGAGCTTCTGGAATGAGTTTTGTTCTGAATGTTTTCAGTGGCTTTTTTTTTTTTTTTAATGTTTTCAAGCTGAAAACATTTTGCCAAGAAAGAGTAGGGTTTGTACAGTCCCTTTAGGATGAAGGGAGGATGGGAGCAGAGCAGATACACCAGCTTTGCCACTTGTAGAATCTGGGTAGGTGCTGACTGACCCAGAGTAAAGGAAGCATGTTCAGAAATCTCTCCTCTCCTTGCCTTCTACATCTTAATCTCCTGCTCTAGCTCCTGACACTGCAGCATCAGGTACCCTCTCCTTTCATCTGGCACAGAGAGCAGAAAATGCCATTATCTAGAGGTAACACCTTCCCTTTCATGTATATATAATACAGAGATGCATGTACTTGAAATTTGACAAAGACAAGAAAATATATTTGAAAGCCATTTCTCTTTTAGGGAAGCTTACAGGGTTGATCACTCACTAGGATAAGAAAAAAAATATTTCATTTAAACTCTTGAATACTATGGTGGTAGAGAAAACTGTTCAAAAACTTTGTTATTCTTCTGTCTTTCCTCACCCCAGATATTTTATCTCTTGCAACAACAATTTTTACCATCACACCTTATTCAGTTGAGAACACACATACCCGGGTCACATATTCACTTGGGTTGTGCGAGATGGATTTGTATCTGTTCCCAGAACTCATTTGAACCACTGTAAAAATGAAAGACAGTAGCAGAGCAGTTTGTAACAATGTAAATTTTCCCCACCTATTTCCTTTAACCATAAAAAGTGTATTTAGTAGCAGTGAAGGTGGACAACTCCTTTGCAAAACAGCAGTGAAATACCAACAGTTGGGGTTGCAAGTTCAGCCATGTGCAGAGCCATATTTACATGCACATTTACCTGCATTTCTTCCAAGCACGTACTTGTCAACTGATGCTTTTGAACAGTATTTATCGTATCCAATGCTCCTGTCCCAGTGCACACACGTCAGATTTTGCGTGTTTCATTTGTGGCAAACACATTTAAGTTCTTTTTTCGAAAGCCAGAAAAAGAGATTATTCAACATTCAAGATGTCCAAAGGAAAGATATAGCCTGTATCTGTGACTTTTTGTGTGTTGCAAGTATCAATATTCAGATTCTGGTATTTTAGACACACCAGCTGAACATCTGTTGTTTTATTTATAAATAATCTGAGTAGCCTTAAAGGAAGAGGTGTTTTCAAGTATTTCTCATACTTGCACATCCTGTATATTCATTGTTTACTTTTGTAGCTTGGTATGTAATAACATTGCTAAAATATGGGCAATGTTCAGGTCACCTTAAGTATATTATGTATTATCACATCTGTGGATTAAAAATGTGTGATTACTGCCTTTTTTGTTTCCTTTTGATTCATTTATTCTGCCATCCCTATTGCATCACACGCACCCAACACCAACACGTGTCAGCAGCAAACAGAATTTCTGCTTTTCCCCAATGTCCTCCAGCACGTGAGCTACCAAACGATGCTGGCTCAGTGTGTTTAGTGGAGCAGCCCCATCACTGAGCTCAGAAATTCCCTCATAAGCCACGGGGAGGAAATGGCACAGACTTCTTGCCTTCAGGTACCACTTCTCCCTGGGCTCAGCCTGAGCCGGTGCCTGGAACAGACACGAGCAGCCTGAGGCAGGGGCAGAGCACACTGCAGGCCAAGATCTCACTATCCTTCTTGCAAGTACCTTCTTGAAAGTTTCCCATGATGTATTTATTTAGCTCAGTTTAGCTCCATGTGATTTAAACTACATGGAAGACACATCCCTGGCAGATTTCAAAGCCGTGCCCTAAACATGGAGGTGCTAGAACCTACCAGAATGTTTTAACAACAGCAGGCACATATTCTCCCATCCTTGTTCCCAGAAAAAGCAAACTGCTTTGGCTGAAGGAGCTCAGGATTTGCAAACAACTCACACGGCAATTATACTGAAAGCAATTAAAGGTTGGCACAAAGAGAAAACTGACAACTACCTTAAAGTCTGAGTTTAAAGCAATCTTCCTAAGTGGTGCTTTGAACCTCCCTGCTGGTGAAGCATTACTGTCAAGTTAATTTTATGAATCATATCATGGCAGGACACAATATTCTTTGCTTCATCACTGCCAGCTTTATGTAATAAAGAGAAAAATGTTAATGTTCAAGAAACTCTCATGGGAGTGACCACTTCTGGCACTCTAATGAAATGGTCCCTGTACCACTGAGCAGCACTTCACACTGAACATGTGACCTGATTTGTGCTAGAGAAATGTTCTTACAGAAGGGCACCTAAATAGCTGACCCTGAAGAGAACCAAGAGGTAAAGCACAATTAACTCTTACCACAGCAACTGAAATGCAAAAGCAACTTTTACCTGGATGACTTAAGCGGATCTATTTCTGTTTTTACATAAATCAATGCCAGAAAGAGACAATGCACAGTCTTACCCACAAAGAAAAAGATAATACAGCTTTTTTGGGCTGAAAAACTACTGGTGGGATTCTATAGGAGATAAATACCTTTCCAATAGGAGATAAATACCTTTCCAATATTTAGAAACCATCAGACAATGTCATTTATGAGCTATTCACAAGTGCAGGAAAACCTCAAGATAGTGCCATCCATTACACAAATGTACTCTTCTAGGTCCTTGAAGGATGAGGAGGATTTGGGAATACCTAGCAGAAAGTAATGTAACACAAAGAGATTTGACCTATATTGAGGAAAATACCCTACATCATACTGCCATGCTGCACTGCTGTCCATTTTCCTACCAAAGTATTTGTTTCATTAAAAATATCTGAAAATACTTGGGGTAAGGAAGGAGAAGCTGACAAAACATTTGGAACATGGATCCAATATAATCACTAACCTGTTGACTCCCAGATGTTCAGAACTCCAAACTGCAGTAAAAGAGTGAAGCCTCCTGGTACCCAGGGTTTGGTCCAAACGTTGTTAACCTGCCAGTTCAGAAAGGTCAGTTTATACTGACTGACCTCTGCTTGCCTCTTGAAACCAAACTTCTTCATGTAAACTGGTTATGTGCTCTCTTCCTTCTAGCCTGTTTCTATCCCTTTCCTGGAAAACAGCCTAAGCCTTCAAGATCTACCAAGTCACACAGAAAAGTAACTGGGAACACCATGGAGGAAGATAGTCACAAAAGGGTTTTCAATACGGAACCAGACGGAAAAACATTCCTTTGTATAATTATCTATGCAGTCATATTTCAGAGACAGCTGGATGATGGAAGAAGATCAGAGGGATTTCCAGCACTGAATTGCTGAGGTTCTCAAGGGCCTGAGCATCCCAGCTCAGTCAGGATTCCTGTTACACACTGGCAGCTTTTTTACACAAACCATCCCCCTGACTTAGACCAGGGCTGCAGCCAGTTGCAGTTCAGTCGTTATGTCCAACTCCCCAAGCTCCCAACTCTACAGCAATGCTTTCTTATGTCAGCATTGAACTTAACAAAATGCTATTCCTGTCAACTATGAATAACAAGAGATACTCAAGTCTCCTGTGATGCCTAAAACCAAAACACACAATCTGGCAGAATTCCAAAAAGAGGGTTGGACAACATAAGCGACACAGAGAATGCTGTTCCAAAGATCTAAAGTGTAGTCTTGCACTCTTCTGGTATCTCCAAGTGAGACACGGGATATTTAAATCACCAATGGACTCAAGACTTCTGTGGTGTTACATTCTTCATCACTGTCCAGATGCAAAGAGAAACAATTAAAATAGAAACTAGTTCTTAATATGCAGAAACACTGCTATATGTGGTGGCAAAGAACATGTAACAAGGATTAAGCTAATTTTTTAAATAAAACTGAATTTTATTAAACTGCAAGAAATGCAAAGATGGTGATAGATTCAGAACAACATTTGCTGGGCAATCCAAAAATAAAGACCAACACAGGTACAATTCCCTGCAAACTCCTTGAAGTGGTTTTAATACCATAAAGCAATTAGAATATTGACACTTTGACATACACTATTCATACAGTGAAAAAGGTTACAAAGAACATTACGTGAACAACAGAAGGCATTGCTGTCTTTTGCTGTTCTTTTTAAACACTAAGACAGTAACATCTCATTGCTGAAATGGTTTGAATGCATAGGCCACAAACAGATACTTGTATTAATAGTTCCTATGATTACAGAAGTCCAATTGCATAACGCAATTTACCAGCAGGGAAATAGTTTGCTGGAAATTATTCCACTATAAATCAGTTTTCATTTATATAAACTGTCTTGAAGTGCCAAGTAAACATTAAAGTATGCAGAACATTAAATATATTTACAGGTTCAGTGCACTTTAAATTCCTCAGTAAGAGGGTACTGAAACAGCAATAAAAACAGCTTTGCTTGTATGATTATACTTGTGATAACACAAGTAGCATGACTTAAAAAAACCCCAAACTATCAGCACATTAACATTCTTAGGACAATTTCATCAACATTTACCAAAACATCAAAGTAACAATACTTTATTTTTCTTTACAACCAGTGCTTATCAGGTGAGAATCAGTAATGCTGAAATATAACAGAGAGTTTCCTTGTTACTGTTAAACACACAAAGGAGAGAATTCCACTGTGGAATCCACTTATACCATGTCTGAACCGTGTGTACAACCTTTGATGCTTTTAAATAGAAAACATGACCAGCTATAAATAATATTAAGCAGTACTAGTTTTCATTTAGCATTTAAATAAATTAAGATTGCTGGATTTTCAAGACTGTGAGGTTATTTCAGGAAGAGAAAACAACCTCCTCAGACACAGTTTCCATGTATACTGCTCTGATTTAATCTCTCATGCCTTGCTGCAGTTCCTAGCAGTGCACGCACAACATCTGTGCAAGTCAAAGGTTTGAGGAGTCATACTGAGCCTATAAATAATTAGAAGAAAAAATAAATGAAAGTTTTCCCCATGTGATTTTTTCAAGGACAGAGATATTGGCCAGATTAAGTTTATAGGGTTGACTGGACAGCAATGAACATGTTTCACTACCCATGTTGACAACCAAGGCCAGCATGTCCACAGCCAAGTACCCCCAGCTCAGTCACCTCAGGCTTGATCCACATCAAACTTTGCTTTAGAGATGCACAAATATTCAGTGACTGTCACAGACCCCTATGGAAAGGGAACATGACTGAAACATGAGGCAGGAAGAACTGCAGACAGGGACTAACCTGAGGGGCCTTAGATCATCCCCCAGGAGGTGCTTCCATGGGATCTCACATGCCTGACTCCTATCAAAAACTGTTTAGATGTTACCACTTCCATGGTAAATATCAAAGATCATGGGAAGTGTTTTGTTCCCTAGAATCTTTTAACTGTTTTAAAACTGTGCATTTGTTGCTACATAAGTTACTTTATACAACCACCAGTATGGGTCTTGTTGCCAACAGTGCTTAAAAATAGCTTTAGAAAAATTACCAAAATAAAATTAGATGATCCTGATAACTGATCAAGTCTGACCCTATAATGGAAATATGTTTTCCTTTAAAATCATATTTAAGTAGTTGCCATGAGAAGTAATCATTGGCATCTATAAAAGCTGCATAATAAAAATAAATACTTTCCGTCATTTACAACAAAATTAAGAAATATACATTTCACTGAAACAGGTTACAATACTTTAATGTACTGTACAGTCCTGAGCATGTTTTTGCAGGAGTAATTTAGGTCATTGCTCTTTTCCCACAAGTCCACATGACATATGCCAGCTGGAAGAAAACTTCTAATACTCCAAGAAGCAGTATCTTAATTTAGCTTTGGTTAATTATCTGTGCAACTGTATAAATCTTTTCACACCCCAAACAGATTAAGGCAGGCACTATTGTTATTAGGATTCCCCCATCACCTTTTGACACTGATAGAGCAAACCATCTGGAAGAGCAGCACAAGGTGATCTGAACCACACAGCCAACATCCCTGAGTGAGTACGGCAGTGCAGCAGGCAGGGCACAGATGGAAGCAGCTGGCACGCCAGTATTCCCTCATTACCTTAAAACAAAAAAGACCACAGAAAAAAAAAAGTAACAAATAACAATTGCTACAGTATACTTCATAAATGTATCTTTCAAACTCCATGTGTGCTGTTCTCTTCTACTCTTCCCTCTAACTCCTCTAACAAGTCACCACAAATCACACTAAAATCCCAGCTTCATATTTGTCCCATAGCTTCATTCCCTTCTTTTTGTCCTGTCCAATACTCTTCATAATGCAAGTTTCCTCCTTTGTAAAATTTACTGTTTGTTGTACACTTGTATCTTTACATCACCTTCACAAAGACCCCCAAGTAAGGCAAACAAAGTCCACAGGAAAACAGTCCCGAGTTTACTGTCCTCCCAAACATTCCCCGCCTCAAACTCTAAGATACTCACTTCCATGCACCCATTTTCGTGGGAAAAGTTGTATATATTATATGTATACCACATATAATATACTTTCACTTACCTATAATGTCAACTACATGGAGTTTCAGCTTCTGTTGCAGTGTGTTCAAGGCTGCTGAAAGGGAATCTTGGGAAGACGACATTTTTATATTCTGTTTCACATCATTGGAAAGGGACAACCACAGCTTTCCAAAGTCTTCTGTAGTCATTTCCATTGGCCTAAAAAAAAGATCACCACATATTTTAGCAAAATGAGATATGTAAGTCACAAAAAAAATCATATCTGGAAGCACCTGGACAACAGAACAAGCAATAAGCAAATTCATGTTAGTTTAAACAAACTCCTCTTAACATAAAAGTTTCTATTCCTTGCTTTAGGTTTCTAAATTTTAAAGGAATAAATATATGGATTTCACTTCAAAAGAAAAGTCTGCTGGAAAAAAGGACACTTGCTTTTTCTACTCCTAAAATAAATGCAGTGTTCCGAAATTAGAAGAATGAGCTTTCTTCTTCCCCTGCAAAAATTGTCAGCCTTTTCATATAATGTTCTGGTCCCTGCACTCAAATCACTTCTTTCAGTTTGACATGTTTACATTATGCCATATTTTAAAACATCATGCCCTTCTGTTCACTCAGTTTTCAGCCTCCTCAAAAACACATTCTGTAATTCAAGGCTATTCTAACCTGCAGCTACCGTCAATATTCTCACTGGATTTGTACTTCTTGCTGGAACTTCTCCTCTTTTTTGGAAGTGTAAAATAACCCTTTATTATCTTTAACAGTAATCTCAGATTAAAACTAGCTGCTCAAGAAGGAGTCTTATATTTTCAAAGTCAATACCCAAATCATCCTGCCCTTGTCTAATACTGAGTTGAGTACAGGTGTTTTTAAAAAAAATGCAGCTTTTTTTATTTACCTGATGAAGTCCATCAGTGATAAAGTTACTGAAAATTCAAGGCGAGTTTCCATCTCTGACTGGTAACTAACAGAGCCAGAAAGAATTCCCTGGGTACAGATTTTGTTCATCCTCACACATTTCTGGCAATGTTCCAAACTTTGAGCTTCAATTACAGGAAACTGGTGGGTGGGACTCTCCAAAATCTATGTGATGTTTTAAAAGGAATATAGAACGTAAGTGTTGCTGTCAAGTTTCGCAAGTGATAAAGATACAGCTAGAAAATTGTGTAAGTGCCTTTTATTTCCATTGATTTTTCTTGGACTATTTGACAAGTGAACAGAACTACTATTTCTCAGCCCTCATGAAGGATAAATCAATAATTAACATCTACAAGTGTTCTGTGAGAAGTAAAACAGTGGTGAAACTCATCTCTGGCAATCGGCTTCCCCCACCTCTGAATAACTGCACCAAGAACCTGAATTCTGTAGTTCAGTCTCAAAATATAAGCAAGCAGCATTTGCAACATACCTCAAGCTATATGCTAAAAGTAAGAAGTTGAGAAATCCTCCCTAATAAAAAGGATGATTTCAAGATTACTCAGCAGTCCCCAGCCTCTCCAAACAAACCAGTAACACAGATTCCATCCATGGTAGTGGTCTGTGTGGGAACTTAAGTGAATTATAAGAAAAAAACAGACATGAAATGCCCACTTTCTAGCAAGGACAGGTTTGATTCAAGTCAGAAAAGGAAAGGAAGGAGACTCCATAACCAATTAGCAGTTCCTTTCCTGCTTAATTCTCTTTATCCAGTTATCATTTGCTGAGTGTTTAATAATTCTGTGTTTCTTCTAGCAAAATCTGTGGATAGTCATGCTGATTGGCAATTCCTAGCCATCTTTCCAAATATTTAAATGAAGTTTCAATCAAGACTCTGACATGCTTTTACCAACCCTAGTTAAATCCCAGATGTAGCCAATGCAAAAAAATAAACTGACCAACTCTTCTGCACCGTCAGCTGAATGCATGAGAATGAAATGTGACTGGTAGCTTTGGGGGAAAGGAGGAGGGAGGGAATCGAAGCAAGGCTACACAAATTTTATGTCAGGGAAGCAACAGAATCACACGGATTTGTTATATGGAGGGAAGCACTAGGAAACAAAGTCAAGGTGAATTAAAAAGGTGAGATGCTAACTTTTAAACCAAATAACACTAAGTTTATATTGAGATTTCTCTCACTGCCCTTCAGAATGTGTGTAACAGCAGTAACCACAAGTTTTAAGGAAATACTTTGGAAAAAGGCATGACTATTACATTAAAGCAAGCATTGCACAGTGAAATGCAAGTGAAAAGCAAGAAGTTCCATGTGCATCTCAAATACAATGGAAACACAGTTTCTTACCTGAAAGTGTTCTGTTTCTTCAAACACTAAGTTCACAGCATTAAGTGCAGAAGTGGTTTTATTGGAAACTAAGACAGTGAGCAACAGAGAGTCATCTGTCCACGCCTTACACAAATACAGAGCTAAGGCATCACTCTGATGAAGTTCCAGTACCTCAGAGTGAGGAAGCTCTTCAAGTTCTTCTGGTAAGGAAGGAACCAATGGTGTTTCACTGGCACTTTCACATTGAGCACTTGGAGAAGGCTGAAAAATTTCAATATTACTATCATCAAACAAAGATGACTGTGACACCCTATTATCTGAAAGTCTGTCATCCAGCACAGACTTTTTAAGGGACTGAGGTGTTTCAAATGCTAAATTATCTTCTACAATATCTGAAGAGCACAGGGAGGCTTTCCTTAACCTTGTGTGTGTACATTCCTCAGAGTCTTCTGTGTTAATAGGTACTTTATCAAGTAAGGGACCAAAATCTGAAGCAGCACTACTTTTGAAGTCTGATGCCTCCTCACTATGTTGAGTTTCGTTTATCTTTGATTTCCTTTTGAACTTCTGGGTAGCTGTGTCTGCTTTCCCCATCTGAAAAGAAAAGAATGGTTCTGTTACTATTAACACAATGAAACAGTGAGCAGGGACAAGGAATCAATACAGATGACAAATACAGATTCCAGACATTTTAATGGATTCCAGCTTTTGTTGTATTTCTTACAGGGTACTGAATTAGCTTATAATGCAAGTATGACTCTAAGTTCTTTTAAACTAAAAGCTCTTAATAAAACTAAGCACAGCTAAACAGTTTCTGGTTAACCAGTGATAAATGCCAAGATGTGAGCTGGCTAATAAGATGCCAGTCTTAAAAAGACTACCTAATGGTGAATTCTTATGTTCCAGATACTACCACAGACATATTAAAAATGGTCTTGACACAGGGTGTCAAGCTCTAGCCTTACTGCCAAATGAATGGCAACAGCTCTGCAAAGCTGGGTCAAGGAACAATTGTTCAGGAAAACTGTGACTTAAACTTGAAGCACAACACATAAACAGAGGGAAGTTCTATCTACCAAACCAGATCTGCTCCAGATGTTGCTTCATCAAGTAATATCCAAGCTGTTTCATGTTCTTAACAAACTACCAGATTGCAAAAGTAATTTTCAGTAGCTTTTCAGTTACTTAGGGGAAATTTGTCTTATCACTAATTTGATCTTCATTTGCATACAAATATCTATAATTTTAGATAAGGTTATATGTAAACTATAAACTGTTAAGTCTCAAAAGAGCCACTTACCAGACTGACACCAGCACTTGATCCCAGCCCAACAAACAAAGTTGATGCTAACTGCTGCTTCTCTTTGTCTTCCTCAGTGAGGCTGGCACCTTGATCAGACCTCAACACAGGAGGGTCACCTGCCTGTCCTGCTAATAAACTGCCACAAGAAACTGTTTGTGGCTCATTTTCTTTCCCTACTTTTTCTTTCTTTGGAAGATAACCTTCTTTTCCCCACAGCTTACGTACTCCCTCAAGTTTCAGAGTATTTGTCCTAAAGAAGCAAACAAAACAAAGCAGGATCAGCCAGATGAACATCATGTTCTTAAAACCACACCAATACTCAAACACCATTCACAACTTTGGTACTTTGATAGACACAGTGAGCAGTGAAATATAAGTGAACACTTGCATCTGCATGAAGTTCTATGTTAGTAATGTTACATTGCTTTTAAAACATCCCACAAATGTAAACCTGGACTAGGCTATACAGTACTTAAGTACAGACCTATATTAAGTAAGCAGCATTAAACACCTGCAACCAGTAGTACACTCTGTTTGCCACCTCCACTCAGAGTTTCAGACTACATTTATAATATATTTGAGTAATTTTTTAAAAGGTAAATATAAGCAACATGGTATCTATCTTTCTCCCCAGGAGAGAGGTTCTGGGAAGACATTTTCCCATAAAGATTCTGAAAAGGTTTCCTGCAACCAATTTACAGGACTATGAATTAATTTTTTAATTTGTACGAAGTTATGGACCTGGAATAGTTTGTAGTGTTCTAAAACTTACACTGCAAATCTTAGCCTCACTTTTATCTAAAAAAAATTTCCTTAAAAGGCACATTATTAAATATTTTTTCCTCTGTCATCTTTTTCTTACAGGTTACACTTGTTTTTAATGGGAATACGATAAATTAATTATCAGGTAATCTTGTCTCCATTTTACTGCATCTACTACCACCTAATTTGTAATCTGTGAAGAAAGTGGAAAAAGAGTCTAACCACGTTGGTTTTTCTAGTAATTATAAAGATGCCACTACCTGAATTTCTTTTTACATGACAGATGTAAAGTTCAACTGCATTCTTTCTAGTTCCATGTAATGAAGCAGCAAAGACATGATACTGACAACAAACAGAAGCTTAAATGTGCTTCATTTCAAACAGAGATTTAACTCACTCTTTGTGCCCTGTCTCAGCACTATTACCAGATGTATCAGAACCAAAAGATAAACCAGTGGGGGACTGTCTGCCGGTGACACCAGATGAGGACACACTTGAAGCAAAGGACAATCCATAAGGTTCAAAATTCAGAGCTGCAAGACAGACAATCTTATAATTACAATGAGGAATAAAAAAAAAAGAAAAAAAGAGATGTATTAAGATACTATTACTTTAAGAAAATGTATTAACTGTAAACTTAAATTGTTAATACTTAGCAGGTAATTTACCAGCTATTAAATAAAGGCTGCAAACTTTCACCTTTTTCCTGAGAAAGTTTCTCCTCTTGCCTCTGGTGATGAGGTTTATATGGTGCTGCCCCACGACCAAGTCCTTCGGCCACAAACCCATCCAGAAAAGATAAGGAAGCATCTACCTACACAGAATTAAAAGGAACAAAAAGGCAATGAAAATATTTGCTTTATCTGAGCCTGGTATTACCAGTAGAATATTGCGTCTTATCATCAGATCAGGATCTTCACTCTCTCATCTCCCATATCTACCAGTAGAGCTGCTGTATTAACAGCAGTGGTTCAGCAAGTATGTTGAAGCAGACTTTGAGCTAGAGATTTGTAACTTAACTCCTCCACTATTTGACTTCTATATTAATTTATAAAAAAAAAAAAAAAAGAAAAAAAGCAGAGTTGAATCTTCCAAAAATGGTTGATACTACCATTATATGACAATACTGAATTCAAACAAACCCTCTCAAAAACCTCAGCAATATCAATCCTCTTTTCCAATATTTTTTCCAGTTTAGTATTTCCTAAGTAGGAGAAAACCCTATGGATTAAAAAGCAGTACTATATCACTAAAGCAGGCCTACCATGTCTTGAAAAAAACCCAAAAGACAACTACAAATAAACCACTGCATGAAATGATCATCTTGTTAAAAGCAACTCCAGCTTACTTAACACTGTGGTTCTTTATCTTTCAGTACAGAACATTATGATTCACCACATAGGCCTGAAAACGTGTTTCTGAAAACTCACTTTAAGCAGACATAACTAACACCAGTCAGAACTGCAAATACCATTCATTTTGAAAACACGTTTTTACCGAAATATTCAACCCCCTGAACTACAAA
Organism: Lepidothrix coronata; assembly: GCF_001604755.1. NCBI lineage: Eukaryota > Metazoa > Chordata > Aves > Passeriformes > Pipridae > Lepidothrix > Lepidothrix coronata. The sequence goes on from NW_016690191.1 coordinate 9,097,978, forward strand.
GAGGTTCATGCAAAACAAACACTGCAGCTGTCTTACCACCATATCATTGCAACTAGCATCAAATGGAAGCAAATTTTTCATCAGTGCTTTGTCTTCACAGAGATGTTTCAATTCAAAGGCATATTGTCTTATGCAGGTATCTAGAGAGCTGCTAAATTCTTGGATTAGTTTGTCAACTGTTTCTGAACAGGAGGTATGTGATGCTATCTTGGTGACTGCAGCCATTATCCACGCTTTAGTTTCAGAAATAACATAAGTCTTCTTCAGCAGGCTGTGTAGTTTTGTCAAAATAACTTCTGGATCAACATCTGTAACAAGACTGAAATATTCTCCCAACACCTATTCACAAAGAACAGACAAAATATGCATTTAGTCACACAGAGCAGTGCTTTCAGTTTTGAAATTAGAATGTAGTACTAAATAACACAATAAAATCCACCTCACGTTCAAGAAATTATTATTTTAAACATCATCTAAATTATTTCTTTACCATTTTGTGTTTTAAATGTCAAAGGCTTGAAGTTAGCTTTGTGTTTACCTCAGCAGATTCCAACTTTTAGCTTCTTAAAAATCCAACAGCTGTTGGGAAGAAAGCTAAACATAACTAGGCCCTGAGAAAACACAATTTGCTCACACTGCAGCCTCTCCCTTGGGTGGAAGCTGAAGCTTACTCAGGTACCAGATAATACCAGCACAGCACCTGGTCAGGCTAAAAATGCATTTCAAAACCACATCTGGCCTAGTTCTGATGAAGACAGAAAGGCTCTCAACATGCAGCCAGGTTCAGGTGGCTGCTAAGCCATTCCAACAGTCACCTCCCTTAAAGGAAGCTTTTCTACAGCTTTTCTACAAACTACAAGCAGTCCTTGGTCACCAAAGAGGTCACTAAAATAGGATTGCAGCATATTAGCTTGATTTCAAGTAAAAAAAAAAACCAAAAAACTCATGACTAAAAATACAAGAGTCTAATAAATATTTATTAAAAACATCACCACCTTAGACAGTTTCCTCATATATGGATTTTGACCATGTGTCTACCTTACCCAACTCATAACTTGAAGGAATTTCTGTGGATACAATGCATCTTCCTCTCCAAGTAATGATAAATAAGACTGCACTGCATACATCCGTAGCTGATGATCCTCCTTTCCATCATCAAATCCTAGACAGAAAACAACATAAGATTTCCGTGAAACACAAATAACAAATCCTACCAAATATTCTGAAGTACATTTTAAGAAAAAAACCCAATTATCACGGAACATGTCTGATTCTTCAGAGCATTCAGGGAGTTGCTCACCTTCAGCCAACAGCCTCAGAAAGTTGTTTGGGATATCGGGATGCACAACATCACCTCCGACTGAAAACACAGCATTCATTGTCTGGATGAACCACTCGTTGTTAGGAGCATATGTGTCCAGATGTTAAGGAATGAAGTGCTAAGGCACAACTTTATGTTTCTTACTTGTGTGTTTCCTAAGGAACACCCATCTTAATCTCCCCAGTAAGTTGGGGATCTGATGGTCAAATACCAGCTCAATCTAACTGAAGAGGAAATATTCCTGCATCTTTCAGAAAGCATTTCCCATAAATTTCATGGGAACTGGTCGTCAGGTAGAGAAGTGTTAAGTTACTGCCTTGTTGAAAAAGTTGTCAAGTAGAACTCACACAGCAGGAACAGACATGTTGACATACGTGAACTACTCTATTTTAAGCTCACACTTGTCCCCTGCTGGGCTTCCAGCACAATCTTTTGAGTTTGTTTACCCAACATCACTTGATCAATGACAGAAAAGCTGTTATTTTCAGCAGTGTTTTGCTGTTGACTTACAAATTTTATGAAAACAATGAACATTTTGAAGCACTCCACAGAAAGCATTACTGGCTTTTTAAACGCATTTAGAAGTTTTTTAATATATTTAAAATTTGATCAGCCTTTGCTAACTTTGAAAGTTAGCTTCTGCCTTCCCTCAATCAAGTCCTGAAAATGTAGTTACTGAATAGACATTTTCAACAGTATAGAAACATTGATATTGCCTTATTTTTGCATACAGCAGGACAACACAGCTTTTTTTTGTACACTACTCTGTTCCAAGCAGTGTACAAATAGGATGGTAAGGTAGCTTTCTGTAAAAAGCACTTACAACTCAAATTATCAGACAGAAATGCACACAGAAAATCATGCAATGGCAGGTCTAACATGCCAAATCCCTAGCCAGTACTTCCATCTTTTTGGCATTGTTAAAGAATCTTTTCTTTATTTCTATCAAAGTGTGTTATTCTTCAAATCCATATACCAGTGAAGAGTTAGTTCTCTGATAGAAGATCATTTCCACAATTACAGAATAGCACTCCCTCCTGCAGTAGTGTAAGACTTCCTAGTTTGAATTTAAAAACACGAGGTTTTAATGCTAAACTCCAAAGCCAAAATAAAATATTTTGAGTGCCATTACTTTCTCTCAGTGAAATACAAGAAATACAGCAGTCATGTTTGTATATGTTTCTCTTTTGCATGCTTTTTTTTTTTTGAAAGAGTGGAAAGCACAGCTGTAACACTTCCTGTTTCAAAAGATCATGAAAGATGCTTTGAAAGGTATAAATGTTACATATGCCTGAGCTCTGACTTCAAAGTTTCAGAAAAATAAAAGGATATTTCTCAGCTAGTTCAGAAAAATAAAAGGATATTTCTCAGCTAGTTCAGAAAAATAAAAGGATATTTCTCAGCTAATTCTGCTACTTTGGCAACTAGGTTGATGATAGCATATTCTTCTTTACTTTCTTTTAAGTAGTCAAGCATCTTTTGAACTATGACAATGACATTCTGTCCATTTGTAATCCTATAGAGAAGCTCTAAAGTCTGCAAGAGAAAGCAAAAAAAATCAATTGGTTCTGATGACACAAAAAAGGAAGCAGACAAACAGTAAAATCAGTATGATGTCAAACTGAGTATCTTGACTTAGCAAGTTTTAAATGAAATACACTGATTACCTACACAGCTTGTCACATTAATATTCTTTTAACTAGCCTCTAACAATAACTGAAAAATAATATCCCTTTTACACTACTAATTTCAGAAAAACTATCACCCATCTTAAAAATTAACTTAATTTTTGACATTTGGACATTCACTCACCTCTCTTTTAATAATGGGATCTGGATGGTCCAGACATTCAATTATTGTCATCTGGTGCTGAAGGGCCAGATTAGGATCCTGCTGGATAACATAGGTCAGAGCCTTTAAACCTAGAATGTGATTGCAAGTGATAAGACAATGCATACTACTATGGTCACATTCAAAACAGCATAATGAAATCAGGCAGCCTTACCTAAGTACTTCAAATTAATTTTGGGTGACAAAACAAATTTTCCAATGCACTTGGCAGCTTTTTCAAGTAGTTCAGATTTGGGATAAATTGTATAAATTGTTTGGACACATTCAAATAAGATGGCTGCAAGGGGGGAAGACACATTATTAGTGTGTATTAAATACTTCTGTAATTCAAAATTTTTTTAACAAACAAGCTCAGTGACTGTCTCAAGGAACTGCAGTGCTGTCCCACCCCCACTGAACTGAATCACAGAGTACCCACTGACAGTACCTACAGCCTGTCTCTTTTACTATATACATATTTTTATTAGCCCTTGCCACTGTCCATACAACTTTCTGCCCTTAAAGTTCTTCCAACCTTCAAGTCTCCTATAGTTGCTCCAAGCACTGGACTGGAACAGTCTTCAGAAAGCCAATGGGCAACTCTTAAGGATTTGAGACAAAATCTTTTCTGATAATTCATATGATGTCTTAGCTTCTAACAACAGCCAAAATCATCCCAAGAACAGCCTTGTTAAAAAAAAAAAGCCATCCCAAAATCAAAACAAAAACCAAAAAAAAACTTTGTACAGTTCTTTTAGAAAAATCTAGAAGTAAACTGAACAACACACAAAAAGTAATTAATCCTTTGTGGCAACAATCTGGGCAAAGATTCAGACCAAGTCAGTCTCCCAAGTTAATTAGGGCTTAAAATCATGATGTAATTTTCAGTTTTTCTTGTAATTCAGTAGTTCAGTAACTGAACTGTCCAGTAGACAACCCCCTACTTTTAAAGTGTTACAAAACTAAATCTGAGGAAGAGTAGCATATCAATAACTCAACGGAAAGAAGACCATGCAATAATCAATTACTTCATATAAGAAAGTGTAATCACTCATAACTACATTTTTCTTTTGTCTGGATCAAATGGTTTTAAAGAACACTTAAATCACTTGTTCTACTATTTACTAGTAGGACATTCAAGAATATTATTAAGAAAATAATTAGATATTTCTAAAGCACTAAGTAAGTATTTTGGCACAATCAACTACTCACAATTTTCCATCTTTTCAAAGACTGATAGTTACAGAAAATAACCTCACCCACCATATGTAATATTATGATTTATCTCTGCTCTTCTTAAAGATTCATCTAGAACATCATACATCAATTCACTTGTCCTGTTTAAGAAAAAATATTTAACATTAATTGCAGCACTAACAAGCATGTGATCTTTTTTTGCCACACAGCTCGAAGTCTAGTATAGAAATTGGAACATTATTCATATCCACAAATTCACTTTAACACAGAGGAGCTCTATAAGATGAGCCTAAATGGCATTTAACAAGATATTTGCAGCTTTCAAATAAACATCTACCATATCACAAGAATGAAAACACTTCTCTTACTGTTGGTATAAATAAAAAGAAAAGATCAACAGGAAAAGGATCACAGACAACTAGGTCCTCACAAAATGGCAGCACTTTTAAAATAGCTTTACTCTGGATTTTCATACAGTTATTTGGTAACCTTGTAATAGAAGTCCCAGCAAAATATGTATTTTAAGCATATTCCACAATCAATTGTTTAGCCAAACAAATTTTGCAGAACTAGTCTGCTCACTGTCTTGATTAATAACAAATGTATAAGAACTTCGACGCTGAAATCCTCCTAAAAATTACCAACCAAGCAAACCCAAGCTCTCTGTGAGGTTCAGGCTGTGACTGTACTCTTTGTACCTTCAAATTATTAATTACAGAGAAAGATTTGGTTACCTTGGATCATCTTTTCCTAACAGCCCCAATATTCTTAAAAGCTGAATTTGTAACCATGGTGCTGGCACACTGTGATAGTTGAAGTCAGAAGAGAGCTTTCCTCCCACTACCTGCTTCAGGATGGTTACAAAACTCCCAGTCAAGTCCTTGTATCCAGACGAGTTTTCCTACACAATGAAGAACAAACACAATTCAAACAGTTTGATACAGCAACTCAAAAGTAAAACCAATCCAAAACTTGTGTAGGATCAAAATATCTGTGCTGGTGGTTCCATTACTTTAAATTAAACTTCTACTCTCATTCCCCCACACCCATAAGCTCTTCACTTTAAAACTATGCTCTTTTCTCACACATTTGGAAAGGGAGCAGATGTAACATATTCACAAGCAAATTCCATCAAACCCTTAAACACACTGTAGAGCTGAGATCCTCCAGGCAAGGATCCAATGATGTTGAGCATTCAGATCATGCAAGAAGTGGATCTAAATGGAGAGCTGGCATAAACAAACATAACACAGATGCCCATGATCACACAAATTACCTTTTCTAATGATTACAAGTAAGTTTTGTCTGCAAAACTTCTGTACAGCACCCTGTGGATTTAAAATGAAAACACATAAAAATATCTCCCAAGTTCAGTTGTGCTTCCAATTCTTTGCCTACCTTAATCATTTGAAGATAAATATGCAGAGAAGCAGCCATGACTCCAGCATCCCTGTCACATAAGGCTTTCCGGAACTTATCGTGGATGTGCTGAACTTGGTTAGGAGCGATGAGATAGAATTTATATAAAGCCTGAACAGCTTTTCTTCGGATAATTTCCCTGAAATGAGATTTACACTCAGCAAAACGAAGCTGCTTGCGTATTTTAAGTACTTCACAAAACAACTTGCACATTTTATTTCTAGAGCACTGTAAAATCAAATGGCCAGCCATGATTTGCAGAGAGACGAAAACCTGTGTTTTACATATTTGGTAACAAATGACTTGGCAATACTACCTAAGTGAGGAAGTGACAAAGCAAACTTTAAAGCCTAGTAGGGCTTGATGTCAGATTGATTATTCAAAAGAATGGCCAGCAAATAAACAATAAAATAGGCCATGACTAATCCTTTGTGGTGGTATGTGCAGCTCCAAAAAATACATGTCTAGAAGTTACTGAGTTGATTCTACAGTTCTCTTTCTAATCAATAAAACAATTACAGTATTATCCTCTGTGTATGGGATACTATAAACTAAGATTCAAACAATATTCATATCTGTGGATATACTTTTATCAAAGTTTCTATAAAAAGCTTTATTAAGAAAAAGTATCAGTAAAGTTCAAGGATCCTAATCTGTTTCTCCACCTACTCTACAAACACTTCTTCATCCCTATTTATTAAAAGGACTCCAGGAAATAAATTCAATTACATTTACCTATGAAGACTGGCTACGAAAAAAATTAATACCCATCCAGTACTCAGTCAAGGCTGCAAATAAACAAAATTACAATCCAAGAGAAAAAACTAGGAGGAACAATTTCCAAAGGTAATGATTAGAAAGACCAAATTAGAAAAGACACACCAGTTTACTAAAACTACCTACAAAATTAAGTTATTCGACCACACAAGGCCATTTGAAATTCTGTAAATGAATACATACTTAGAGTGCTGGAGCTTGTCTTCTATTAGGGGAAGAACAGCTGGAATCATTTCCCGTGGAAAGATCTGGCTGACAACGGTTAATGCCATGCAGACCTCTACTAGGTTAGTGCTCTGTAAGTCCTGAAATAAGACAGTAATTTTTTACTCAGACTTTTCAATTCCACACAGACATACCCCAAATCTTTCCCAAGCAGGTTGGATCTAGCCCACCTACACAGCCCAGCCACTGCCAGCATCCTGCTGTCTGCTCATGTTTGAGATGTGTCAGCTCCCACTGAGCTCATCAGGTTCTCACCTTCTCTTATGCAGCAAGAAGGAACAGGCATCTCCTCACACTGGTGTTACAGAGAAGTGTACATTTAAAATATGAACGTAGCATTAACACATGGAGCTACAATCAATTTTTGTTTACTCAAATAGTTGGATGATTGCAAAAATATATTGAGCCCCCAGCTGGATCAGGGGGATGAGTCACTCACAGAATTCAACAGTATTCTCTCTAGTGCCTTTGACTGAGCTAAAAGAATTAAAAAAAGAAACAAGCAAGCTCAATAATACTGCCAATTACGTATTTGTACACTAAAATACTACCTACTCCCTAAGAAGCAAATGCAAATTACATGTAGCATTCTACTAAAGAGAGAATAAAAACTCAATCTGTTCCAAATACAATTAAAACTAGTAGATATAGCTCACTGTAACCTTAAACCAAAAAAGGATGGATGAATTAAGGAAACGCAAGACTACAATTATTTTTCAAAACAAATTAAATGTGTAAGATTTCCAGTTGATATAACTTGCTCTGTCAATTTGCCCCAGATAGGTTTTAGTCCTCATTTTGGTTTAATTCTTTGTGGATTCTCATTTTTTACCTTTTTCTACACACTTAGGAGTTTCAAGTCATATTTTTAAATATTATAAAACAGTTTTCAATCACAGCAACAAAATGAGCATCACTTTCAATCTATAATTTATCTGACTTTGGCCTACTGCAATATAAAAGTAACCATTACACAGAAGAGTTGTAATATAAGTCTTAACTGCTCCATGTAAGAGAAAGTAATACAGAAGACAACACCTATGAAATATTATTAGGTAATAGATTGTCAGTGTCAAACTCCAAAGCATATTTCTATTTTCTGTCAAAGTTATCATAAGAATTCAAAGAAGGCAAGACGTACTTGCCATCACCTAAAAGCAAAAGCTGACATTGCAGTATGCATGCATGGCTCCTCCTGGAGTTGAGGTACATAGTTGGTACATTTTATAAAGGCAAGTTTATAGCATATCTCCTTTGAAAAAAATTTAAAACATGGCTTTGACAGCAGGAATGCCAAGATTAAATTAAAAAGACAGGAAAAGCCATTTCAAGTTTTCATTGCTAACCAAAGAAACAGCAACTTAAGAGAGGAAGATATAACTAATTAGTACATAACTTAGATATTGTACGACAAAACAGGAAGAATTGGTCCAAGTTTAATTTACAGAACCACAGAATTGTTTAGGTTGGAAAAGACCTTTAAGACCATCAAGTCCAACCTTCAACTCTGCTCTGCCAAGTCCATCATGTCCTTAAGGCCACATCTACATGTCTTTTAAATCCCTTCAGGGATGGTCACTCCACCACTGCCCTGAGCAGCCTGTTCCCATGTTTGACAACCCTTTCAGTGAAGAAGTTTTTCCTAATATCCAATCTAAACCTTCCCGGTGCAACTTGCCGTCATTTCCTCACCCTGTTGTTTATTACCTGGGAGAAGAGACCAACCCCCCTGAGCCTCCTTTTCTCCAGGTTGAGCCCCCTCAGCTGCTTCTCATCACAGTTGTGCTCTAGAGTACTTGCACCAGCTCCTCCAGTCCCCTGGGTGGATCCCACCCATCCCACAGACGTGTGTGTGTCTCAGGGGTGTAGCAGCTTGCTGACCATTTCCCCTTGGATTCATTCTGCTCCTGTCCTGCAGCTCAGGGACTGGGTACCCAGATAACTGGTCTTACCACAGAGACTGAGGCAAACAAGGCTTTAAGTACCTCAGCCTTTTCCTCATCCTCTCTTACTATGTAGTCCTCTCCTTCTTCCAAAGGTTGTAAACTCTTTTTTTCCCCCCTCAGTTCCAGATAAGGCCCTTTGTTCAACCAGATCTTCTTCCCTACCAGCTCATCTCTTGGCACATGGGAACAGCCTGTCCTGTGCCTTTAAGATTTTCCTTCTTTTTTTACCTCCAAAAACACTGTACCTTCACAACTGTGTTCACAAGTAGAAGCAGCAGCTCATGATTTTCATGTAGAAATAGAGAAACTGCCAAGTAGCCTATAAAAGAAAGCAGCCTCCATTACTATTTTCAAGCAATAAGCAAACTGAAGATAGAAAACTTAAGACTGTAATACAAGAGTTAAACAACTATAAAAACTCAACGAAAAAAACCCAGCTGGATGACAGTTGCCCATTTTTAAATACCAAGACTTTCTTTTATTTCCAGGCAAACCAGTTATATTCAAGTTGCAGTAAAGCTCAACAACTAACAGCTAAGAATTCCTAAGTTGTGAAAAGTAAGAGACATAACGATAGTGTTATATCTAAAGAGCAGTCAAGATCATCATGAGAAATCACTTCCTAGAAAACCAGTATCTTCTCTGCACAGAGCAAAGTGTATTACTTTTAGACTACACAAAAAGTGCACTGCCATATGTTTCTCCTTTTTTTCAAATAATAAAATTTCTTTTCAAACAAATTTTCAAATTGGAATACAGAAGAGTAAATCCACCACCCTATGCCAAAAACTCCCTTGTTATTTCTTAACAAGGAAGAAATCATTCTATAACCCCAGAAGAGAAACTTGCTAGAAAGCTTTTTCTTCAAGACCCCTTTTCCTTTTAAACTAAGGGACTTTAGTGAGGGGTAGGGAGAGTGTGCCATAACTCACAGTAATAGCTGTACTACAAAGACAGATCTTACAGAATTCTTGGTTCATTCAGGGTTTAGGGATCAAAATTAACAACTTTGATATAAATCACTGTATTGTCTGGGCTATCAAATTGACCTACCTGCTTATTAACCCAGGGCTCTGATCAGCTTAGCACACACACAGAAACAGAGTTCACTCTCATGAATGGAGGTTCACATTGGGTAAACAAATAATCCCTTGACCAATTCAACTGACAACAATTCCTCAATACAAACTTTGGTATATTGCACCAAGAACCGACAAGATCATCCTCTGTATCACATATAATGCAGAACAACAACAAAAAAGAAACCAAACCCCCCCACACACTCTCAATAACATCCTTTTACCAGATCAAAGCTGAAGGGCACTTTCTGTCTGGAGAATTCTAAAGCCACCTACATAAAAAAAAAAAAATGTTGCTTCACCAAAGCTTTCTCCAAAAGAGCCCTAGTATGGAAAGGTCTCAAACCTATTAATAACAAGACATGTTGGCTCTTGACACTTAGAGAAGCTTTCTTCAAAACATCTGACAACCTGCCCTCCCAAGTTTGGTGAAGACAAAATTTCTCAATCCCTACCAGGGCATCTGTACACTGGCTTTCACTATTCAGGGGAAAGCTTTAATTCATCACTTGTATTCTCTCAGAAACTCCAATACTTGGGTAGATGATCCAGATGAAATTCAAACAAAGGATATCAAACAAGCATATCCTGCAAGACATTGCCTTCCTTCTGTGTATGCAAACATGGTATTGCTTGAAGTTAAACCATTTTCTCTGCAAACAAGAAGAAATGTCTTCACTAGGCAGCTGAATCAGCAACTGCAAGGAAATTCTCCAATGAGACAGGCTGAAAGGTCCCTCAAATTAAATCCATTGGAAACAAGTTAATAGCCACACTGGCAGGCAAGGAAATCCCAGTGGCATGGAATTTCAAAGAAATCTGAACTAAACTTTCAGACTTCCTCAGGAACTTCTGCCCCTATGCTATAAGGATCTCCCTATTTGCTTCATTCCCTACAACTGTTTCCAAAGTAAAAAAAAAAAAAAAAAAAATCCTACAAGCACCAAAATAGAAAATGTGTCTGACAGATGACCGACATCACCATCTTTATCTAATCTTGTACTGTAGTACTTGAAAAAAAACCCAGAGCTTGAGAGAAATTAATTCTCTGCTTGATTCTCTTAAATTATTTGTTTACTGGTGCTGCAATTCAACACAATGAAACTGTGATGATTTAAAATAAAATTCATTTCCCCTGCCTTCTGTGCTTCAAGCACATACAAAGCATCACACAAACTAAGGATTCAGCTAATTTCAAAGATTAAGAGACCATGAAATAAGATCAAGAAAGCAGAGGAACATTTTAAGTAAGTTGTATTTTTAGATGGATTATAAATCCTGAGAAACTTCAAAAACAGAATTTGAGAACATTATTAAGGCTACAGCTCCATGCACATACCAACTCTCTTCTCCAAAAGATTTCCTTGCTGTGCAAGCTTGATTGCATGGATATATCCAAAGGAAGACTCGTACCCCAGCATTTCACAGTAGATGAGTCTCACCATACATTCTTTCATCAGTTTCTGAAATAGCAAATATAAATTATTGAGAATTTTAAGTCAGCCATGTTTTACACTCTTCTTCACTGCTTTAATGAAGCAGAGAACTGTATCTGACAGAAACATATCTCCATTCACATATGTTTTCTAAAATCAGGGTATTCGTGATTTTTCTTTGCTATGAACCTCTTCTGAAAAATCAATATTAATTTCTGCTATAAAGGCAGAACTTCTAATATATGACACTTAAAAAAATTCTTATTTTAATTAGCATGCATGTGATCAACAGCACATTAACTATGACCAACATAAAGAATATGTATAACCAGTAGCGTTCAGATGATTACATTGTTAACACAAATTATTTTTCACCAATTGCTACAATGACCCAGGATGGTTTCTCACTATGCATAGATAAAACCTGATTTTTTTCCCCTAAAAAAGGTCTCCTGTATGGGACTGAGACAAGCATTAACTAACTCAAATCAGAATATATCATCTCCCAAAACTCAGACACAATAACAGTGCATACATACAACAAAGCACAGCTTCTTACAGAGCACAAACTAATTATAAGAACAACGCAAGCCTGCAAAGAACATGATTTGATGGAAGCAGTTCATCTGCTTTGTTTCAGAAACTACAGAACGACAGATCCTTAGTGCCATACTCTTACAGTTTACTCACATCAAGCAGAATCTCAGTGTTATCACTATTTTAAATGTGCTGCAAAACCACACATATCAGTATCTTTTAATGCTGATGATTAAAGATCTATAATGCAGATAACCTGCACATCCATCTAGAAAAAACAGTGAGAACACTGCTGTACTTCACCTTTGGTGTGCTGTTCCCATAGCCTGTAATAACCACTAACAGAACTTACAAGTGTTGTGGTGGGGGCTGAAACTGTTGCTTTCAAACTGGTTAGTTCCTGCTGGATCAATTTTTCTTCTTCCTAGAAGAGAGAGATCAAACCTCGCACACATTTCGTAGGTAACAAGAACCACAGAAGATGTGTTAATTTAAGTGTCCCACACTCTTCCCAAAGCAGCGGGTGCCTCGCTCAGGGGCTGCTCAAGCACAGCAGTGCGGCCGTGCCTGCCCACTCCGTGCCCCCAGAGGCAGCACAACGCGGCACGGCAAAGACTTATCGCGGGGTCCCGAGCTCAGCCAGACCCAGGTCGAGGGGAGACACCGTGCCCGGGGCCCCCAGCCCAGCCCAGCCCAGCCCCGCGCCGGCTCCCCGGGCAGGGAGCGGAGCCCGGCCCCCGCAGCCCGTACGTGCTTGGAGGTGAGCGCCGTGATGCTCCGGATGAGGCTGCCGAGCCGGGAGGTGGCCGACACCCTGGCGGGGCCGCCGGCGCCGCCCGGGCCGGTGCCGGGGTCGTGCTGCCCCAGCAGCCCGGGCAGGGCGCTCAGAGTCCGCTCCACCACGTCGCTCATGCCGGACCCACCGCCCCGGAAGAGACGGGCCCGGGCGGCCCTTTCCGGGGCGGGCCGGGGGCGGGAGGCGGCGCCGCGCCCTGAGGGGCGGGGGATCCGCGGGCCGGCCCTCGGTCCCCGCGCACCGCCCCCGGCCGGGCCGGGAGGTGGAGCTGCAGCCCCGCGTTCGGAGCGGGCTTCGGGGGCGCCGCCGGGTGTGCCGGGCACGGAGCCATCGCCGCCGGAGCTCCTGCTGGCAGCATCGCGGAACAAAGACATTTAAGGGTGGGTTTCGAAAGAGCAGAGTGTAGCAGCTTATCACAGAATCAATGAGCGTGGAAAAGACCTCTGAGATCATCGAGTCCAATCTATGACCGAACACCACCGTGTCAATTAGACCATGGCACCAAGTGCCACATTCAGTCTTTTCTTAAACCCCTCCAGGGACGGTGCCTCCACCACCTCCCCGAGCACCCCATTCCAGTATCTAATCACCCTCTGTGTGAAGAAATTCTTCCTAGTATTCAACCTAAACCTCCTAAATAGGACAAATATTACTCATAAAGTGAGAGTAGGAACACTGAGAAGTCGGTCTTGCCCAAGAGGCTCCCAGTGGGCTGTTCCTGAGGTGATTCCCACTCCCCCGCCTGCAGTTTGGCCTCTTGGGAAGGTTTTCACCAGGGAGCTCCTGGGAACTGCCTCTACATTTGCTGCTCTTGCAAATGAAACAAAGGATCTCTTACCTACAAACAGTAATGTTCAAGATTACAGGGTTTTCTGGCTCTCTAGATACCATTTTTGCCATTCTGTTATGCTGTGCCTTTCAAACGAAGGTTAGTTTTATGGCACCATAGCTGAACAGGAGAAGTTGCTGATGCTAAATGAACAGAAGCCTTACTACTTTTGGTCATTTGGTACCCAGAGAAGTGATTTCAATTAATAGAAAAAGCTCCTCCTTTCTCTGTCAGACACAGTCACCTCCCAGCTCTGCTCTGACACAGTGATGTGCCCTCTGGTCCGTAGCTGCTGCAGGACTGTGGCTGGGATGGAACTGGGCATTCACTGGCAAAGCAAGGAAATGAACATGTGAAAGAAGGATGACCAATAACTTCCGTAGATACTTCGCACAACAAGGGGAAAAGTGCCTCTAACCCATTCATGTTTACCTGATCTGTTGGGATATGCCTTTCCAAATATGTGTAGTGAAATATTCAGCCTGTTGCAAAAAGATATTCAGATAGTCTCTCCTGTATTTTCTAACAGAATTGGTTTTCTCTCACTGTTTTTCTTGTGAACAAGGGGAAAGCATAGTGACAATTAAATATGTGCGTCAGTTGTCCCACCACAGACATCAGACTAAAATAACACTGTATCTATAGAGTTTTGTGTGCTTAATTCCGTTTTGGCAACCCACATATGCCTTTTCCAGTTACATATACTTTTCTGAAACAAAATTAGTTGACATTTTCTGGTTTGTCTTTCCATTCAAAGGTGGGGAGAATTTTTCTAGAGAAGGTGGGAAACAAACTGAAGTAATCCCTTCTGAGCTATGTGTTTCCAAGGAAAAAGTATCCCTCCATATCCAACATATGTCTGGCCAAAAAATCATGCTGACAATCAGAATTGTAAATTGGTTTATTATCAGAAAAAAAGCCAAAGAGGAACAAACTGAGGTCAGTAGGTTTAAAATTATGAAAACTTGGTGTTTCCTTGAAGCTAAGGTGAAAGATTTGGACTGGTATCTTTTAAAGTTCATTTTATGAAATGAATTGGCTAAGAATATCTCAGTTAAGAACTGTTCATGTAAAAACATCATATTATGTTGTAGAAGCCTGAAAAGCTTGTAAGCTTTGCAGACCAAAAATGTAAGTTCGATAAGCACTGGAAAAGCTGCTGGTAAAGCTGATGGAACTTGAATAAATGCTCACAACTCCCTGGCTGTGACTTTTTTCATTATTTTTATCGATTCTATGGTCGTTAAGTCCTTCTTTTTGCCTTAAGTGTTGTAAAAATAAATGCTGCATGTAAAATGACTTGTAGAGCACAAACCCTCAGGCTTGTACGTGGTTAATTTCTCATGCTGTTGATGAGTGCATTGAAATCAAGAGGACTATTCCTACTCCACACATATGTGCAAAATACATGAGTTATTGTCAGATGATTATAGATATACCTAATGCCTTGCATAAAAATCACCAGTAAACTTTCCAACATTTTTTTCCTTTTAAATACTAGATTATTTAGTATATAATTTACATAAAAGGAGATAAACTGAGATAAGGTAGAAAATGCAAATCCACAAAAGTAAGGAATATCTACCACATAGGCATAAACTTAGCAAGGTAGGTTGTTGGCTTGTTTGGTTTTTTCCTGCTTTCATCTGCCCACTGTTTTCATCAGCTAGATGAAAACCCTTGAAGTGTGGTTATAAAACAACTGCAAAAATAGCACTGAAAGGCTGATTTTCAGTTATTTCTCTAGGCTTAATATCAACTGCTCTCACCACAGTAAGAAACATTCTAATTGTCATTCCTGCAAGTTCTCCTTGGCATCTGATAGGCAAGTGGTACTCTTTCTGGCTCATGAATCATCACTGCAAATAAATAGAATAGAATAGAAAATAGGTTGATTGTGTATGAGCCAAAATAGAATCCAAAATAGAAGAGCTTATGCTCTGCACCGTGTTGTCTCTGTGCTGGGCAGAGGAGTGTGTAGTAGTAGATGATAGAAATGATGCCAAATGAAAACAGATGTAACCAGAAACAAAGACAGCACTTTTACCCATTTTTTTCTCTGATGATTAAACCTATTTTGTCATAATTAGCAGAGATTATGTGTTATCTGTCACATGTCACACAGGCTCACCAGGGCACTAGCGAGGAGCTCAGAGTGCCAGAGCAGAGCGGGGCAGGGCAGGTGTGCTCTGTGCTCACAGCTGTGTCTCTGAGTGCGTTGCCTCTCTGTGTTCTCCATGAACAGGGAAAGGGGTCATGTCCAAGGTTTTAGTGATGGTGTTGCTGGTTTCCAATTCTCTTCTCTCCCTACCGTCTGTCCAAGCCCTTACAGAGTCCTTCTGCATCACTTCTTGTTAGAGAGGCTTGGCAAAGCAGGAGCTGATTTAGTGCTAAGGAAATAAACTACGGATCTGGGAAATAGCATGGAAAAGATTTCACAGAAGTAGAAACATTTATCACATAAACAGAAGTATATCCTGTAAAACAAACACATTTGAACACAATAAGATGTATCATCACACAAAAAGCCATATGGAGACATATCACATAAACAGGCGTATTTTTGACCTGCACCTTCTTTGTGCTGTTGTATCCAATGAGAGTTCCTTTTCTGATCTCATGGCTTTACAGCTACCTTGATTCCAGCAAGGTAAAAATACATTTATTGCTTTTGTATTGTACAGAACTTTCATCCAAATGACTAAATGGGCAGTCTTAGCAATGGATGCACATTTACAATGCATTGTGGGAAGTGTTTGAGTGGAATAGAAGTAAATACCAGGAAAGGTAAATGGAGAGAAAGTACACATTTTTGTAAGCATTGATAACATTGAACAGGCAATGAACCACTGAATCAATACCAAAATGGGACAGACTATAAAGCCACATTGAAGTAAGAATTGATCTTTTCATTTGTCTATATCAGCAGTGTCCTGTAGTTTTGAATTCCTGTTGCTGTACATACACATCTGCTAAAGATGGCAGGGGAAAAGGTTACCCTGTGCTTCCCTGTAGAAGCTGCCCATCTTCTGTGCTCCTAAGGTGAGGGAAGGTTTTGGTTAGTATAATAGTTTTCCTTGTAAGTTAGCAAGCAAGCTATTTTTTTCTTATGTACAACACAATGCCTGAAATGTTTATATCCAAAATACCCTGTAATTCCTAACTCTGGTTCAGCTCCAAAAATAGAAGCCTGATTATAGGTAAGGATTCTGGGGTTATCAGTACATTTCTGAGAGTTATTTTCATTGCTCTGGATCTGTGGAAGACTATAGAAGTGAGTCTGACGTAAGGTAGAGCACTATTTCATCTAAATTATATGCAAAGGCTTGACTATGAAATAATGGTTGCTAACAGGGGAAAAAAATGCAATTTTTTTAGTGCTTGTGGTCCAGTTAATTATCATTCTCCTACTTTTTTTATGTGTTCTCCACAGCTTATATTACAGCAATATTATATATTGATAAGGGATTGAACAGTTCCACTGTGTTCCTGGCTCTCAGTTGTGAAATCTCTGATCCTTTCCATCTCTTCAAATAGTGTTTAGCCATTTTTTTGACAGTTAGCAAGCACTGAGATTTCTACTATTAAAGTGTTTTCATCTGTCCACTGCATGTATGCATCCGTGACTTCAAAACCATGAGGTCTTTTCTGAAGAAAAACCACCGTGATTTATCTTGGAAGCAGACCCTGTAGTTCTGAAGAGCTACCACTGCGATCCTTTGTTCTGCCGTGAAACGGCAAAAATGTCTTCCCCCGAGCCCTAGGGATTTGCTGGTGTTCTGTGCCTGCAAGGGCTAAACTTTAATATTGAAAACGTTGAGAATTATTGTCTTTTAATGATGCTTATCGTCATTTGCGCTACTGCCTTTTTTTAACCCTAAATTTTAAAAGAGCGAGACGTGCTATTATTAAACTTGTGATGTCCTCTCTTTGTAGTGAAAAGCAGATGATGATGAAGATTGATGACGGCGCCTTGGCTGGAAAGGGATGAAATAGATGGAAGTTATTCACAGGCCTCCCCTGAGGGAACGAATTCCACCCCTCCAGCTCCAAGCGCGGGTGCAGCGCAGCCCTTGGGGGCTGATGGCGCTGCCGGGGGTGGTCGCGCCGGGCGGGTGTGGCCGCAGCCCGTGGCCGGAGCCCGTTCATGGAGCCCTGCCCGCCCCTCTCCGCGCACCCCCCGGGTGCCCCACAGCCCCCCGGGTGCCCCACAGCCCCCCGGGTGCCCCGCAGCCCCCCGGCCGCCCTGCCCGGCCCCGGCCAGGAGCTCAGGGCCGCGGGAGCCGCGCATGCTCCGCGCCCGGCCCGCCCCCGTCTCCTCCCCGCGCCCGGGGCCGGCGGCGGGGCCGGGCTCGACCATTTCTGCGGGCGCGGGGACGCGGGGCCGAGCCCCGGGCAGCGCCTTCCCCGAGCTTCAGCACCGCGGGCCGGACAGCGCCCGCCGGCCCGAGCGGCTCCCGCGGGGCCCCGCCGAGGGCCTCGATCCCCGCACGATGTTCCTCCGGCTGGCGGTCGCGGTGCAGGTGCTGTCGCTGCTGGCGAGCCGCGCTCACGCCTTCCCCAGACCCGCGGGCAAAGGTAAGCGCCTGCCCCTCAGAGCCCTCTCCGCGGGTCTGCGGGTGCGGGAAGTTCTGCGGCTGCGGGAAGTTCTGCGGGATGTAGAGGGTGGGGAGAGAAAACTTTCCTTCCACTCGGCGAAAAGCGGTGAGGTCCTAAAGCGACAAAATTCCCGACGCTGATCACTGAAGTTGCAATCTGATATTAAAGTGAAGGGATAAGTGCTGGTAGAGGGAAAAGCTCTGAATTTTTTCAGTCTTCTCCAAGCAGTGTTTTCATCCGTTCTACTGCGGCGTCTGCACGAGTCTTTCTTGCTCCCTGTCTCCCCCGCTATTCTGGATGGAAAAGATTTTTAATCTCTTGGTTGTTCCAATCCGATTATTGCTATTTTAGTCGATCTCTTCCAGCATTTTTCCCCAATTTTTGAGTTTTCTCATCAGAAAGAGGTTGCTGAGTCTGTATCTCTGTATCTTGCGCAGAACTTCTCCCTCTGCCCCAATCATGGTTTATTTAAATGTTTGACTTTTTAATTGTGTTCTCATTCTTCTAGGAACACTGATTTTTTTTTTTTTTCAAGAACCAGCAGTTGACATCCTATTTAAGACACTGTTTTTCATGGGAAAAAACTATAAATTAAGAAAAAATGTGCCTTTTGTAGTTGCGTGTATCATATAACTGAGTATATACATGTGTGTGTTTATTCTAGATAAAGCTATACACAACAGACAATTAAGTGTAGAAAGACCTTTGGAGGAACAGGTGAGTGAAAGAAAAAATATTTACAATGGTTTTTTTATTATGGTATTCTCATAATATTTTGAGCCTTTCAAGTACCAAATCCCTGAATATCCCTGAGTTAAAAGTAGATATGTCAGTAAAGTGATTGTTTATGGTGTTGAATACAAAATATAGTTTCAATATTTTTTAAAAACTGGAATATGGAGTTTCACTGTCCAGCATTCCAAAAGCAGGTTGTTAGCTCCAACAGCTCACAGGTGTGCCACCCCTTTGTGTTGACATCCTGTGGGAATATAGCATGAGCTTGGAATGAAGAAGGAAAATGTAACTGGCATTTGTCTTAAAATGGGAAGTTTGTTGTAGCTTCTTGTAGTGTGTGATTCTGATCAGAGATGGGGGGTACTGATAGAAAGTGCCAAGTGCTTAATCTTGTTCTCCTTATTCAGGCAAACTTCTTAATAAGAGTGAAAACCAGATACTAAGGCTTCTGCTGGTATTGATAAATTAGGGGATCACACATTTTATTTCTTCTGCCTGATCTTGTTTTATTTGTTTTATTTTTGTGTATTAGATTGCTGAAGCTGAGGCAGACAGGAATAGGAAAACAGCTCCCACAGGTAAAATATCTTTCCCGGTTTTATAACAATATTCATAATGGTATTCAAAGAGGTATAAGGTTTTATGTTATGTGTGCATTGATATATTTTCCAGAAAATAAGCCAGAGTTCAGGAATTATTCCTTTGCTGATGATCTGAACCTACTAAAATCAGTAGCAGAAAGAGAGAGGAGTGAAAAGGAGAGGGAGTCAATTAGAAGCTCTTTGTACGAACAGCAACTGGCCGTTGATGATGCAGACTCCACCAAGAACCGCAGGCTAGTGGATGACTATGACTCCACTAAAAGTGGGCTGGATTATAAATTCCAAGGTATTCTATGATCATCTTTCAGTGACTTCTAGGTTAGACTTCTCTTGCAAAGTGACTGCTGTCATGAATGTTGTACTCAGCACCAAACATGAGCTCTATGTGTTACTGGAGTGCAGTTTCAATTATTTCCAGTTGTGGAAGCTTGTTGTATTACAATTAGGTTTTGAAACGCTGTAAAAAATAATTGCTGTCGATTTTCAGTCTTCTTCCTTGGAGGAAAATCTAACTGTGTAATTTGTATTATGTGTTTTAGTAATTTAGATTTGATGGAAGGAAAATGGGACATATTTTTAAATGAAAATATATTTATTCTGGTTTGAGAGGAAGAAGCACCTTTACATGCAGCTAAATCACATATATTTATTCCAAATGTTATGTGCAGTGTTAGATAATTCTCCTCATCATAAAGCTAAAAGAAATTACCAAAGGCAAAAAAATACTTGCCTTTGCTACAGGAGTGTTTAATTGATTTGTAGTTTAAGTGAGTCCTCTGAGAGTTGTAAGCAGCATTTAACTCAGGATATTTTTAATTATATCAAAGTATCCTGATCACAGATCAAAGCTTACTCATCATGTTCTCTCTCCCATTGTCATTATGATATTATTTGCCATAAGTCATGATTACATAATTAAAAGTTTATTTTCTGAAATTTAGACAAGAAGATCATGTACAGTTTGTCATGATTTGATTTCTTCTAAGTGGCCACACAGTGAAATTAGATACCAGGAAGGCACATATAAGTGTATATGGGAGCAGTGCTCTCTCATCCTTACAATTTCTTCTATAAACAGGAGAGTATGCTCCTAATATTCATCTCTGCTCTTTTGACAGAGTCAGTCAGAAAGATATTTTTCAGATGTGGAAAATGGACACAAAGAACTTTTCACTGTGACTGATGTAGTGGCTTGCAAAGTGTGTATCAAAGTGTAGTCCTAGTGTGTCTAAAAGGTGCAGCTTTGTTCTGAAGAGAAGAAGATGTGGGCAGATATTTTTACAAGATGTTTAATCCAAATGAGTTAGGACAGTCAGCACACAGTTAAACTATAATCCTTTCAGATGATCCAGATGGCCTCCATCAATTAGATGGCACTCCTTTGACTGCTGAAGACATTGTTCAAAAAATTGCTGCAAGAATTTATGAGGAAAATGACAGAGGAGTGTTTGACAAGATTGTTTCAAAACTTCTAAATCTGGGGCTAGTAAGTATCTTGTTAATACTTCATTTAACAGTTTTATGGGTTGGTTTAATGCTCTTTTAAAAAACAATTTGGACAAACACTGTGTGTAATACTGACTTGAGTGAAAATGAATGGGATTCAGGCTCTAGGCAAATTTCTGTATTCATTTGGGCACACTGGTTTAGTTCTGCAATAACATTGTTGTTCCTGTGATGGCTTTGCAACAAAATAGGCCAAACTGCAGAATGTTTCTGATGCTGAGAAAACATTCACTGATTGTACTCCTCCCATGTCTGCCCTCATTTTTACTTTAACTTCTCTTCCGATTTTCACTGAATTCTTTTGTATTATTAATTTCTATATTTAAGGGGGAAAGGTCTGACCTCATTCCTATCCACCAACTAGTTAGTGTCATAAGCAAACATATAATGTTGCTGATTTGTTGAGGATATATTATGTTACTGATTTGTAGCAAGACTGGATTTGTCTCTGACCTCTGGATGTCTCAATAGCTTTAGCCATGGCCGTATGGGATTCTCGTATCTTAAAATATTGACCTGATGTTTTCTGCACTAGATTTTGCAGTTAGCTATTGCATGCTGCACCCCACTGATTACAGAGGGAGCTGTGGGACAGATGCATGATAGAGTTCTTTTTCAAGTGACAGCTGTTACAAAGCAAAGACAAAACATTTTGATGATGACATAGAAAGCTATTTGCTTTTTCCCCCTTCTATATCACTGTATGTAGATGTGTTGCAGAACTGTACATAGATGTGTTGCAGAACATACTTTATATACACAACACATACACACATGTAGGGGGGTATGACACACTTGCAGTTCAGTCTTTCAAGCTGCACTCCATTGTGTTAAGCCCTAAACAGATTTGTTTTCCTGTTGAAGGCTGTATCTGTGGATGAGTGGGTTTTATGTACACACAACGTATTTGGTGTGTGTTTCTGTGTGTGTATATATGTATGTGTGGGTGTGTTTATATAAATACAGACGTGTATATATGTCTATATATATACATGTATACACACACATTGGTGAAGACACCACGCCTAATTTGGTTGTGCTTTCTGTGAAGCAAACATATTTAAAGCAATCTATTTGCAAAGCTCGGGTTTCACATTGATGTTTCATCCAGGAGAAGTACAGTATTCTATGAGTACTCTGCACAAATATTTCAACAGATCACAGAGAGTCAGGCCTATACCCTGGAGGATGAAGTGGCAGAGGTTTTACAACAGCTAATTGCAAATGAAGCAAAGGAACGTGAGAAGGAGTCTGAAGACTTTGATTACACTGCAAGCAGAGCAGACAGTGATCCAAAGGAAAAGCAACAGGAAAGAATGGTAATTTCTTAGCTAATGATTTTGTCTTCCTTGCCAAATGGTACTAGTAAACCAATACACTGCTTTCTTTAGGGAATAATTAGTTCGATCTGGAAACTAAAGGTGTTCTTAAAGAAATTCTGTTAGACACAAAATGAACCATGAGTTACTTTGGAGTTTAAGCCAGATGTCAAATTAAAATAACTTTGAGAAAATAGTATAGTCTTCACCTTGCAATTAGGAACATGTTGGCATAAGGTTATGATACAATTTCTTGCTCTAGTAACTCTCTCACCAAAAGCAATGTGCTTATAGATATCTTTTTTTTTTTTATCTTTTGTGGAGACACCAAGCAAATCTTATCAGGATAGTATCATTAATGGAGAGATTGATGATACGCTGGATAACACATGGTCATCATCTAATGTCTTGGAAAGAAGAAATGAGCTGCCTTCTGAAGATAATTTTGAAGACCTCCAATACTTTCCAAATTTTTACGCACTATTAAAAAGTCTTAACTCAGGTGAGCTCATCATGTATTTACAGAATTACTTAGGAAAAAAGAAAATTAAGATTCTCTGTGTTTTCTCTTTTCCCTTCCCCACAACTTCCCTAGTTGCAAGACCACGTGCTTTGAAAATGTCCTCTAAGATGTATAGCAGAAACTAATTTGATTAGTAATTTTGATGGCAAAACACTGGGAGGAACAGCACTCAGAACTGCAAAGAGTGTGACCTAGGCAGCCCTTCCCATCTTGTGCTGTGTGATTCAGGAGTCCTGAATTCTTTTCATTTCTGTAAGAACATGGTGAAAAACTGGCAAACTGTTTTCTCCAGAGATCATTCCAGTAACATTGAGTCTTCCAAGCCAACAGAGGTACAAGTAAGCCACAGCAGAATCCTCGCAGTGATGGTACCAGTAAATGAGTCTGAGCCTTCCAGCCTTTTCACAAACCACAGGTTTGCTGTTTATTGCAGGGAAAGCTCTGCACGTCTCTTCCTATTCCGGTGCTGGACATCACTGCCTTCCAGTCATTGCAGGCAGGACTGTGGCACCTCACCACAGCCCCTTTGTCAGCACCCACTCTCTGCAGCCACACACACACACACACACACACTTATTTTTGTGTATATGTGTGTTTATTCTGTAGATTCCCTGTCCTGCAGGAGCCTTAATATTGCTTCAAGCTGTCCCCATAAACACCTGAGTGGAGAGCTAAAATGAAAAACCCAAGGGCATATTTTGCTCAAGTCCAACCCACAGACTTCATATTCTTCCTGTTCTTTTCATTTTCCCATGGTGGTTTTGCATGCTAGCTCTTCTTTTTCTGCTCATAAAGCAGAAAGGCATGTTGGGTTTAGCAGGTTATCAAGCAAATCGAGCCAGGTCCCACTGGCTGCACATCCCTGCCTTGCCTCCTGCTTTATGCTGTTCACCTGTCAGGTCGTATCAAGCTGGAGGAGAGGGATTCACTTGCATCCTACAGCTGTGTGTTAAATTGCAGGCAGCAGTAAAAAGCCTGTTCAGCAGCTCTCAGAGTGGCTGGCCCTCTGCCAAGGCTGGGAGTGTGTTTCTGGCTGTCCCTGAGTGACAGTGCCCCTGGCTGTGTTAGGTCCTTCTGTGATAACCTGGGGAGTGGGGATGGCTTTTGCAACTGGGGCAGTTTCATGCTGCTAATGCAGAAATAGCAGTAACATTGTTCAGCTAAACAAAGGTATTGTTCAGGTAAACACAGTGGTAAAAGAAAAGCTAAGAAGCAGGTAAGCATGGGCAAGAATAGATTTTTATAATAAAAAATAATTGTTTGTGTCACTTCCTGAAGTCATGATCCTGTCAACCATGTAATATTACATTGTCCCAGTATATGAGTCATGGACTTGTGCGTGGTAACAATCTCATTTGAAACACTTTATATTTTTATCATCGAACCCATGGGTCTTGTAGGAGAAAGGAACTCTGAACTCATACAGAGCCAGACTGCTCTACAAAATAGTTCACAAACAAATAAAAGAAAGATGAAAGAAACTGTAGAAAACTCTACCCTCTGATCAGCAATTTGGACTGTCAGGTCACTTCATCTCAGTGTGTTTAGTGTTCTTAGCTGTAAAATGGAATGCCACAGCCCTTCAAGACACAAAGCTGTAAAGAAGAACTAAAGCCTGAAGCTTTAAAGTATATTCAGCTGTGCTTTGCAGGAACAGTTTATATGTAAGTTCTCTTTGCTAATCCAGCACAGCATTTTCTCTTTCAGTGAGTAGGTCATTCTTTATGCAGAAAGTTTGCACAGTTTGCAGAACTGAGTTTTCCCAAGTTGCCTGAAGTCTCTGACTAATTTTGCTTCATCCCCTCACACAGAGACAGAGACAAAAGAGAAAGAGACCTTGATAACTATCATGAAAACCCTGATTGATTTTGTGAAGATGATGGTTAAATATGGAACAATCACACCAGAAGAAGGAGTTTCCTATCTGGGTGAGAATGCTATTTTCTTACTCTAACAACAGTGATAACTATCTTCTCATCTTCCTTGCTCTTATAAAACCTGCTTCAGCTTTGTTCATTCTAAATGTTTTAAAGCTGTACTTCTAAATGATTGATTATTCACTATAGCGTGTTTAATTCCATACTGCTTTAATACTTCC
The DNA here is from genome assembly GCF_001604755.1 of Lepidothrix coronata. Lineage (NCBI taxonomy): Eukaryota > Metazoa > Chordata > Aves > Passeriformes > Pipridae > Lepidothrix > Lepidothrix coronata. The sequence continues at coordinate 9,122,752 of NW_016690191.1, forward strand.
ATCTAATGAAGGGAAGGTAATTTATGACATGTGCATTTAGAGAATTATTACATTTTCACACCTGTGAAGCACAATTGATTTCAAGGACTTTATGTCAGGGTAAGATCAGGGTTTTCTGTGTTCTGTTGAGGTGAATCAGGCACCTGCATTTTCCAAAGACAATCTAGCACTTCAGCTCCTTTAACCTGTCACATGTAAGTAGCCAGAATAGATGGCACCTAATGCTATGGTTGTCTACCAAGTAAAACTCCTTCCATCTATGAAAAGTGTTACATTTTGGCACAGGAGTAGATTTTGAAGCACTCTTTCCTGGATCCATTTTAGAGTCTGTGGCTATGTAGATATTGTAAAATCACTGTAATTTCCTGAAGAGGGAATTTGGAACAGCCTGGTTTTGTTCTTGTTTTGTTTTGTTTTGTGTCTCACACACCTTTCCTGGCTTTGACAAACTCTCCTCCATTTACTGTTGGTAGCCTTTCTATGTAAACAAGCAGACCTACAGAAGAAGGGCTCATCTGCATAAACTCTGCACAATCCTTTCATTTTTCTGAAGTGTTCCTGGTCTGGCTTAGTCTGAAAAGTTTTTGTTTACATCAGGGCAATTTCTCAGCTTCATAAATCAACTTGTCACAGAGATAGAACTGGCAATGATCTTTCATGGCTTCTCCAGGTTTGTCTGATCTGAGCCATTGCAGATACATGATTGATGGATGCAACTGTAACTGTACAGATTGATTACACTTACTTGGCTACAAAAGATCCAGTGCATCATGAGTCTCATTCAGTACATGATTGCACTTCCTCTCCAAAGAATTCATTATATCTCTGACCAAGACTATCCTTTTATTTTCCATGAGAAGTCCTTGAATTCTGGAATATTTGGACAACTTATGCTACAGTTCAGCTCTTTATTTCTCTGTCTTCCTGTGCATTTAAAAAAAGATGCACATAAAGAAATGGTGGATTTTAAGCACATTTTTTTGGTGTCATTCTACAAATGAAGATGGTATGACTTGAGCAGATATTGCCCTCACTGATAGTGTTGTGCCAAAACTTAATAGACCACATTCATCCCTGACACAAGGCCACTCAGATAATGGAATTACACTAGGGATGCATTTTTCCTACTAAAATTCAGAGCAGTTGTTCACATTGGCTTTACTTTGAGTAAATAAATACTGTAACCCTGGAAACAAATTGCCATGATGACATAGTACAGAAGGCAAGGATTAGGTTAAGAGTTTCAGAGGTCTGATTTAGTCTGGATTTAAAGTAAGACTATCAACTGATGTATCCAGACTCTGCCTTGCAAATAAGTGATTTATGCAGAGATGGATTTTTTGCTCTATCAAAGGAACTTACTGTAGTGGAAAAAGCTTTCTCATAGGTCTCAAGTTGCTTCTGTGGTATTCTTTTTTTAGACTTGCTGTTGAGAAATTACTTTAAAGCTGACCTTCATTTATTGAACTGATATTCTCAAATACTCAAGGAGAGCATCCACAGGAGCTTGTTAGCTTCTTGCACTATCCTTGAGCATGGCAGCAATTTTATTGCCACTCTTATTCAACTAAAAGTTATATACACTAAGTAATACTTGGATATGTACTGTATATCTTGGTGCAGGTTGGATCAGGGAATTGATGCCCAGCTGTGTTTACTTATAGCAGATAAGGGAATTAGTATGAATATGTCTCAGAGAGAAGAATTAATTTTAAAAATTGGTAGCTTTTTGTTGTTCTCTCAGTCCAAAATCAGTGAGCAGATTCCATGCTAGTTGATGGAAAATACCTACTGGGTCAATGCAGATGGGTTATATCCTCTTTCCATTTTATTAAAGTAGGAAACTGCCTAAGTTAATTTTTCCCACTCTGTGTCTGAAGCCGTGCATAAGCTATGTCTGTGAATTATACATTCAAAAAAATAAATCATTTATTGAATCAAGTCACAAGCCTTTTTGCCTTTCACAGGGGTGCAGAGACAGTGAATTTGAATGCATATACCAGTAACAGCTGGCTTGGGATTTGGAAACCACAGCATTATGTCATCATTGTATCTTACTCCAGGGGAAAGTATTTTCCTGCTGCAGTGACTGATGTTATTAGGTTTAGCTTAAAGTTACAAAGGATCTAGCTGCAGTGTGGTGCAGGAAAAGTGCCGATGCACACACATGAAAACACAAGGAATAAGTTCATTTTTTAATACGCATATTCAATATTACATAATAGATATTTAGAAGCTTTCCATATGCTAAATGTAATCTGTAACAGAACACTGGAAGCCAAAACCAACATATTCATATATATGAAAGACAAGGAAAAATAATGGCTACATTTCCCAGTATGTTTTCAGAAAGTATAACTCTGGAAGCATTAAAGAGAAACTCTAACGAGCTGATATAAAATGTGTGTTCAGCTGAAATGCGTCAAATTTGATAATTTCCCTGCTGTGGCAAAATGCCACTATCTTCCATCACTCTGTACTTTCTTAGCTATGAATGCTGTATCTTGATGTACAGGGAGCAAATTCTGCTGTGGAGTGAAAGTCTCATGTTTCTAGCCTGCTTAAAGGCTTTCAGAAATCTTTCTAGAAAACCCATCTGCCCTTTGAAGTTTGAAAGCTGCTTTAAAATCACTTTTGCAATTAAAAGAATGGACAAGCATTATCGGTACAGAAAGCATAAGGTAATAAGTCATGACACAGGATCACAGTTACACAGGTGGCCTGTGAATGAGATCCAACTGTGGTATCAGTTTACCCAACTTTGGGTTTGTTGTCAGGATCCAGCAAATGCTGCCCAAACAGCTGAACTCCCCTTGCTTGTCCCAGCCTGCTGGATGCACAGACTGTTATCACTGAACAGGCTGAGTGTTGGGAAGGACTTGAGACAGTTACTGAAATGATGTGGCTGTTGGCAAGGGTGCAGTGACAGAGTGGAATGGAAGAGTTGGAATAACTCCACACAGTGACCAGCAGAAAGCAGCGAGAGGCTTTCAGAGAAGTTATGACTGATTCAGCATAAAATGTTTCATTACTCATGGCATCCATATACTGTTTATGTTGCATAAATAGCTGATACTGATGCATAACTAGCTGATACTCCATGTAGAACTGAAAGGACTGTGTCCTTCACGGTGCTGAGTGCTTGAAGGGAAAAAGTGCTTTTTGAGCCAATAGCAAAACTCACTTTGGTTTCAGCAGAGCAGAATAAGCCATGCATTGCACAGATACTTGTACTGTCTGAGTATTAGGTTGTGAATAATATCCTACCTCATTTTCCTTCTGTCTATTGTGTAATGTCATGGTGGAGATTCACTCTGATAGCTTTTCTATCAGACCCATCTATCATAGACCAGATAAATATTAAGGAGAAGCTTCATCTACACCACACAAAGAAGAGGAATTTTTTGTGTGACAAGTGACTTTTCCTGTGTATGCCAGACTATATAGCTAGTTTTAAAATGAAAGCATATCAGCCCACTACCATCCTGGTAAAAGCTCTATTTTTAGTAATTATGTAAAGTAAACAATAGTTTTTAATGCATTTATTTTAATAATATTTTTGTCAGCTTAGAAACAGTAACAAATGTTTTCTGCCAGTTTGTTCAGATACATTTGAAAATCTTTTCCACTAATAAGATTTTTAGAACCATTCTAGGAAATACTTGTCATTAGTGGCTTGTGGACCATAACAAAAATAGAGTTTTCAGAGATGATGGAAAAATTCTTAAGAGGCACCAGTGTGTGTATATGAATTCTTTTTACACAGTCCATTAATTACGTTCTCCTGCTGTGCTCTGCTTACAAGAGTAGATTAGTAGCAAATTTACTCACTGCCAACCCAACCAAATGAAAGTTGTGTTATCCAATGAACTATTACCCTAGAAATGCAAATTAGTTACATGCACATTGTAATCTTGTGTGGAGTTCTCATTTATTGACTAGTACATGTAGCACAAACTTTTGCCATCAGTACTTCTCTATCTCACAGATACCATAGAAATCTTTGCCATGATACTGCATAAAATGTGTAATTTATCACATCTTATGATTGAGTTTGGTCATTTTGTTTTCAGTTTCTAAATCAGGGCTTCTGTATCTTCCACAACTGGAGAAAAGAAAGGGACAAAGGGCTGGGAAGAAAATTAAGTTTAAGAACTCTGTAGCCTTGCTCTCTCTTGAAGGGGATCACACTTTTCACCTCCTTGCAGTAAAGCATTTAGATTCCTGTAGCCACAGTGATCCACACACAGCCCACAGCAGACTGGCTGGGGAGCAAATCCCCCTTTATTTAGGAGGGAAACAGAGAAATGGCTCCAGCTGATCAGTGTGCAGTGTTTGAGTCACAACTGCCTTCCTCCATAGACCAAACCAAAGCCACCTCTCACACCTCCTCCCTTTGGCTCTGACTCACTGTCAGAATCCACACTGTCCCCCGTGACTGAGTAGGAGATTGTGTTGGTTAGAAATGAGCATGAACAGATGTCTCTGTTTACCTTTTCCACCCACATATCATTTGTTCTTCGTGGACAACAGGGAAGAAGAGCAAACTGCAGGGGACACAAGGAATAGAGAGATGGATGGGTCATTGGTGAACTCTGGCCGAGGTATATGAACACTCATCACTTTTGTCCTTTTCTAAAGAACTGTTGGGATATTGTTTTGCTATAATACTCTCTTTTAGGCAGACTGAGGCTGCATGAAAAAAGTCAGGTGAAACAGAAGAGGCAGAAAGTCTCCTATGTGGATTTTTAATATGTCCCTGCCTCTCCATGCTAAAGAATATGAAATAGCTGTTCTTCCTCTTGCATTCGTGCTGTGGTGTCTTCCACAGCTCCACTTGTGGTGAAGGCAAAGCTCTGCAATTTCCTCATTACAGGTCAGTGCATAGTAGACACAATCTGGCCTTTTCTTGGGAGAGGAGAACTCATTTGACTAGTGTGATAATGCCTGAAGTTCTCATCAGCACAGATGCTGCAGGCCAAAGGTCTGATCCTGCTATTTGTTTAGTCAGCCAAGAACAGGCACAGAGCCAGGAGTGTGAGGCAAAGAGCAGCTCACAGCCCAGACTGGCATCATTTTTTCCATCCTCACTGTGACCATAAGCTGCTGCTCCCTGATACAGACTGGGATTTCAAAGGGCTGAGGGAAGGTGAGGCTAAAGCAGTGCCAGAGGCTACAAGTGGCATATGAACAGTGTCATGTGGACTTTTTGTTCTCCCCTTCATTTTGACCTGGGCGATGAAGGGCACTGACAGTACTTCATACAGGGAACCTTTCATGCATAACACCTTCTTTTTCTTTTTTAAAAATATTTTTTTTCAGAGGGTTCTTTCTTGTTACTGTAGGTTTTCTCCGTAAGCATTAAAATATTTAACAAAATTTTCCCTATCTGAATTTCCCGTTGGTGATTTTCCTTGCCCAGTATTTATCATATGACTGATGCATACAGCTGCCAGTGGGAATTATTTAATTTCAGGCAGCTCTCTTTCCTGTGCTGATTATTTTGTATCTGATGAACTAAGGTCACACAGATGCCAGTATACTGTACTATATCTGAAAAGCACAAATCAGGGGCACCTCAGATGAGCTGAATACTGAGAAGCAGCAGTGATAATAGAAAGTATTTGTGAATAGTTAAACTCAAGATGAATTTGCATGGAGGTAAGATAAAAGGATATGGGGACAGAGAGTGTGCAAAGATAGGCAAGACTTTAATCTAGGAATTATGTTGGCTGCACACCCCACTGCAGCTTGAGCTTTTCTTTAGTAGCCTCATCCATTTCTGTCCCATGCTACTTTTGCATTTGCACAAACATGTGAATGTGGTTTTTTTCCCCCACTACTTAGATCTTATTTCTTATTTTCCCCCATTCAGACTCTCACTGCATAGGAAAACAAATGGGTAGCTATGGCAGCTGATCTCACAAGTCCTAAGAAGCAGGACACTACACACTGCAGTAAATTGGGCATCACCTGAGGGTGACAGTATGTGTGAGAGCATAGTTTTCTCAGTATCCATAGGCTCTAAATCTTCTCAGATATGATTTGGGAGAGATCCAGTAGTTTTAGTATCACTAGTTGTTTTTCCCACCACATTACATGACTATCGAATCATGTGTTCAAGAACCCAAAAAAATATTTTACAGTTCATTCCTTTGCTTATCACTGTCTACCTTTTAAATTTGCAGATATTTCTTGCAAACAAATTGCCTCTTCTTCCATTTCCCTTCACTGCCTCCTTTATGCTTTCCAGACTGGATACTTAGTAAGAAATCTCCATCTTCTCGTAGTGTCTATTTTGACAGGTGCATTCCTTAGTTCCTGAAAATCTAGCTTTTGCATCCTACCAGGTGGTTTATGTTTCTAAAGGAGGGCAATGCTTTTATTTCTTTGCACTGTATTTAATAGCTGCATAAAATCCCCCACTTTCTGAATTCAGTATGTCTCTGTTGACAGCTGAGCACTGAGCCCATAAGTTCTGATTTGACATGATTATGTGGGTGCAGGGTAAAGAGGGTGTCACTGAACTTTCAAAACTGAGCTACATCCCACTCCTGCAGGAGAGGCGGCTCTGTGCTGCTTCAGTCCCAAACCATCATGTTATAAAGGGCATGCTATCAAAACGTGTAAAATGTGTGCACAGGCCGTGTAGCAGCTTCAGGATGGGAAAGGATTAGGAAAGAACAGCACCACACAGCTCTAGCAGACCTGGAATAATGCAAAGGAAACGCCTGGAGAATACTGAAAGGATAACTCTGAGAAATAGTGCATGAGGTAGAGAATTTAATAAGGATAATAAAGGAGACTTGGTCAGAGCTTTCTTTACCTCAAAACACATCTATTTAATTATGTTTTGCTTTTGGAGTTGCTTTTAACCTGATTGCTCAGTGATACTGCTGCTGTTTTAATTTCAAGTCACTCTGACCGTCTTGCCTGTAATCCATTTACAAGGAATGCCGTGACCTGGAGTTTGTCACCTGACATGTCATTCCTCATGGCAGCATTAGATTTCAGACACACCATCTCAACAAATCAGTCAAGCAGGAAGATTCAGAAAGGAAATGCCATATCTTGACATGTAAGCCAGTGAGTTAGAGAGGAGCAGGAGGTTTGCAAGGCCCAGACCCATCTCTATTTCCACAATGGAGGGATTTCTCCTGTTCATCACAGTTTAGCAGTTTATGTGACATATGCATGATATGTATATGAGCTGACTAAAAGTCTAACTCTGCTTTTGGCTACACTGTTGAAAATCCAGTGGATATTGACAGTTCTTGGACCTGCTATCATGTAAAGTAAAAGGCAGATTTGTCCAAAGAACTAATCAGTTATGCTCTTCCCACAGAATAGTCACAAGCAAATGCTGTGTTGTCCTGACATTTTTCACAGATGGAAAAAGGCCTTGCAAACTCTTCAAGATCATCTACTGCAGGAGACAGAAGAGCCCTGGGAGAACTGTGATTTTTTTAATGCCTGCAATATGTGCATCTCACACAGGCAGTCGTCAGCACAAAGCTTTGCAGCTGAAGCAGTTGTAGTGTATGAACTCATTAAGTAAACTAATTTTTTAGCTATCATTAAGATTGATCTCAGGTACCTTGATGATCCATTTTCTGCTTTAGTAAACAGTCTTTTTATGCTGTATGGAAACAGAACAGCAAAGCAGGCCTTTCTGTGGAAGTTTAATGGCATAAAATCTCAGCTTCAGTCAATTTGATGAAGATAGAATGTGAAACTGCCTCCCGGGTACAAGACAATTATGCAGAAGAAAAAAAACTTTGCAGGAAAATTTACAAGAGTCTGGAAAACACCATGAATCTATCAACAGAGAAGGGTCCATTTCAGGCTTCCATTACCAATTCCATTAAATACTCAAATGGTTATGTTAGTTTCTGCCCCTCTAATAAGAACAAAGTAATTTAAATTGTAATATTTTTTTCATGTAGTATCTTTTCCCATGGATTTAGAGGATATTGCCACAGTGCATTCTCCCAGAGATAAACATTCTGCTTTTATGCAGTTCAGATTTTTGTATATCCATCTTGAAGGACTTCAGAGTTTCAAAAGTGCTGGGAATTTGCGTTTTCAAATGCAATTAAGAGGATCTATCAGTGTGTAGAAACTGGGCCTAGAATGCCAGAGAATGCCTACTCAAAATAGGAGCCCTCCTGCAGCATGAGTGCTTTAGTGAGTCATCCCAGATCAAAGAGCGAGTTAGAAAGTGAGGCAAGGCAGAAACCAGATCTCCTGACTCCGGGTGTCTGGTTCCAGTGATGAGATTATCCTGCTCCGGGAAAGCGGCCGCCAGAGTAGTGACCTATTTACCAACGTAGGTCACTTCCATTAGCCCAGTGGTTATTGTTCTGTTGTTTTAATTAGTGCCATTTCAAATAAGTGGCCATCTCTGTGGAAAGGTCAGTACCTTTCTAAACTCTTCCTCTGTACAAATGACATTGCTAGGGAAACAACACCGGAGAAGTAATCAATTCTTGTTAGACCTCCCGAACACGACATGCAGTTGCTAAGCTGCTGGCCAGGCACATCTCAGTTGAGGAGATGACTCACTCCATCAGTGTATCTCAGAGCAAACATTGTTCAGCCCTGGCCTAGCCACACATGACAAGTACAAACATGTTTTGAAACAATACCAGCTGTTAAAGCATTAATTCTGAAGCGGGGGGAAAGGGCAATAAATCCCGTTCAGGAAGAACTGGGACTCTGTGGTAATATCCTCTCTAGGAAATTTATGTAGGTACACCAAACAATCCCCACAAACATGGAGAGGCCCACAGAATTAACTCCTCTCTATCACAGAGGAAATATGTCTGCTTATAAATCTTCAGATCCATGTTGATGTGCCACCCAGCCAGCAAGGCAGCTTCACCATTTCTCCTGTAAAGTGTAGTCCTTGTTAAAAGGCCTGTCATGTCAATTTGTCCATATCCTTACTGACAAAAAGAAAGCTTTGAAAATGGAACACGGTTGATACCATGTTCAGTCTGGCTTTAGTGGCAAAGCTCAGATCATTAGTGGTCAATGGTGCCTTATTACACTTCATGTCTGCACGTGGCTGGAAAGGAATACTGTACTGACAAAGGAGTCAGAGTGAACTCAAATAAAATTGTGAGCTGGATCAGAAGGCTCAGAGAAACTGTAGAACTCCTGATGTGATTTATAGAAGTGACTAAACAATGGAGAAGTATAAATCCTGTTGCCTTCAGTAGCACATGCTGTATGTGGATATGTGCACAACTTTTAAACAATTTATCAAAATAAGAAAAAATTTGGAAATATCAGTATGCAGACATTGAAATCTTAAGTTGTCAAAGCAGGTTATAAATCTGTCTTGTGGTGAAGTCTTTCTGTTTTCTGCTAATAGAAACTGACTGCAGCAGTGCCTAAATGTAGACACTTTAAAGAAAGAACATGAAAGGCACTTATGAATCAATGCACTTATTTATGTGTGACATTTTAAACTTTTAAATACTCCTATTTCTTTTAAAACGTTATATTTAGACTTAAAATTAGGCCTAATTTAATAGATTTTGCCGGATTAAACTCTAAAATCAGTGACATTTTTGCATTTGCGTGAATTAGTGAAGGAGAATAATCTATTCACTTGAGTTTACAAAGGGTTTTTAGGTTCTTGACTGTATAATCTTATCCTGAAAACTGTGCCTCTTACAACAGAGAAATCCTTATATTCCTGTTGAAATACTAGTATGGTACTGATTCAGGATAAAAAAATAGAATCTTAAGCTCAACTGAAAGGAATGTTTATGGTCCTTTCCATAAGCTTTGGATCAAGTGATTAGTGAGGCATCAATACCACCACTATAATTCTAGCTTGTTTTTTTCTTCATCAGTATGTCTGATCCAGCTTGTAACACAGCCCAGACCTGTTTTGTTTAGGACATATGGCAAGGTCAGGAATCACATTAAAAGGATACATACCAAAACGAAAAGAGTTGTCACAAAAACACCATCGTGTGATGTAGAATTGAGAGGGTGCAATCAGGCAGGGTGCCAGCAAATACTGCTTTCATTTTAATTTTATGTAAATAACATAGTATAGAGGGCTCAGGCAGACAGGATTATGTGATTTCTCATCAGATGGCAGGCACAATTGCTTCTGCTGATCTACCATGAAGAGAAATATGTTCGCTAAAAAACTAGTTTTTAGGTATCAGTGCTGTGTATCTTTCTGAAGGAAAAGGATCCTCCCAGCTGATGGATAAAATGTTGGCATTACACAGAGAATATGACCTAAAATTTTTACTAGCCCTATTGTGTCTTTTCTGTCACAGTTCCCACATCTCATACTGAATATTTTAGCTGTTCATATAAAAGGAATTTTGATATTTCAAAACCAAGTCTCTCAAAAATACCCACCAACTAGCTGATATGCATCAAATTTTGAATCCATGTTTAACTGAAGCTTTAAAAAGCTGATAAAGGGAAGGAAAATTCTACACCATGTCCATAATATGACTGAGGAAATATGGCAGATACTATGATGATCTGTATTTTGAATATCTACTGTGGTATCAAAAGGACTTTTTTCCCACATAAGCATACAATATTTATGTCTGAAACATCCATCTTTATGAAGAGATGCTTTTACTTTCAAATTAGATGAGTTCAGCCCTGAAATTTTCATAGAAATACATTTTCCAGTCTTCTAGAGCTGTATACATGGCTACAACTGTCCGGTGGGTTTTCAAGTAAATGCTTGACTTCAGCAACTTTGGAAAATATTTGTTTTAATCCCTTCAATTTACATATTTATTTCATCTAAGTATGATTTTAAACATTTTATTAGACTTCTTTTCCAATGAAACCACATAAAATCCAGACATATAAGCAGTTTGGGACAGAGTTTTTCCAGCAGGATGAAGCACATATTTCATAGTCTTGTATTCTTTGTGAAGTTAATTAAAGCCTTTCATTGCTTTCATCAGAATAAATTGCTACAGATAGTTATCTGTAGTTTGTGACTTACGTGACTGGAATAGAGAATATATATGCACACTTTTACTGTCTTTATGTATATTGCTCTATTTGGTGCACCTATTGACATGGTTCAGTTATTATTTTTTTTAAATAAGATTGATCAATATTCCATGTAGCTATTTGTTTGTTCTTTTACTGTTGGCTCTGCATTAATCCTTCAGAGGCAAGGGTGAAGGGTGTTCTTTTAGGTTTCTGCTTACCACTCAGACTGGTGCTGGGGAGCATATGGTATAGATTCTGCATCTTATCCACTGAAGAATAACTGGGATTTGGTTTTGTTTTGCCTTGCTTTCCAGAAAACTTAGATACAATGATAGCTGAGCAGACGAAGAAGAAGCTTGAGAACCCTTCCACTAAAACCAGAACAAAACTAACAGCAGGTACCTATTCTACAATTTTCTCTCCTGGAATAACACATTTTTTTAATCTATTCAGTTGAAAGTATGCTAATTGCTGTAGCATCCAGACTACTGGTTAAAGCTACAATCCCTCAAGGACCTATAGCCAAGCTTGGTTTTCTAAACACACAACAAGAGAGAAATTTTCACTTAATTGTCCAGACTTTGAGAAGTATACTCACTGTCTTTTTCTTCATTGGAGTCTGTACATTACACATATACAAAAGCTTTTCATAAGAATGAAAAAACGTTATTTGTCAACTTTGGACCTAGTGAATGTGAATTCCATATAATCTTTCTCTGCACAAAGAAATGTGCCTTTATGAACTATGTATCATTGCATTGTAGTTACCTGCGTTCAGCTACTGTTTGTAAGAGCAGAAGCAGACATTCCAATTTCCAGAGGTCTGGAGCAGAGATGACCTTTAGAAACCACTTTGAGACAGACTCCAGTGAGGCTCTTCCTCAATCATCAGTCAAAATGTTTTACTTGCCAAAGATTGTTGGTGTGATTGAGAAATGCTTTTGGTATATTTGATACAAAATTGTTTGCTCTTGTCATTTCTTTAGACAAGAGTAGTGAAGAAGCAGACAGTACAAAGGAAGAAGCAGCTAAAATGGAAAAGGAATATGAAGTTTCAAAGGATTCTACAAAAAATGAAGGACAAAATGCAGCAGGAAATAGTGAAGAGTCTGGAGGTACAAAATAGCCATTGCTTTTCCTACTGTATATGCTCCAAACGATTGGAGTCTTTTCCTATCTTTGGTATTGTTTTTCCTTTGTGTTAGCATAAATATCTTCAGCTTAGAGTCACTGGGAGTCAGCACACAACAGCTTGATTTGGAAGCGTACTTATTTGCCCGGTTTTAAACATATGACCTTGCTGAGCAAGACCATAATCTTTCACAAAATTCATACCCCCTTGTGAGAACAATATGAAATACAGATTGATACAGTAGTGCAGAGAGATTTTTGCTTCTTTGCATCTGTGCTTTTCAGTGAAATCAGATGACCAGAATATTCAATAATCTGAGTGGGCCCAATGATTTCTATAGTTTGTGTTAGAACAAGCTGGTACTGGAAAGTTCTGCAGTGACAGAATTTGCATTGCTCACTGCCAGAGGTTAAGGGTTATCAGCAATTAACTTGTTTTACATAACTTTGATACCTGTTACAGTAAGTTAGTGTCTCCCTAAGCAAACATAGCACAGTAGTACTGTTACTATGCCAGTTGCCTCAGCATGACACATAATGCCACGTGCTAAATTAGACTGTGCTAAAGTCACTTGGGTGCAAATCAGCTACTATATCTCAAAACAAATCTGCAGAGGACATTGTGCCTCCTTGTTGTGCTGAACTTTTGAAGGAGAATGTTTGTTAGTGCGGAAACCTTTCAGTGAGTTCTTATTGCTAAGGATCCAGCAGAAGCATCTATGTTTTGTAGTCAGTTGGCTAAACAAAATTGCTTATTATCTATTTTGCACCAATGCTGTTTAATGCTTTTTGGAATGCCTGTGTGTCCACTGCAGCCTGCTCAGCCATGAATGGCAGAAATGAAGGCTGCAGTGGATTGTGGAGCATTGGCACCTGGGTCAGTCCTGTGGGCAGTGCAGCCACTCACAGATGGAAGGTGGTATTTTTTCCAGCAGGTCATTTTTTTGAGCATAGAAGAGGAAAATTTCTCAAGATGGTTGTCTGATTTCACAGGAAAAAAAAGTTGTCTCAATACCTGTGGGAAGTGATAAATAACACATTTTGCTTGTCCGTGAAGATTTGTCTTTCCAATTTGGTTCAGGTTATTTTCCTTTGCCTTCAACCCAACAGCTTTTTAGAAATGTTAATTGGATAAGTATTTAGTTCTTTGTATCATCATGCAATGCCCTTTGCTCTTTCACAGAGTAACTTACTATAAAGTTACTGCACTCCCAGCTCAAAAAGTATATCTAATACTGTATCCATTTAGTAATAGAAGCAGACATGCATAGTTGGCACTAGTAATCTTCTACATGCTAATCACACTAGGTTTTTATTCCTGATAAATGTAAGAACATTACATCAATAAAGCTCCAGTCAAGTTAAGAATTCAAAATCCATTAGCTGGAATATTTCCTTAGGGGCCTTATTAGGTAATCCTTGAACTAATTCTGTACTGTGTGCTTTCTGGTCCAAAAATAGCCATCACTTTAAAATTTCAGCTATAACAAGGAGTTATCATGGTAATGTTAATACATTTCTTTTCTCAGTAAATGTAGTAGCTACATTTCCACTTGTCTTTCAAAATTTTGAAATTTGTTTGCCATGTGCTGTTAGCACCACTCTATGGAAGAGTTTTGATACTCAGAGCTCTCAGTTTTAATTAATTCCTTTGCTATCTCAACAGCTTCATCTTTGCTGAACAATAATGATGATCAAAAAGCTACAGGCTGCCTTTAATCCACACAGGCAGTTTGTGTGGATACCACCAAAAGCTATGTATAAAGATCAAAAAAAGCCACAATCCTAAATTTGTGTATGACTAATCTTGCACAGACAAAACCTTCTAGCTGTCTGTGGGAATTTTGCCTGACTAAGTTTGACAGGACTCAGCTTTTAAACAGAAACTAAGAATAGTTTTAATCTGCCTTTGCTGTGACCACCTTCACCCAGTTAAGCAAGCTGCATCAATCATTGATGTAAGTGCCTGAATTCTCTCTCATCCTTTTCTCCAGGGAAATCTGAGGCATATTTGGAAGCAATCAGGAAGAACATAGAATGGCTGAAAAAACACAATAAACAAGGTAACAAGGAAGGTATGCAGTGAAAGGCCTTGACGTTGGGGTGGGCACCATATACATTACAAAGCACGTCATTTATATTGTGGTGTATGACTTAGCATTATGTTATAAGTTAAAAAATAGTGATGTGAAACTGTGCTTGTCTGTGGTGATAGTTAGTGTGTTAAAGTTAAATAAATGTCAAAGTTAAACCAATGAATGAAAATAGTAGACTGAGGCAGATTAATTTAAGCTGGCTCGAATGGCTGCTGGCCATAAAACACAGAGACTGGTGGTCTGCCAGTGTGGCAGGTTTGTCTAGTGCTTCATTTCCTATTTCAACATGCCTTTTAATTATGATTTTATAAGTGATAGGAATGTATTTTAAACGTCTGGATGTGTCTAGAAGAGCTCAGTGCATCTGGCTAACATGCCTTCATAAACACCAATGTACTTTGTTTCATAACCAAGAATAGTTAAGATACAAATTTATGTCACAATGTAATACGTTGGATTACAGCCCGAGTCAACTTGAATGACTTGTAGCTCACACGCAACGCTGTGCAGAAGGGAGCAGAGATTGAAGCAGCTGCACGGGGTGTGCTCACCAGCTGTCCCACCGTTCGGCTCCTCCCCGGAGGCAGGGCTGTGTGAGCACTGGAGGCAGGAGACAACAGAACAGCAGCAGGATTTCTCGCTTATTTTTCACAGATCTTTATTTATTCATACCAGTTCTTCCCTCAAGATCTTACATAAAACCAGCCTCCTATCCCTTTTCTCTGCCATGGCTGTGTGTTCTGCCATCAGCCTCTCTGGAAGTGAAGGCTCCTAGCCAAGGGACCATCCCTGGGCTATGACTGGCGCCTGGTGAGAAGGATCCTTCTTTGCACCAGCAGAGCAGAGGGTGATCTGAGATGAGATTAGCCCTGGGTAATCTAGCCATCCTCTCTGTGTGTTGAAGTGTATATGAATTACATTTCAGACATGGGTGCATGCCTACGGCCCAACACAGGCATTTTCCTATACAGAAACTGTAATAGGAAGGACTTGTAAAAAAAATTGCCATCTCTAAAATCATTTCCTCACAATGGCAGTGATGGCAATTAGCAGCAGGCACACATATTTGCTCAAGAGTTTGCCTGCCAATTCTAATAAATGGTTCTGTTTAGCAGTGTATTCATTATGGTAATTAGATCTCAGTCATGTGTGATTATATCCCAGTATCACACATACTGACTGGGCAGCCCCTCGCTCCCCTTCATAGTAACCTTACCTCTGCACTGCTGCAGTCTGAAATTGGCTGTGACTGCAGATCAATAGCATTTTATCTGCTTGTGACTGCATTTAGATATACATTTCTGCTTAGATGGATTTTCATTTACACTAAAATATCTTTATTGTCCCCTGGCAATGGAAATGAGTCTTAAAGTGAGTGTAAATTATGACAAAATTAGAATACTCTTCTGATAGATCATCTTTATTGTGCCTTTCCATACTTTTTATTTTTGTAAAATGCTACTTCAGGTCCCCTGGGTTGATGTTAAAAGAAGTGCAGTCAGGGTAAGCTTATCTAACTGTAAATGCATTGCAGTGTGTTTCTTTGGTACAAGATGAGGTGGTATTGGTGTGCTCATCAATCATTTCTCCACTTCCAGCTACCACCTGGGAGCTGGCAGAAAAGTAATTCTCAAAGTAATCCATGTATTAAAATGGCCAGTCTTTCCCACCCCCACTCATGGATTGGTTTACTCACTGAATATACTTAAAGAGGTTTAGATTTTCTTCAGGCAAATGTTTGTAGATCCTTATCTTTGTATGAATTTCAGTAGAAATTATTATTTGTTCAATGACTAATAAGCCTGGAAATGTTAATTTACATTTCCCCAGTTTAAAAATATCGATTTCCTATTAAGGAGGCTGGTAAACTTGAGGGGCTGGGATGATCTAAAGAGAAACATCAAAAGCCTGGATTTTGGGCTGATGGCCTTTTGTGTCCAAAGTTTGGTTTGCATATTCTCAATCTATAGGCTCTGTGGGCCTGTCCTTTGTATCTCCCAGACCTGGCTTGATGATTGAAATGCTTTTCAAGAGGAGCTCCTCTCCAGTGTAAACCAGCTTCCCACAGTAGCTGCTGGGTGTTCTATTGCAGTTGGTTTCCAAAGCACAGAAATGAGGCATTTAACTAATACATGTGGATTTTTTACCAAATACTCGGCAGTTTATAGTTTCATAACACTGACAGTAGCCATTTAGGAATGAAATTAAATTCTGTAATCAATCACAATGGCAAATGGCTTGATTTGAATATGCAAATAAGACCTCACTTCATTTACTGTAGCTGTTTCACAGCTCAATGAAATCCTGCAGCTGTTGCAGTGAATATAACCCAAAGCTGATTTTTCTAATTACAATAGGTTGTAAATAAGTATTAGAAATTAGAGGTTATAAATTTCTAGGAAAAATAAATCAAATTAGATTGCAATGAGATATATAACAAATTAGCCAGAACTGGATAATATTGTAGTGGTTGTAATTCCGTACAGAATGTTTAGGAATTAAACATTCACATTTCCACATAATGATTTGGAGTTATAAATAGCATTCTAGAAGTAAAATAAGCTCAGGGATTTTAATGTGAATAATGTGGATATCATATTAATTTAGTGTTTGTTCTTCCATTCATTTCCATTCCTTGATATCTTTCACCAGGGACCCCCATTCTGTCAATATGAATGAAATCTCAGAACCTCATTATGAAATTGCTGGGTACTATTTGTCCCTATTACTCACACAAGCTGGAGAGACAAGCAGGTTACATTCTCTTAAGTAATGACAGTAGCAGACCAGACAAGAAATCTTGGCCTCAGTACAGTGAATGGCAAAATCCTGTAAACTCAGACATGCAAAGACACCTCTGCAGGAGTGGGGAGTTTTGAATATCAATTTTCTGTATTACTCATTTGAAATTGCCTTATACTGTTGTAAAAATGATTGCAGGCATCAATTTGCTTCATAATGTCTTTCTATTTGTATCCAATTTTGGTCACTGACCCCTAAAAAGACAGGAAGTCATTATTGTCTATTTTGTTAAGAATGTACAGTTGGAAAGAAGGTCCTTCCACGTATTGCTGTGTGATGTTATACTTTGGACTACATTACAGAATCACTATGAATGCATTCTGAAAGCTCTATCTGTGAATAAGTAATTTATACTGAAAATATCAGAATGTATCTGCTCTCATGAAAGATACTCATTCATTTAACTTAGTATGAACCCTTAAAACATTGAAGTTCTTCAGGTTCTAACAAATTAACTGCTGATTCTATCAAATTAACTTTTGATTCTAACAAATTAAGCTTTACCTTTTATGCAGCAAATTAGGTAGCTAACTGAAACTTTATTGTGTTTATATGTGAATATACTGAATCTGTTGCCAGAGTTACAACTACACAGTAGGTTACCCATTTATTTTATTTGAAAGGTTGCTTTGCAGTAGAATTCTTTTCGTGGAAAATAGTGATGTTTTCCAGCATGGGAAAAGTCTATTTAACACATATGGTGTGAGTCTGGCTGTATAGATGCACTCATCCACTGGAAAAGCAGGAAGGATCTTTCAGTACTCTGTTGCAGAGTCTATTTGTCAGTCAAAAACTGACACTAACACTGTCACAAAGACTGCTCACTGCAGTATTTTTCAAGTCAGAATATTATGTTCTCTATCAAGGTAAATAATTGTATTGAGCTATTTTCAGGAAGTTGGTTTCTTGAATTTTCACTACAGTGTTTGTAGTAAGTGGGAATTTTACTGGGATTTCAATAAGAAATAGTCCATTTAATATTTTCTTTTGATTCTGTGACAGCTGCAAAAATAATAGGGTTCTAACAACAGGTTTTGCTCTGCAGACTAAAACATCAGATCTCTGGACCAGAAAATATTCTTACTTTAGCATTTGACAGCAATCAATCAAGAGCAAGAGATGATTATTCCTCTTGAACACTAAAAGCACCATGATGTGTAAAAACACTTTGTGCAGGTGTTTTGGGTTTATTGTTTTCACAAGCTGCACTTAGAGTGAATTTTCTTCATGTTTGATCAAGTGCATTTGTTGGATAAACTTTGCAATGACATTTCTTTTAGGCAAAGCAATATAATGGCAATGACTCATTGTGCAAATGAATTCTTATTTTTCAGACTATGATCTTTCAAAGCTGAGGGAATTCATTGATCAGCAAGCTGATGCTTATGTGGACAAGGGCATCCTGGACAAGGAGGAGGCTGATGTAATTAAACGCATCTATGGCAGCCTGTAAAAGTTAGTGGCTGCCAGACATGTAGAAAACTAGTCTAGTTTCCCCCACTCCTGGCTCAGTGACTTATGATCTGTTAATTTGAGGATATCACTAGAAATGCTCTGTTTACATTGTACTGACAACTTCCTAGACAGCAATGAAGAGCTGTAGTGCTCCATTCACCCTCTGCATCCTGTATTTTCCTACATTCACAAATCAACCCTAAACACCAAATTCTGACAGTGAATTTCTATTGGATAGAGTCAATATTTCTGTAATGCTCTCTTTGATTTATTATTTGTGTTTGGTTTACTTTTGTAGATCAACCAATTGTTTCTGATGGAAAGTTCTTTTCATGCTACATCTTTTTGCTCACACTCAACAAGCTTTCTATAGATGCAACTATGTAAAGGGCATTATTAGAAAATAGTTCATAGTTCTCTAAATAAAATATTTGAAAATTATTTACCTATTAAAGTTTTCATTAATCTTAATATTATTTTATATTCAGAAATTTTGTGTTTAAATCTTAGTATCTTTTATTTGATCCTTTTTTATTTCTTTATGTAGTATCCTGTAATTTGGACTGTAGTGTCCTTAGCTAACTGATAAATCTTTGACATTACCATTGCCTTTCATATTACAGAGCTGTATTCTCTTCTTCAGCATGTATGAACATTCTCTTTGGTGCACCATTTGATGATTGTGCATGCATAATTAGTTGAATTCCTGATGTGAGTATCCTGATAGCAAGTGTAAATAGCTGTTACTTTCTCTAAAGAAAAAAAAAAAGGAAAGCAATTCAAGTTATTTTGCATGGAAAGGGAAGTTTGCAACTAGAGATGTTTTTAGGAACATGGGCCTTGCTTTTCAGAAAGACTCAAAGAATCTATCATATCTCAGTGTCTCTGAATATCAAGGCTGTGGTCTCTTTACTGACCTCTGCTCTGTGTTGAGCAGTATCATCCTGTAAATTTTCTTTTTTTTTTTTTTCCCTATATATGTTGTCATTATCCAAAAATTTGGTACTTCCCAATGGAAAAGGAAAACAAAAATGTCACCCTCATTCTTCTTCCTGAACTTACATAGTTTTGGAAGAATGGCTTATGGGGTCTTTTGTCTTTAAGTGAATGGATAATTTTATATATGAAGAACTCATAAAACAAGATCAAAGGTAAGGAAGTTTTTAGAAAGGGAGATTTTAACTGAGTTCCAGAAGATGTAATTCCTGAGACTTATCACCTGCAGCAGTTATTTGTGTAGATGAACTCCAGGAAAACCCTGTTCTCTTTACTTACAGATTCTTCATTGATAATTGAGGTTACCCCTCTCTGATTTTTTTAACACTTTATGATATCTCTGAGATTGATACAGTTAAAAAATGTCAGCTGATGCAGAGGTTGGAATCTGCCTGCAGTGAAGGGAGATACTGACTTACAGCACTGCCTGCACAGCACAAAGTTCTCTAAATGTTAAAACACTTCCTTGGGTCATTTCCCTTCTCATTTTCTTAGCATAGCTGGAGATTAGGGAGGAAGAGATTTGAGCAATGAAGTAAACTCTGGAATCCCTGAAAAACATAAATGATCAACTGATTATTGATAAATTATCAGTTGATAACCAATGTTAAGTGAATGTGATGGTAGTGAGGTATAACAGCATAACTCTTTGCAAACTGATGACACATAAGCCAGTGAAAGGTTTCT
Source organism: Lepidothrix coronata (assembly GCF_001604755.1). Taxonomy (NCBI): domain Eukaryota; kingdom Metazoa; phylum Chordata; class Aves; order Passeriformes; family Pipridae; genus Lepidothrix; species Lepidothrix coronata. The sequence goes on from NW_016690191.1 coordinate 9,142,914, forward strand.
GGCAGACAGAGTACGTCACTGCCTGCTCACACACATCCTGATATGAATCACTGAACTGCAGCATCAGTCACTAATGGTGATTTTTTTTTTTTTAAGGCAAAAACTGTATCCAAAAACGTAGTCAATATAAGCTTCCTCTTTAAAAAATAGTCCCTTAGGAACTCTAGAGAAAATAATTAGGGAAAAGAATTCCTGTTATTCGGTGTATTTGTTCTCATTCAAACCCTCTAATTTGTTTATTGTTATTTGCTAATGTTCCCAAAGATCCAAATTTCTTGTCCCTGTGGATCTCAATTTTGTTCTGCAACAGCTTGTGACTTATTTTCCTATGTGACTATCACACAGGAAAAGCAGACTGATTCACAAATATGGATTTTTGAAAGAAATCAGGAGAATGGTAACTAACTGTAGACCTTTAAAGCAGTGATCAAGGATCTGCATGTGAAAAAACAAAAAAGGACAAACTTTTCTTCCCCAATGGTTACTTTAAAAAAGACCCCAAATTTTCTTCTCCTGTCAATATAATGAGTAGTATAATAATATTTTCAATTTTCATTGTAAGTTAGTTTCTTACTTTGGTCTCTCATGAGTCTGGTACTAACAGGAAGATGTCATCAACTAGTGACCTGTGATTATGAACAGTATGTGTCCATGAAAAGGGTGGTGCCATATTTGTTAATCTCTCAGTTTTGCAAATTCTATAACTTCAACAAAGTATCAATGACATAATTTAGAGAAAAAAAAGTCCCAACAATGGGTATGAACCTGATTGTATTTCAGAGTATGCATGTTCTTGGACTGTTCTTACACTGCTGCTGTGCATCACTTGGGGTACACACTTAGATAATTGGACCAACCTGACGAGTAGCTGAGAACAGGGAAGCCTCTGATGGATAAACCAGGAATCCCAGCTACGGTTCCTCAAATTAGATTCACTTCCCAGCCTGCCCAAGCCCACTAAACTTGTCATTTGAATGCTTCACATAGTGGTTTCATTGCTGGTACATTGGATGAACATCTATCAGCACATCACACCTTTCAGAACTAGACGGTGAAAACCCAGCCAGCCTGATGAATCACCCTGCATTTCTAAGGGGCTGTGACTTGTGCTAAATAAAATCAAACCAAGTGACGCAGGTTTCAACCTGCACTACAGATCAGTCCTTGTTTTTCTGGGAACACTTCGAGCACATTAGGACTGGACATCCCCTGCTGATGTGTTTAGTCCATAATTAGTAAATCTAATTATTGCATTCTTCCTGATGAGAAAGGTATCTTCAACACCTGCATGTCTCTGGTTCTAAACTGACAAAAATCGGTTTCTGTGTTGTTTATATCTCTGCTGGATCCTTCAGAAATCCTTCACTCCTAAATTATCACTGAAAATGTAACAAGTACAATATATATGGTATTCACCTTTTGAGCTTTTCTAATAGACTATTGTTTCTGATACTGTACTTTATTAAACACTTTACTACAAGCTACATTAGTGTGCTGGTTTTGGCTGGGATAGAGTTTATTTTCTCCATAGTAGCCAACATATGTTTTGGATTTGTGCTGGAAACACAAATGTGTTGATAACACAGAGATGTTTTAGTTTCTGCTGAGCAGAGCTCACACTGAGCCAAGGCCTTTTGTGCTCCTCACCCCACCCCACCAGCGAGGAGGCTGGGGGTGCACAAGAAGCTGGGACACAGCTGGCACAGCTGACCCCAGCTGACCCCAGGGATATCCCAGACCATGTGGCACCATGCTCAGTGTATAAAGCTGGAGAAGAAGGAGGAAGGGGTGGGACATTGAGAGTGATGATGTTTGTCTTCCCAAATAACCGTTACTTGGGATGGGGCCCTGCTTTCCTGGGGATGGCTGAACACCTGCCGGCCCATGGGAAGTGGTGAATGAATCCCTTGTTTTCCTTTGCTTGTGTGCACAGCTTTTGCATTACCTCTTAAACTGGCTTTATCTCAACGTGAGTTTTCTCGCTTTCACCCTTCTACTCATCTCCCCCATCCCACTGCAGGGGAGTGAGTGAGTGCCTGCGTGGGGCCAAGTTGCCAGCTGGGGTTAAACCACAACAAGCAGTACACGGTTGCTGTTGTGTGCTAAGGAGAATGCATCTTTTCTATCCCCTGCCCAGCTTTTTTTAAGCTATCCTGCACCATGGAGCAATAGGAGTTCATCTCAATGCAGGAAGGGGTGGGACACCGCAGGGATGCCCTTCTGAGAATGCTGGGTGCAACTACAGAACCTGGTGGCTGAGTTAGCTGGATTTACAGGGGTTTAGTAGCCTCTAGCCACGTTACAACTGAGTCCCAAGTGTAAACTTTTTATGAGGTATGTCCCACATATTTCATTTGAAAAGATCCTAGTCCAAGCGTGCCCAGGTTTTGACTTTTCAAGCTTTGATTGAAGAAATATGTAAAAACAGAACTTCAAACATGCAAGTTCCTCACCACAAAATAGCTGCAAAACATAGAACTTTATCTGCACTAAGTGCTTCACTTTTGCCTGAAATTGCCCTGTTCCAGCCATAAACGACACCTTGCAGGACTGGTAGAAATATAGAAACAAAGAATGAAGCTACAAGTGTACCAGGCATAAAAGCAGAGTGGGAAGCAAAATATACGTGGTAACAAATACAAATACATAAAAAGTACAGACAAATATGTCACTTTGTTAAATAATAACATGAAAATGTGGATTAAGATATTAAAACATTAGTTATTCCAGAGTCTTAACTCTTTTTAAGAGTAGTAAAGCTCCACGTTGAATCACTCTGAGTGTATTGCAGACGATTTCCAGGCAGTTTCCTCTTGCCTGCCCAGCTCTCCCCGGGCCCAGCCGCCGGCAGCCATGATGAGTCGCCAGTGAAGGAAAGCAATTCCTAAAAATATTTTACCTCTACTTAAAAAATGGGCAGTCGGTCTCCATATTTGCCCTAGGGATTATGACACACCACATCTATCTACCGGAAAACCTGTACTCTTTGCCCACACTGTGAGGGGCTGCCAGGACACAGAATCTGTGCAATTGGCGCTCAAGGAAAAGCTGAAGTGCCCTCAGGTGAGGAGACCCAGCCACCTGTGGGCTCATCAGTGCGCAGCTGAACCAAAGGCTCATCAGAGCTCCTACCCTGCCCACAAAGAGCAGACAGGCCCAGGGCAGAGGAGAGTGGCTGCTGTGGGGCCTGGTAAACAGGACTGGAAGAGCCAAAGATGGAGTGGAAGTAAAAGCTGGGGCTTCTCTGCCCAGCCCTGAGCACTTGGGGCACATGAAGGACATCTACGGGCAGGCGAGGAGTGGAGACCAGTGCTGGGGCGGCAGCAAGGTAAGGCTCTTACAAGTGTCCTTTGTGGTGGGCAGTGACAGCCCTGAAACCCTCCCTGCAGGAGGATGGTGTGTGGCACAGGTGGGTTGGGTGTCTCTACTGGTTTTGCACCAAATGCCGTGTTGTGTGCCGGTGTGGAGGGGTTTCCAGGGAGCAGAGGTGCTGTGGGTTATCAGGGCACTGCTGAGCTGAAATCTGCCGTGTGGTTGCTGTGTCTGAGGGGCCGGGGGTGTGCTCAAGGGGCTCTGGTGTGTTCAGGCTGGCAGAGCTGCTTCCTCCTTTCCTTCCCTTCTGTATGGCTTTCTCAGTCAGGGAAAATAGGTGTATGTGGTGTGAGGGACTGTTTGTCCTGAAGGCTCTGCAGCCCACTGGGAGGGCCAGAGTGAGGTGTCACTGCCAGGAGCTCAGTCAGCGCTGGGCAGGAGGGGCAGCACTCACTGGGCCAGGACAGCTGTGTTTCTGACCTGCTCAGCAAAGCACCCTGGTCCTGTGTGTGCTGGATGGGTGGGGTATCACAATAGCAGGCCCTTGGTAGAAAAGGATTAAATTTTTCTGTAGGATTATAAAATATAACTGGGCTTGAAGCTAGGGTTCCCTCTGGAAAAGCAGTTCATTCTGGCTTCATAATGTCCTGAAATTAACTGACAATAGAAGTTACTACCCTGTGAGGAATAAATAAAAATCCCAATTTAAGAAAGATACAAGACTTAAAACTAATTCACCAGTCTCTTCAAGAAAAATCAGTGCTTCCTTTTATTCACTCTGGGCTTTCTCTGTTCTTGTTAATTTGTGTGCCACTGCAGACCTCCTCTTTAGGACCAGAGCTGGAGTTGAGCTGAATGAGCCTGCCAGGTCTGAGCTCCTGCCAGCTCTAGGGAAATACCAATTCCTGCCAAGCTTGGAGTTTTTACTTCTGGTTTTAGTAAATCAATGAAACTTTCTATATTGTTTCTCTCTTAACGTACTGCAAAAGGGTTTTGCTTTGAGGGAATGATAAATTATATTGATGAGCAGAAAGATAGGAAACTGCATCTGTCACAGTGGGGATCCAGCAAGTCTTTAATGATGGGAGTTTTGTGAAGCTTATTGAATACTTGAGGAAAACATTTAGGATGCCTAATAAGAAGTTGCTAATACACTAACTTTGGGGCAAAGAGTGAATGCAGGCTGCATTCTGCCTATTCTGCCTTCCTGAGCTTCAGGTGAGGTCTACCTGCAGACTTGAACACTGGCATTTCTTCTCAGAACAGGCTTGTCAGGGTGGCTCTTAATAGTTTTCATCTTTCTTATCCTAATACTTTTCTTGACTGCACAACTAGAGAAAATAGCTCTTACAGGTCTCATTGAAGAGGGTGAGTTATATGGTAAAGGTAAAGGACACTATTTACCCTGATATTAGTATCTAATAGTTCATATAACTAGACAAACCATTCTTCACACAAAACAGGCTAGGACCAAGCTCACTGCATTATGAACAGACACATCGGTGTTTTTGTATTTTATTAAATTAAACCCACACAAAATATAACTGCACACAAGAACACACATCTGATATTCCAATGTCATATCTCACAAAGAAAAATCTCTGGCTGTAACTCGTCCCTTGTATTAGCAGAAATCCAATTTGCAAACAGTTGTTTAACCATAAAGGCTTTAACTCATCAAAGCAAGTTGAATTCCCCTTTCTAGGAATACATCATAACCACACACAGACACACACACAGAGTTCAGAGGCAAGTTCTGCAGCCCTGAAGTAGACAAAACTTTCACAGCAAACTTGCCTATGTTTGCAGAATAAGTAAATTCCTATTACTTTCATAGTTTGTCATTTACAAGCAAACTTTAATATTTTTAAATACTTAAAACAAATTTCACTTTAACAATTATTTACAAAATCTTTACTAAAGATCAACATCCTGCATAAAGGTGACCTCAAGGATATATTGTTGCTACCATGCTACAGTTTGCACTGAAGGGGTAGAAAGGCCATTACTAGTTTTGGAAGGCTTAAACCCTTTGTTGATATAGCATAAGGACATTAACCTATGGAAGGCAGAAGAGGTCATCATTTCAGTGCAATTACCCATTCGTGACTTCTTTTAAGTACATCAAGATGATGAGTCCAAAAGACTTGGGTTTTGAATTATTGACTGTTTAGTTCTTTAAGAACTGATTTCATGGGAAGTTTTCAGGCCATCACATCTGTCTTCTACTGGTGATATGAAGAAGTTGCATAGGGACCTTCCTCATCCTCCTCCTCTCTAAAAAGAAAATGATTATAATCATCAGGTCAGGAACATACAATGTCTCAACAGTAAAGCTGTAATTAAAATGCAGGTAATCACTTTTCCTAATGGATCAAATTAAGCAAAGCCTTGCCCAACAGGAATACTTGCAGTATAATACTGTTAATTACACATCTCTAGAGTTCCTACGATGCTTAAAGAACAGAATGCTGAACACAAGTAAAGCTGTGTAAGTTCAGCAACATCAGAAAGTACTGTTCTTGACACTACATTGCCAAATCAATAAGAAATACTGTAAAGGATAAAAAAAGTGGAGGGCATAATGGAATTCCTGTACTGTTGCTCTCAATTTCTTATTTTACAAAATAAGTTTAGTTAGAGGTTTGTTTCAACCTTTTGAATGGCAGGGGTACAGATGGACCAAATGAAGCAAGAACAGGAGCTGTAGCTGGATCTGTGTCTTGCTGCTGCAAGGACATTCCTTGAGTGGGCTCCCTGATTGATGCTCCTGAGCATCAATCACCATGGAGAATCATCACTTGGATTTTCTTAGGAAAAATAGTCCTCCCAAAGTGTTATTGTTAATGCAATGACTGGACAATGGTAAATAGTGTTGCTGTTAAAATATCCTCAGGAAAAATCAGTCTGCCTGCTGTTTACTTGGTTGCCTTTAAAAAAAAAGTGGTTATGTAAACCTATTGCAGTGCAGCATCCAGTACTAACTCAAGCATTCCACGTTCTCCAAAGATCGTTGGTTTGTACTACTGTAGCTTCAAAATTTTGTTCCTGAGAGTCTAGTCTAAAAGCTGCTGCCAATTTTAGTGTTTTGGTGAGAACAGAAAGACTTTACAGTTGCTACACTGTGAGCTTCTAAGGATTACTTTTAATATTGTATGTGCCTTCATACAAAGGTACAGTTATTCCAATAGTCTAATAATGATATGAGGTAAAAATTAAATATTTCAATATCAAAACCCTAATCATGCTTTCCCTAATAACTTTTAAACATGATTATTTATCTACAACTGAAATTTCATACAGCCCCCCAAAATAGAATCAGAGAGAACTCTACAATCTAACCAAGCAGCTGAGTAATTTGCACTCATTTTCCCAGCAAAAGTATTATCTTAAGCCAAAGGCATAATATTTCTTTTGCCTTGAAGCAATCTTTTCAAAAAAAGAAACCTCAAAAAACCCAAGTTTTGGATGAAACTGGTAGTTATTGCAGGGACATGTGGTTACAGTAGTACTGTGAACAGATTTTTAGCCATTCTTACAAATACATCTGTTTACATTAGTGATGCTCCAGAACCAGTATCAAGGATGATCTTAAGATACAGATGACATGTGTACAACACTTAAGTAACATCCTTCCTTACATAATCAATGCTGCATACAAAACTGCCAGGGAATACTATCATTTGCAGATACTTTCCATGACACCTGGCATGACAGTAAAGTAAGGAAGCAAACAATTCATGTTTAGTTGAATAAACACTAAAAACACCTCAGACCTGTAAGTTCTCTCAAGACAACACATCTTAAAATGTTTTTCAGAACTGAAACCTATCCACATACCAGACCTGTAAGACTGGACTGCAGGACTCTAAAATTCAACCATAACTACTTGGCTGAAGCTAAATATTTCAAAAAGTGTATTCTGAAGCTCTGATATATGCTCTTCTGGGGCACTGTGTTTCTAGCCACATATGCCTGGAACTTAGTTACAAGTTACAACAGAGACTAACAGTCTCCTGTTAGTTTGTGTGAGGATGAAGGAGAACCACTACGCTTTCAGAGCTCAGACTGTCCAGTGGGGGAGAACTTATTTTCTATGTTCCACACTGGAAATTACTTTGTACTGCTTAGCTTTGTTATATTTCTCCTTTCAGGAAAATAAAATATGGCAGTGTTACAGCAAAATGATCTTCCTTCCAATCAAAGGCTAACAGAATCAGCCTTTCAATCATTCTTCTTGAAAGCCTTAATATAGGAATAACATACATAATGACATGGCAACAGCCAAACACTGGACTGAAATGAGCTGCAGTTGATTATGGGTGAATATAGACAACTGAAGAACTGAAATACTGATGTTATATTAGCAGGTCTTCAGACATCCAAGTAGCAAAAGCATTGTCTAGGCTCTTTGTCCCCACTTCCCTTGTGCAATGTGGACTATGGGCTCTCAGATGTCAGCAGAGGGCAGAAAGCACTGGGGTTACAGCTAGTTTTGAGGGGCCTCTGTGCATGGCAGGGACATAAAAACTATATAGTAGGTTGTTATGCTTGAACTGAGGCAAAGCAGTGACTGGCTGTAAGGTGCAAAATACATTTCTGACCATGGCTTGGAACTGCTGCTGCAGCTGCCAGCAAGGGTGGGCAAGAACAGCTTCTGCCCTTCTGTCTCAGGCTGCAGGACTAGCCTGGGAGGTCTGCAACACTACTCCAAACCACAGTAATGGCCAGGGAATATTACTAATGTAGATCTTAGAACCATGCATAGCAAGTACAAGTCTGTTCTGATGGCTTAAAAACAAGCTGAGCTTTATATAAAATAAAATCTTATGTGGCCCACAGGCACCAACATGGCAGTGTGTATCTGCTTAACGACCAAACAATTTTCTTCACTTTTAAGATGCCTAAAATAGCAGAGTGGTAAGTCACTCTAACATTCTCCTTCAGGGAATGGAAAAGGAACAGCACAGCATTAAAACACTGCAGTGCTGTCCCCTCCCATTTGCTGTCTCCGCTTTGCCCAGCAGGATACAGGAGCTGAAAGAAGTCTCCTCCAAGCTGTGGTATGTATCAGGCACAATCAACCACTTTCTGTAAGGGCAAACACACCTGAGTGTGAACAAATAAACTCAAATGCTTGGATGCTTCTAGAACGCACAATTAAACAAGGCAGCAATCTGAGCTGTTAGTTAATAGGCTTCAACACCCTACTCTTTCCTCCACTCAGGTCAAGGCAACTGAGTAAGTGACAGTATATGGTTGTGTTCCTGTGCTGACACCAGTTATATCAGCTCATATAACCAACTGTGATTAGAGTGGCTCTACTCAGTTACAAGGTTTTCAAAATGAGCCACTAAAAGGCAAATGCAGAAAGATGTGACCTGTCCCACAAGCATAGTATATGGCCTCAGTGTTCTGGTCTACCACAGTATCACCCTAAAATCTTAAGGACTTGCATTAGACATCTGGGGTTCAACTACCTGAGACAAAAAGCATAACTAAACTTATTTTCAGTTTTGATATCCTGAAGCATGCATAACAGCATTTGGGGCTGTTATGAAGATGAAGCACCACCATATCTTCTATTACGTTGCTTTTATTTCACATGTGGATAAAACTGAGTATTCTTCTCTAATATGCAAATACATGAGTTAGCAACATATGCTACAAACAACTATATTAATCCTTTCACCTTTCTTTTGGCCTATTATAAAAACACTGCTCGAAGCAAAAGGGTTTTATTGCTTGAACTGCATCCTGGGTAAATATGCATGATCAGTGATTCATTAGCTAATGATTTCTTACTCAATGGAACTCTAGTAGAAGTCATATTGCATGTAGATCTATCCATGTGCTTACATAAACTGTAACAGTGAACGGCAGCTGGCACAAACTCAGTGGATCACATTCTATAACCTTTAATGCTTATCTACTTGCACAGCTATTATAGTTTAGTATCTAGTCTAAATCTGCAACTATGTGCTCCTCAACATTTCTACCTAAAAGCAAGAGGTTTTAGCTGGAAAGTAGCTGACTTCAGAGGTTAATATACTTTATTCCTTTGAAAGCACTTAAAGGAGTGACTTCAAGAGTTGTGATTAAAGAATGTAACTCACCTTAAGCTGCTTTTGTAGCACAAGGTAGTTTCTGACTACATAAAACAGCCTTGTGTGGTTTAGTCTGAGTCAGTGCATGTATGCACATGTATTCTTGGCAACTTAGGGCGATCAAAGTAAAGAGCAATTAAACAGACGTTGTGGTTCTCACAATCAGTCAGATCAGGCTCACTGTAGGGTGAGAAGTTATGGCTCTTTAAGTTCTCAAACCGATAGTCTGCTTCTGCTTGCAGTTGCCTTAGTTTCATATCACTTTTGGTGGCAGCAGATTAACTTCAGGTGCTCCTTTGTTACTCTCAAACAGGCACTGAAACACGGCAGTGTTGGCACACGTCACATTCTAAGCAGGCTTTGACAAGGCAACCCTAATACAGAAGGCCAGAGCAGCTGGAAACAGCACTTTAACTTCATAAATGGCTTTCACTCTAATAGAAAACTTGCATATTCATGAGGTTGCTTTACTATCATGGCTCTCCATTTTTCAAAGGCTTCCTGCTCCAAGCAAGGGACAAGAAAGGTCTGGGCAGGAAGGAGAACAGGTGCCTCCTGGGACGTGGCTGGGACACAGTAAGGGATGTTGCCACCTTCCAGTCTGGGTCCAGAAACACCACTGATGGTACATAGCTGAAAAGTATCTCCAAGGCTTTTGGCAATGGTGTCTTTCTACTCCTGCTGCCTGCAAGGAATAAACATTCACTTTGGTCCTCTGCCCCTTCCTGTCTGACTGTAAAGGGATCTGTCCTTTCCAGCTGTGTTGGAGAGGACAAGGCAGGGATGGCTTTTGTGGGCCATGACTGAAAGCTGGATGTGGTGGGGTAGAAGGGAACATTGTGAAGACTTCGTCAGATGCACAGGAAGCTATTTCTCTTCAGAAGCTTTGGGTAACATCCTGTTCAGCAGAGAGCCTGCAGCTCTGTATCTCATGTGTCCTGTAGCGTCCTGACCAACAAAAATTGTGCTCTGTGCATAACTAACAAAATTCTCTGCTAAATCTGAACAGGAGGTAGAAAAGTAACTCATTCTCCTGTAAACATTATTTCTTAGGAGGAAATGTGGTACCAGGCCCCCATTTCCCAAGTTGTAACTTAAGCAATACAGGAAATGGATATTAGTAGCAGCAGTGCACTATTTGTGTGATGTTGCTTTCACTGTATTGGCTCTGCTCACAGGGCAGCAAGGTCTGAGAGAATTTCCTTCTGTAAATTAGCATGTTATTTTGTTGAAGGGATGTTAAAATAATTGCCTTTCTGTGGCAGGGACTGTGGTTTCCTGTCACACAGTTTAACTGCTGGGTCAACACCTCTAGTCTGTGTTAGGTACATACATCTAATGATCTGAAAGTCAGCAGCAGCACATTTTGATAGATGCTCTACATGGCTTCATATGTAACAATGGAAGTGGATGAGTTTGAACAGAGAAGGTTCTGACCTCCAACGGCAATTTTTCCTGAAAGGTTACTTTCTGCTTAGTGTGAAAAGTATGTTGCTTGCAATATCAGTGCTCTGCAGTCACACCTTTCATTGTCATGGGAAAGGCCACCTGAGCGTCCCCCACTGAGGTGATTTCTGAAGAGAATAAACAGGCAGGGAGCCAGCCCAAGAGGCTGCTTGTGACCAGGCTGAGGAAGCTTGTCCCACGGACATGGAGAACAAACACTACTGAAGTCCACTCTTGCTCTTAGTCTTTCTGTGCTCTCCATGGGATACCTACATATGTGAGGGGATAACCACTGTGGCAGACAGGACAGAAAATCCTGTTTTTTCTATGAGTGAATGTGGGGGAGCTCCTGGCTGTAGAAGAAATACTGAAGAAAAGATGACATCTGCACAGGTGGATCCACAAAGGGAGAGACTGCACAGGGAAAGGTGATAGGATAGCTTAACTGAAACTGCATTATGGAGCATATTTACACAATAATGAGGCAATTTGGGACAGAAGAAAAATGAAATCATGCCTTGCTGTACACATTCAGCTTCCACATAGGACTACTGAAAACTATGGCTTTGTTTAAGTAGTTACCCTCTTAGACAGCAAGGCATCTTGGAGAAGACTGCCCTTCCAGCTTTTATGAAATATTATTGCTATTCTCTAACCATGTATTGTGAGGCAGCCTTTCCAACTGCCATATCAAGGCACCTGCTAATGCTGTGCTTTCAATGTATCTGGTGCGTGATAATAGCAGAGACTTGTTGACAAACTAAAGCTGCAGATGCTGTCTGAGGCCCCACACAGAGGGTCCAGCCTAGGCTAAAATGCCTTCCGGGTGAGATTAACATGCTTAATACCAAAAGAGGCATTTACCTGACATTGTCATCTTTTAGTTTTCTGGCTGCTTGTTTGGATAACTTAATCTGCAAGTCCAATCTCTGTAGGAAATCTTTGGCAGATAATTCTTCTGGTGCAGTGGGCTGACTGTCAGGCTCTTGAGGACTGGGAGAAGAACTACTTTCTTCCTGAACTGTTACTAGTCCTTCATCACAAGAAGGGGAGCTGTCAACAGTTTCATTCTCAGGAGACTCCAGTGAACTAAGTCCATTGAACAGTAATGGTTTCTCTGATACAACAGGAATATTCAGGGTTTTCCTCAGAAATATACAGTCATTAGTGAACAGTTTATTTGCCCTCTTTATTTGTTCCATCTGAAAAAGATAGGAAAAATGTAAGTTATTAGGTTTTGGCAAAGTATAAAGTACTAACTTTCTAAAGTAGTACAATACCCTTTACTTATAATAAATCTATACTTTCTTTGCAGCAGCAATGACTTCAGGAAAGAGTCTGTTTGCATTCAAAGTGATTTCAGAGTGCATGCTCTGTTTTAGCCTTGCTAACATCCTAGCTTCTTTCATGTAGACTTGACTCCAAAATACTGCTTTTTCTAAAGTCTTGCACTACCTGAAGATGCTTTTCTTGAACAGTCTTCCAGTCTCTAGACAGGCTCACATGAACAACCTGCCAAAGAATAAAACTTCTGCTGCAAAAGTACTGCTGATTTGGATTTATATTACAGTAAGGCTCAGAACTGCTAGCAGCTGCTGCAGGTGAACCCTCTGGTAAAAGCATGCAGAATCCAAATAAGGGGCAATGAAGTTACCTTGAGGATTCTAGGACATGTTAGTTACGAACAGTGAGCAACACAAGTCCTAGAAGAGCAGTATATGCCTCATCCCCCCAGCTGATGTAACACATTCAGACTTCATATGAAGTCCTGATTTTCAGTGAGGAGTCAAGCAGTGAAAAGAATGGGGGACTCTTGTACACTGTCATGCAGCTGCACAGACCAGTGGCTGCATTTGTTCAGTGAATTGAATCTGCAGCACCTTCAACAGCAACCTCATGTGTGTGATAACGTGCCTGGTAACAGCCACCACATGCCTGTTACATACTTTTTATGCTGCTTTTACCCAAGATTGCCTGTACTAATGAGTAGGTTGTGACAGAAGCAACCTTCTTTCTCAGCACACTAATGCATAAAACTCCCTTGTTCTATAGTTAATCTGAGAAGCTATTATAAATTCCATTGCTTGACAGGCGAAGGAAAGCTCCCAGTAAATGTTTATACTGTATCCCTACTAAAAATGTTTAAGTTCTAACTCATCAAAATTTCTCTTCTAAGTCAACAAACTAACTTCCTGTTTCTCAACTGCAAGCTTTTAAAAAGCACAGAATTCTGTATCCATGATTATGTGACTTTATGCTTCAGTTATAACCTGAATTCGTGATTTCATTAGTGAAAGTTCTAAGTGGAAAAAAAAAATTACCATTCTGGTCACCTGGTGACTGTAATAAGCAGAAAATCCCCAATCTCTACAGTACTGCAATCATAAATGCCCTCTAAATAAAACTTGCTTGAAAATAAGTATAAAGAGAACAGAAAAAAACCTCGTGCTTTCATTAGAACTGTTAATTATTTTTACTGAACTACATGGAGCTAAAGTGAATAAGAATAAAGACTGTAAGTCTTGTCATAATAGGAGTCTTGCTGCTGGCATAATCACTCAGAGCTGAGTGCTCCAAGTACTAGCCACTTGCTGCTTCAAAGTCTGAGTATCTAGAGTTCAGTGCTCAGATGATGAGAAAATTGCTCCATCATCTTATCCTTGTCAGTCTTAAAACTCTCTTAAACTTTGGCACTACTTGGAGTCCTTCCCAACTGCAAAAGAAAAGACCACTGCTACCAGATAACTGGCTTAAACATGCCCGTGCATTCCTCACACTGAACATACCAGCAGGGGAACCTATTTGGATCCAAGGGAACCTACTGCACTCTGCATGTCTGTGCAGATGTGAGACTGTGTGGCCACTTCCAGAACTCAAGTCAGCTACTCTATGCAGTGTAGACCTGTACTGTGCACTAAAAGAAAGTATCTGCTGCAGTGCTGTTATAGAACTGGTGTCCTGCATGGATGCATTTGCTTGGGTCCTGGAAACCTGATGAAATCTTTCTCCCTAAAAGTAAATAGGATTCTCTCTAGAAAGGACAGGTGTATGGGAAGGTAGTGAAAACAGTGCAGTAAAGCTCAGCAGGAAGTGATTTCTACCTGTTAAATATATAAAAAAAATGTATTCTCTGGTTAAAGATAACCCCAACCTGTTGATGCAGATGGCTAAAATGACGAAATGCTTAGATTTAATAATGCCATTCAAAAACTGAATAGCTAACATCTGGTGACTCACACTAAGTTACTACAAGTAAGAGAAGCTCTCTACCAACTCTTGAAGCTTGGAAGCTGTTTTTAGTTAGGCTCATACAGTAGAGGGTAAAAGTTCTCTCCCAAGCTGAGCACCATCTGAAGGGCAAAAAGGAAGTTTCACCCGATTTAGTCATGAGACCTTATAATGGCCCTAGTATGAATGTCAACTGTTAAAATTTCTAAAAGCTGTCTGTCTGGATGGGTGTCAAAAATGTTTAAAATACTAGCTGGAGCTATTCTCTAATACAATACAGAAGCTGAAAACTGAGATCTTTACTGCAGGGGAGTTGGAAGGTGATGCTTTGATAGCTGATAAATAATGCACTGTACTGCTATTCTCTCTTCTACTTCACTGTAATTCTACCTCTGGTTATTTCTTACTAAAGTACCACCTCAGGGCATTTGGAAGACTGTGTCCCTCTGAACTGAGTACCAGTGAAATGGAAAGTACTTGGTTCTAAAAAGAACAACCCTCAGCCTTGAGTAGGTTATTTCATATGTGCAATATATAACTCCTAAAGTCAGTATGACATTCATAGGCGTATGGAGAACAGAATTTAACAAGAGCTTTCTTTTTTTAGTGCTAGGAAGACTGAACTTGGGTCTGTTAGCTACAGATCTATCACAGTGAAAGAGCAAAAGCTGTAGCACGTGCTTAATACTTTAACTGAACCTGCACTAATGCATAAACTGGTGCTGAACTAAGTAATTAAAACTGCTTCTACTGACAATGAAACATAGTCCTCTTTCTTCTCCCCTCAAAAGAGATGCAGCACTTGCACTGAACCATAAATATGATACCAAACATGAATTCCCAGTGTTAATTTACCCGGAAGGAAGATATAATGAAGGCAAGTTGTAAAGACTAATAGCCAGTATCTGGGGGATGGGGTGAAGAGCAGAGCATGAGGCCAAACAAAGCACACTGATCTCTCTCCCCCAACGTGACATTTTCATCTGTCCTGCACTGTCTCTGCCAAGTCATGCCAAAGCAGGCATTGGACAGGATGTCTCTTGCTACAAAGTAACTCCCAGAGAGGAAAACCACAGGGGAAACTTCTAAAAACAGTGATACTGGAGGCAAGGGCAGCCAAAGATAATTCTGATGTTTTCATTACAGCAACTCCCACTCCTAGCCAAGGATACATGATGCAGGAAGCAAATGGAATGACTCTTTAGGGGAAGTGAGTCCTTGTCATTGTGTGCAACCACGATGTTCTTCATTTTGCTAAAAGCAAACACGTTTGCATACATTCCTACCCTGGGCTGAAACCCATTAAAACAGAAACACAATGGCTAATTTCACCAAACTTGGCACTGCTCTTAGGGACATTTCATGTCAGATTAACCTTTCTCAACTGAAATCTATAATGATGCAGCTCTGGTTTCTTAAGCACAATACTTACCAACACTAAATTGAGTAACCAATGACATGTTGGGGGAAAAAACCCCAATATTTATACTTTAAATGCATCATCAACACAGCAAAAACTTATTAAACTCATACTATAAACAAAGTTTATGGTTCATAACTTAAAGTTATTTGTACAGGTTTGATCCACAACTTCACTTTAGCTGAAAGGGGGTTTTAAATTGTTTAGAAATGACTTTTTTTCTGGAAAACTACTCTTTTAGTAATGTTTATATTTTTCACTTCTGAATGAGGGATAACGTGGCTAAATCATTTAGGCCAGAGACTTTATCCATAATGGAAAGTGCTGCCAAAAACAAAAAAGAAATCAAACATCCAATGTGCTGCTTTGCCTTCTTAGTGAGCAAAACTTCATTTTAATGTGGACCAGTGTAAGTCCAAAGTGTCATTAGCCCCGTTGCCAAAAAGAATCAGTCAAAAGTGGCGTAATCTTTCAAAAGGGAAGAGAAATAGACTTTTAACCCGTTCCACAACAAAGGTTGAATGCTATAAGGTGACAGAAGGCTTTAGTAAATCTTGCAGACCAAGAGAAGGAAAAGAAACTGTTCCAGTCAGAGCCTATTAGTTTGGGACTGTATTGTATCTCTTCTAGAAAGAGCCAACTGGAACGTGCTGTTTGCAGCTGATGTGAGTGTGACACACTGTGTACCAGTGCCATGCTCATCAGCTGCTTGGCCCCAAGCAATTCTGCATATTGGGACTACCAAAGATGCATATCAGTATAAGGGCCCCAAAAAAGCAGAGATGAAGGCAGAGTAGGTGAACTCTGGTCTGTCAGGAATGGTAGTGCTGGTAGACCCTACTGGACTCTGCATGTCCTCAGCTGCCATAAGCCTTTCAGCATTTTTCACAGAAATAAACTTTCTTGCTCCTTAGAAAGTAAGCAGAAAAGCAACACTTTCAAACCAGTGCCACTTGAGCCTCACCTCTGGGCTGGGAGGCAGATCACAAGGGAGGAATGTTTAGCCCTGAAGCTACCAGAAGAAAGTCTTTCCCCTTGTCACAGCCTATGCGTCAAGCTCAAAATAATGATTCTCTTCAAGATAAATTTATTTCTTTTTTAATCTGAAGCGAGTGTAGTAATGAATAGTTGCGTGGGTATAGGTTTCCTGGTGGAAGCAAGTGTGTGTCCTTTCCCAGGGATCTCTGTCCCATCCCGGGATCCCGGTGCTTGTCAGTTTGGAGCCGTGTCCTGGCTGGGGAGTGCGAACTTCAGCCCTTCGCCGGGTGCTGACCCCTCCGAGCAGGCCGTGAACTCAGATGTCACCATTTCAAATACCGAAACTAAAGCCAGAGCCGTACCACGGGGAGAACACCATTTTCTGCCCGCTGTGGGGGGGAAATGCTCTAAGGGACAAGTTGCTGTCCTCTCCCGGCTCGGGGCCCCACCACCGCTGCGGAGCCGGGCTGAGAGGGTGCTGAGGCACGGGCTGCCCAGGGATGCTCTGCACTCCCCATCCCTGCAAGCGCTCAAGGCCTGGCTGGATGGGGCTCTGAGCAACCTGGCCTAGTGGAAGGCACCCCTGCCCACGGCAGGGGGGTTGGAACTGGCTGATCTTCACGCTCCCTTCCAACCCAAACCATTCCATGGCTCCAAGCGCCGCTCCGGGCCCCTCCGCCCCTGTGTCGGCGCCAGCGGCGCTCCCTCCCTTACCGTGACGCCGTACTTGAGGGCGATGCCCTGCAGCGTGTCCCCGGCGCTCAGCCGGTGCTCCACGTACCGCTCTGCCAGCGGGGCCGCCACGCTGGCCGTGCTGCCGTACGAGCGGGCCTTGGTGCGGGCGAGCCGCTGCGACAGCTCGGCCTCCGACTCGGGCCCGCCCGGCGGCTCCTGGCGCAGCGCCTCGGCCATGCTCCCACCCCGCGCTCAGCGCCCGCGGCCCCGCGGCCCCGCCACCCCGGGCATCGCCCCGGCACCGGCCCGGCCCGGCGGCACCGCAGGACACGGCCCCGGCTCGGCCCGGAGGAGGCCCCGGCGCGGCCCCGCCCGGCGGGGAGAGGCCGCATGCGCGGGGCAGCGCCCGCCCAGCGGCGGCCGGGCCGGGCCGGGCCAGGAGGCCCCGGCGCGGCCCCGCCCGGCGGGGAGAGGCCGCATGCGCGGGGCAGCGCCCGCCCAGCGGCGGCCGGGCCGGGCCGGGCCGGGCCGAGAGGGAGGAGCGGGGCGAGGGCAGCGAGTGTGAGGGGCTGGCCTGGGTTGGGCAGTCTGCGTCACTGTGCAGAAACCCTCCAGAGGCACTCCCCGTTCGTCTTTGCCCGTTTGTGAAGGGGCCAGCGCAGAGCGCTGCGGGCTGTGGAGACTCCAACCCGCTGGAGTCTCAGTAATGCGGATTTTGTCATTGAGTCTGAGATGCGAAGAGAGAGTAAAAAGGAGTGGCTTCGGGCATAAGTGCGCAAATATGAAAGTGTAACTGAATGCTTTGGGTTGGAAGGGGACCTTGAAAATCGCTTTGTTCCAACGTCCCTGCCGTGGGCAGGGACACCTTCAACTAGGCCAGGTTGCTCAGAGCCCCGTTCCACCTGGCCTTGAACAGCTCCAGGGATGGGGCATCCACAACTTCCCTGGGCAACCTGTTCCAGTGCCTCCCCACCTTCCAGCTGCCTGTGCCTCACCCACCACTACAGTAAAGAATTTTTTTCCTAATATCTAATCTAAACCTACTCTCAATTTGAACCCATTCCCCCTTGTCCTGTCACTACGTGATCTTGCCTCATCTTTCCTGTAAGGTCCCTTCAGGTATTGGAATAACATTTTATATTAAAATTAATGTAATGACAGTGTTTTAAGTGGGTACTTCCCACCAAGAAACCTGTGTAAATTTTCTTGGAAAGCTGATTCTAACAAAAACTCTGTGTTACGTACGGATGGTGCACATTTGTGCATCCTGTACAGGCACGATATATACCAAAATACCAAGAATTGTCCAAAGTAACCTGCTCCAGGTGCCTGTGTTCGGGGCTATTGGTCAAGATGCCCCTCAAAGGTCACTTCCACATTCAACCAGGCTGGGATTCTGGGAAGTGTGTAGACGGAACATCTACTGCGGTGTAATTTTTTTTTTCTGGGAAGTCCTAGAAGGATAGACCTCTCTCTTAAACCTAAGCAAAAAAGACATGCATGTCATAACCTCAGCATTCCTCAGAACAGTATGTATTCACATAAGTGTTTCCAAAAATAAAATTCTTCAACCGACATAATATCTAGTTGTGGGGTTTTTAGATTATGTTCAGTGGGTGACTCATGGAGTTTCTGTAAGGAATACAGTGCAAAAATCCAGGCAGAGCTCACAAACGTTGCTACTCTGGCCACAAGTTTCCAGGCATAAATTAGGAAAATACAAAAGCTGCCCTGCAAGATGCACGAGTTGCTGATAAGGAATGACACATCAACACCCCATTATCACATGACAATCATGAACAGAGGAACTGTAAGCAATGCATAGGCAGATCAGGGAAGTACAAGAGACTCTATAAACTGATGGCAAGAAAATGTTCACTTTAATTTTTATGCAGTCTACAATAGATTTGGGAAGCTGGAGGCTCCCCTAGGGATGTGCAATTGAGTTTATATCAACTATAGAAGGAGATCACCCAACTGTGACACCTCAGTGCTTTCAATTCCTTGATCTGCTGAACTGGATCAGCAGTTCAGCTGTGACCCACCTAGCAAAAGAGCTGAGCTGCAGGTCAGCATTTATTAAAAATGTCTACTGTGTGTGCAGTGTGGAGCCATGGATCAGCTTCAGCCTTACGGCTGATTAATGGAAGTTGCAAACATCTGGATGCCTGCCTAGAGCTGGAATAACTCAGAAGAGTTGCTTCAGCTAAAGTGGCTTTTAGTAAAGGGGAGCTGCAGTTCAATAAAATGGAAATGTTGTGTAACATTAGTGATACAATGAGTTGAACATGCAATATCAATTAGTTTGAAAATGTGCTTGAAAGGTGCACTAATATTAGACAGTATTATTCCCTCTAATGTTATATTAAACTCTATATGCCAAGTGTGTGCAATACACTTTAAATCAGCTGTCACAACTCCGAGAACAGCAGAAGCACCCCTTGCATTAGTGTAAAGATACCATGGATATTTTAATGTTGAAAGATTTATTTTAGTAATAAACCTTTTCAAGGATATATGAGATTTTTTTTTCTTCCGGAGTTGCTGGACTGTCTTTTCCTTGCATCAGCAAATTGCGGAGATGCTTGTTTATTATCTCAAAATCCATATTATAGCCAGAGAGACATTTGGATCCTGGGATGTTGCCAAGATACTTGATCTGATTAGCTGTCTGCCTTTTTTCTACATGAAGTGAATACCTTCTGAAACAAACATTTAATTAGAAATTTGAGCCAGAACTTAAATTAGGTAACCCATCTTTTACCCGTATCTTTAATATGCATTCAAAATGAATTACAGAAGAAACTAGAAGTGTCTTGCTAATAACACTTCATTTTTAAGGAAGAAAATTGCATTACCATTTAAAATGTGGTGTCTAGGCTACTGAAATATCTTCATGGATTGGTCTGTGAAATAGTAGCTTCCCTGGGGTGTATTGGCCCTGAGTTGTGAGTTGCCAGCCCCCTGTCTGATCTTGGTAGAAGCTGGAGCTCACTTGCTTCACAGTGTCCCACTAAAAAGGGACGGAGTTGGTGTGGTGCAGACTGGCATTGTGCCAGCACTGCCAGCTGGGTGGGCTGCTCTGTGGCTGACTCCAGAGCAGTGAACAAGCTCCTCTGGCAGCCCCCAGGAGGGAAGGGTGCAGTGCTTACCTACTCCTCAAGGTGTGAGCATTCAATATCACAACATCAAACTTGCCACATTAGAAACAGTCCCTGCTATAACTGGGATTCTCAGTTCCCTGGAGCAATATTCCCCCTCCTGAACTCTGAATCAGCAGCTTATTGTGGGTATAAATATGTGGGTATTTCCTGATATGCAGGGGGGTTACATGGCAATTAGTTTGAGTTTATTGGTTTAATGGCTGATAATGACCTTCCTTGTTCAAGGAGTCTCTTGGCACTACTGACTCCCCTTCCTTTCTTTTTGTTCTTTCCTGTCTTTGCTGTTTCCTTATTACTGCATCTGTGACCTCTTTCCCCACAGTAGCTTCCAGTCTCAAGGAGCTGTACTTGCCCAAACTCATTTCTTGCTTTAAAATCAGTAGTGCAAGCATTGAAGTCATGTAACTGGGGGTTGGACTTGACACTCATCAGACTCACATGGGACAGAGGAGTTCACTCCTCTGAGTCATTGTCCCAAGGGTGGCTGCAGACATTGTAGCATCTGTTACTCACTTTGCCTTTGGGAGGTTATTGCTGCAGCTATAGTAGCTAGAAACATACTTTTAGAAATGAAAGCTTTAATCTCATAAAACTCAACTAAGCTTTATGGAGTGCTTGCCTGACCCAAGAGTTCCTTAGAGCTGAATCTGGAGAAGACAAAGTCCCTCTCTGCATTTTTTTTTTCCTTGGGGACATATTCGGACCTTGATAATACTAGTTTTACATTCTTACATAGAATCATTGTACAGGAATTGGATAATGACAGAAATGATGCATGGGAGCTAATATTATCGTATTTACTCATGCAACAGTGGTTAAAGGTAATTCTAATTAATTTTTCAGTTCAGGAATTGTCACTGCCTCTTCTGTCTTTATGAACTTGTTCTGAGGATGAGAGCTTTCCTTTCAGTAATGGTGCATGATAAATCTTCTAAATAACCAACAGTATTTGAGTCTGGACTACTTCTAGTTAGTATTGGATATCTAGCTGCCATTTTATCATTCAGAATCATTCATATCTAGATCAGTAAGTGCACCATGATCTTGATTTATTTTAGATATTACATGGTCAAGAGATTACAGTCAGCAATCTTCTAAAATAGAGATCAGTACCAAGTCAGTCTGGTTAAGGTGGGCATATGATTTAATGGCAAAGTAAGTAGAGAAGAGAATGCCTTCTGGCTAAATAAGCATTCTGTTAATGGTCACAGCTATTCATCACCTACTTTGCCAGTAAAGAAACTCAACTTGCTTACTAAAGGATTAAATGTAACAGCCAGCATTTCCTAACTTTGATGTTTATGATGATGCACGCCAGGGACATTACCATTTATAATAGTTGTACTGATGTAGAACAGGGATGTTTTAATTTCAGGAACAATAAAAAAGCTATCCTTGTGGGCTATATGTGTGGGCAGATTTGCACTAATTAGGATAGAACAGGGAAAAAGAAGGCTACCCTCTGGTAATGAGCCGTGCATCAAGCTCAACCGTCCACCTCTGCTCGTGTTGCAGCCTCTGACAAAAAAGAAGATGTAACATAGGACAAAGATCAGAGGCAAATCTTGCCTTTTAAGAATAATAGCCCTGGGTTCTTCAATTAATTGCAGCAAAGAGAGAGGGTCTTGCATGAATTTCAAAAGGAAAGTAGGATCATCTGAACTGATGAACGTTCCTTAAGCTGTGCACATCTTCCTCATCAAAATAAGCCCATTAAGTAGCAGGAGCAGCTGGGAGCCATTATTAATATTTAACGCTCCTAGCAGGGGTTACTGTGGGTTTCTGTATTAAGGTTACAAGACAATGTTGCAATATCATATGCTGTGGGTTTGCATTCTCAGAGCTTTGTTGGCTTTGTATAAAGCGCCAGTGAAGTTTTATTTATTCCTCTTCCCTGCCATTTGCAGAGGCTAAATATTTTTCTAATCAGGATTGTAGTGTGTGATTATCCATTCTTCACTGCCTCCAGTTTTACTTATACATCACCTGCTGACTTGGTAATGTGTGTTGCAAGTCCCATCCTGGTAGAAGCAACCTTGCACAGGAAAGGATGAAACTAGTTTGGGTCTCATAGCAAGGCCTGGCTTGTGCTATCACAGGTGTGTTCTGTTTCCTCCAACCATGTGGTTTTTGATGTGACCGCCTGGAGAGTGATGATACCAGTCACCCTCTTCTTCCTAACCACATCTTTTGACTGATACTTGTTTTCTACCTGTGCATGTTTTAAGGGCAGATAGTTATTGAGCAATTCACAGTTGTTTTCACTGAAAATAGGTGAGCCAAATATGCAAGATGGAATCACCATGTTCTGCACATCTGCATCTGAGGGGGCACTATCCATGGATGTGTTAGAACTTGGGAATGGGGCCAGCAGGCAGTGCCAAGCACAACATGGGGACATGGCAGACAGGGAGTTTCTGCTGACATTGCTTTAGAGGAGTGTGGGACAAGTTCTCCAGTGGCTCCTCAGGGACAGCCTCTGGCCTTCAGGCTTTCTTTTTGCTTGTTTTTTTGTTTTTACCCATTTTATTTTTTATCAACATTTTTTTCCTTGAAGTCATAAAATCCTTGAAATCAAGTTGTTTACAGCTCTATCTGGTTAATAAGTTATCAGGCAGTGAAGTCAACAGTACAGGAGGAGGAAGCATTTGGAGCATCATCATCACATATATCCTTTAACATCATAAACTATATAAAACACTATGAAACAGTTGTTAGGAAGGTGCCCTGGTACAGTATCTGCTCTCCTTCAATGACTTCTGGATTAAATGTATTCAGTTTAGAACTAAAATGTCAGGCTATAGCCTTCCTTAAATTCATGCCTTGCTGATCACATGTGCAACCTGAGATTATGTGTGGCAGATGGCTGGGTGTTGATCAACTTCATAATGCCTCAACTTCATAATGCCTCAATAGCACGGTCCCTTTTACGCTGTTTATCCAACATATTAGTGACAGCGGATATTGGCAACACATCTTTTACCTCCTAAGCTGGCTTATAGATTTGCAGGTGGAAATGCCTTGTGTTACTTAACTGTTGTTTGTGTAAACCCTGCTGCAAGATGATGGCAGCACATCATGCTCATTTTGGAAGGGGAGGAGTGAAAAATACTGCTGAAAACATGGAGGTAAATATGAGTGAGAACAGACAACTTTCTGAGTGACTCCTTTATCATTGGACCTCATGATACTATAGTTGATTTCAATTTCCAGGCTGAAATTAATGTCAAATTGGAATATTAGCCATTAGCTAAAGCTGGATATGCAGGATCCTCACCACTATTGCACTCTGCCATCACTGCTGAGCCTTCTGGTGCCAAGTTAAAAATAGCGTCTTCCTGTTCCTGCTAAATTCAAATTCACTGCAATTAACCTCTGCTTTAGCCTCTTTTAATTAAAAAAGCAATGAATACAGTAAATCTGGATGTAATAAGGATGTTAATGGCACCTTCACTGATGTGTAAACCCAATAATGAGCGTAAGAAAAACATCTCTGTTGTTTGGGAGAACTGTGCAGAACAGCCAGAGGGATGGCAATAAGGAAGTGACTTGTCTTCACCCCATTATGTCTGTGAGTGGCTTTTTTCCTGGCTGGAGAATATTTTATTGGAAAATCTGTAAACAGGTGATTCACCCCTAGAAATAGTTTATTCATACAGATTTAAAAATAAATAAAATCAATATTTATTCATCAGTGAGTGTTTTTTCTTTAAGTATCATTATGCACCTCATTTTGCCAAAATAGTTCCAGTCACATCTCTGTCTAAAGCCAAAGGGAACTTTCTTAATTAAGTGAAGAACCATAGAAAAAAAGACTGCTTTACTTATATATGTTATTACAATTCCCTTTTTAAGCTTATTTTTACCAACAGTTTTATATAACCTGTTCTAACAGGTCCAGAATGACTTCTTTATTTTATACATGCCTTTAGATTTTTTTTAGCTCAAGAAGACTTAAAAAATAATCAAACAGCTGTTTTAAGCCTTCCTTCAATCTTAGGATTCAGTTCAATAGCAATCAACTAGTGATTTCAAAGAGGTCTGTCCTTTATCAAAGTGTACCTCAAACTGCTTCAATAGGAAATCCAAAGAAGTTGTCCAGAAATTCCCCAAGAACATGAATGAAGTCATCTGATGTGCAAAAATCCAGATCAGAATATCAAGCTTTTCATCTCCATGTCTGCCTACTAGACTATACTTATTCTTCCTTTTCACCTGCTTATTGATCCTATTTCTCTTAACTGTCCATCAGTCCTCATTCTATATTTCCATCCTTTTGTTGCCTTTTCTCCTTCTTCAGGTTGGACCTGGCTTCATCTAAGGAGCTGAAGTAATCTAAGACAGAATCTGGGCTGCCAGTAGACTTGGTCTGTCATCTAGACTCCGGTTTGCTTCAATCCGTGGAGTCACTGGGGTGATTAAGAGCATAACTTTGAAACTCAAGCTGCAAATCTTCAGCCGCCTGCAGACATCCCAACAGTCCCCTGCCCACTTGAAAGACAAGTTAGGAGAAGCATATGGGTGCTTGCTTTTGCAGTGTGTGCTCGCAGGGTATTTGTGTGTCTGAGGAAAAAGAGCAGCGCTTCAAAATAAGGGGGAGAGGGCTCTGTTTGTGAATATTTTCCTTCAACGTAAAACAAAATTTAACTCTTGTCTGGGAAAGAGCGACTCAAAGGAGATTTTTGCTGTGAGTCACTTCTAAAATTACCTGTCTTCACTGAGTGCAGAGGCTGCCTCAAACTACAGCATCCCCAGGCCTGAAGGTGGTGGCCCTTGTGACGCTCCTCTGAGAGCAGCCTGTCCTCAGTAGAAAGGAAAGCTGCTCTGGAATAAGAAGACAAAACAACAACAAGGGTGCATTTGAAGCTGTGTCGCAACTTTCTATTCCAAGACTTCTCTTTGCCTTCAAAACAAAGTTTACTAGTGTTTATTTTCTTCCTGTGGGTACATATTAATATGACCTAATTGGCCCCGTAGCTCATATTGTCATTCAGTGTCCAAAACTGGAGTATGTTTTTTGCCTGTGATTATTTTTAGCTGGTGTAAATAGGGCACTAAACCTACAGCATTCATTTTATTACAGGCTTCTCGCTTTGGTTGGTTGGCCTTAGAAGTATTACAATGCTCTTATTGGAAGTAAGAAGGTGATGATGGACCAAGTAGGTCATTGTTTTGTGTCCTGACAGTTTCTAGGTGCTGTTCCTTAGCTTTTAAAGTGACAATGTACAAGAACTTTCTGTGATCTGATAGAAGACAGTTGGCTGATCTGAATGGAAACTAACTTTTTCCCCTTCTCAGGTAAATTGTTTCCATTGGAGGAGGGTGAGAGACTAGAATGTGGGTGTGTCTGCCTTTCTTTTTGGTACCTAAGACATATGCAAACTAAACTGTACATATCTGTACAGTCTCTGCTCAGATTTATCTGGCATTGACCTCATATTTCTTCACCGCTTACGCTTCAGTACTCTGCCACTCTGTTTAAATACGTACAGAAAGCTTTGAGATCAGCCTGCAAACAAAATCCTCGTGGTGAGCTGGAACAGTCCGGCAGTTTGATGTCCTTCATTTTCGTTCCGTCTTTTCTTTACTGAAATGCTGCCCTCGAGTGGCGACCAGCTGATTGATCCCAGCTGGAGGTCTCCAAGCTGTTAGTCCTGCCTGGCCGGTGCCCTGCATGCCCCTTTGGGAGGTAAATGTTCCCGGTGCCCGGGTACCCCGAGCACAGCGAGGCTCCAGAGTCAGCATCCAGCTGAAGGCACCTGCTCAGCCTGTTCTGTGCAGTAACTGATCTGAAGTTTCCAAGCAATGCTATGGCACAGCAGCTTGAACTCCCTGGCACCAACAGTATCCTCAGCTTTTACAAGAAAATGGAGAACTGTGATTCTGAAGGAAATGTAATCATTCAAGATGTTAATCTGACCACAAGACCTCTAAATTTAATTTATATGAATATTTCTTCCAATAACTCCATCTGTTGTGCTGTTTCTCTACATTAGTTCAAGGTTTTAATGTAGAAACTGTTTACAGAAGAGTGTTTGTCTGTGACAGGGTAAAGATCTCTGAGCTTGTCTGAGCAGTATCTCCACTGTGCTCTCTGTCCTGTATGAAGGTATCCTCTGAATGAGCTCCAGAGCACCCCAACAGTGTATTAAGTTAGAATATAAGATGAGAGGTTAATAAAGGGATAAAGTTGGCTTGTGGGAAAGCAGCTTGGGGCATTACTGCTTTGAGTTTTACTCTGTGTCTCTATGCCAGGGGTTACAGCCCTTATAGCAGCGTTGCTAGAAGCATAAGGACGCTGGCTCCTCAGCAAGTCATGGCTTAGTGTATTGGTATAACTAAGATGGTTGTTTTTCTGGGCCACTGAAAAGTGTGTCAGTATGTGACTTGTTTTACCTGCAAGGTAAAAAGCAAAAACAAAAATGAGGAAGGTTTTTTTTATGTGAAGGGAGCTGTATCTTTTAGGAGGACTTTGTTCTTAGCATTCCCAGGGTATTTGAAGAGTACTCCATGTTTCCATGCTTCACTGTAGACTAATTGTCCAAAGGGATATATAATCCTACCTGTATGTAATTAACTCTTCTGGCAAGTACCACGTGTGTCCTATTGGGAATAGTCTCATGTTCTCATCTTTTAAAAAGACAGAACATAGTGCTTTTCTTATGTACTGTAAATTTCTATCAACCTGCACAATATGCAAATACCATAATTTCTTCCTTCATTAACACACCTAATTAGGGACAGACTTGGTTGTTCAAGCATCAGTACGGTTTGCAGACTCAAAGTGAGTACATAAAGTCATGTACTTTCAGATGCAGAGTCCTTTCTAGGGAGTCCTTCAGGACTGGTTATTTAAGTGCTCGAGTCTCCCCTACTCCCCTACATTCCTTCAGAATCCCTTTAGGTTCCAGTTTGAGTGATTTTTCAGCTAGTTTCCCCCCCTGCTGCTCAGTCCTCATCCTATGAAGTACTTGCTGCAATGACCAGCTAATTCTTGCTCACTGTCCTTTGGGTGATTAGTCTTGTCAATAGCTGTTCCTATGTGTCTATGGATATATGAGTGTATGAAGGCCTCTGAGAGCCTCTGTGTGAAATATCTGTGTCAAATATTGTCAGTAAAATTGTCTCCTTGATGACTTGGCTCCGCTGAAGACTGCCTGTACTGAAAAGCTCTCTCAGAAATGATTTACATCTCTATTTCTAGCTGCTGAGAGTTCCTTAATTAAGATGCTGGTACAAGCCATAAGATGTGATTTTTTTCAAATGATCATAATAGCACCTCATCTACTTTTACCCAGCACTATCTGAAATCCCATCAAAACAGAGTAAAGTGTGGGAAGACTATCTGGGACAGTATTACCACAGGCAAGAATACAGCAAGGAAATGCCCAGAATATTATGGTAGTAAACCATAATAAGTAAGTATTACCATAGTAAGTATTAGTTCATGCTCTGAATTTGCAAACAAGAATGCCAGACTTGCAAGCTGATGTTACAGGCAGCTGACTCTAGAGTAGAAGTTAGTAAGCTCGAGTGCTTGAAGCAGTGGTTATCTCTAATATTAAACCAGTGAGATACTAAATGTCAGTGCCTGGGCTGTACATATATAGAGGTCTGGACAAGTATAGTTCCTGGAAACAGTTACTCTTCACTGGACTTGCAAATGAAAGTAGCCAGCTGGCCAGAGCTGCAACTAAAGGAGGCAGAGTCTCTCTTTCAGCTAGACTGTACTAGTTACATTAGGTTTCACATTTATTTACACTAAACAAGAATACATTTTGATACATTTAATCCATTCAGGTGAAACCTGACTTGAATAGGGACCCACTGATTTGCTTGCTGCTTCCATCAAATAATCTTTGCTTCCCTTGAATTTCAAATTTGGTCTTGTATCCTTGTAAAGGTAACTGGAATGGAAATTAAGGGAGAAAAATGGAGAACATCAGTTAAATAGGAATGCTTGCTCCCTTCAATTCAATGCAGAAAAGCATTTTTTCTTCCTTTTCCTGGCTGAAATACTCCATATACTTTTGGCTTTAGTTTCCAAGCTCAGTCCAGCATCCATTTTTTACCGTGCAGCGAATCTGTGTATGACACTAACTAGACATGGCAGCTCTTTTCTAAAATAGACCGTTCCAATCTGTCACTTTATTCTTTGGCACCAGGGATTTTCATTTTCCTGAGATGAACTCCGCTGCTGGCCATCAACCTGAGTGGAAGAATTGCGGAACAAACTGCTGCCATCAGCTAATTCACCTGGACAGAGCAGTGTGTGAGGCCTGCCTTGTCCTGTGAGAGTCCTGTCACTTGTAGCAGCTCAACAAATATTTTCAAGATGGCAAATGAGCCAATGGGAGGAATTACCTGAAAGAGCCCAGACATTTTATGCAAATACCTGTGCTGTTGTTAGTCATACAAATTTGCTGGAACTTGCCTCACATCAGCTTTCCTGTTAAGCAATTATTTCAAGCTGCTCTGAATCACTTCCTAACTCCATGCATGTGAAGACCCTGAAAAGGCATCTTCAGTTTCTCAGGATCAGTCTTCTGATGCTTCCTGGTGAGCATCCCTGGCAGGTTTTTCATTTAGGAAGCAATCATGGAATTAATTATCATTTAGTATCAAGGTTGGCTTTCTTGTAAAATTATGTAAACCCCCAAAGTATACTTGTTGGTTACACTGGTCACAGCTGCCACATTGCATTTCTCCATCAAAAAATGCATTGTGATCACTAACACGTCACCAGTAAGTGATGCCTTTGTTTAGTGTGTATTGCTCAGTATCTTGCTTCTAGAAAAGGATACCAGATGAAAAAGGAAAGAAAAGGTGAGGGACATAGGAGGTAAAGGAATGTCATCAGCAGAGCAAGGGGATCAGAAGTTGTATCTTGACCTTGTTTGTAGAAAACATGGAGCTCACTCACCTCTACAGCTCCATAGCTGGGAACAGAAGCTCAAGGACTTCAAGCACATGTCAGGGGTAGAGTCAGAGCAGCCATCTGGAGCCAGGGTCTCTGCAAAGCTGTGTCTGTGCCTCTCCAATGACTTTGTAAGGAAAAAAAAAAAAGGTTATTTTCATGCTTTGGGCCTCATCGTGCTTGGATGCTGAGGGATTAGGATGTCATTGTGGGATGGGTATTCAGACCCTTTTGTTGCCTCTGTTCTCTTCTGCAGCACAATGTGAGATAATTTGAATCTGCAAAAAGAGCTGGCTGGAGTCCAGGTATTTAGTTGTATAGATCAAACTCTGCAAGCTGACCACCAGTATTTAATGCATGAACTGAGGAACAAGAAGTACTGAATATATTAATCTCTTAAGTGATGTGACCTAGTTGCCATCTGCCTTCATTACTTACTGTTTTAATTGTCTGTCAGGGTAAGAGGTTAATTTTCCTTCATTAAAATAGAATTTCATACTAACAGTACATTTCTGCTCACTCATGTGACTGATTTGTATGAAATGTAAAGTGAGCACAAAATATGCAAGAAAGAAAGACCTTCTTTAGAGTAGAATATTACATTCTAATTGCTCTTTTGGTTGATGGAGATGTCTATTCATGTAATCAGTCCAAGTGAGTGCTGAGAAATACATGAAATGTAAGGAAAAAAAGGCTGCTAAAACCCTGTTTCTTGCAGAAAGATAGAACTATGGACATCAAGTGGCTCTGAGGGCATAATTTTTTTGAAGTTGTAGGCTTTTCACCTGTCAAGTGCACTTACTCATCTCTGTGAATATTTGTACAAATGGCTTGAACAGCATGGAAACTCTTGTAGTAAACAATTATATGCCTCCTAGGGCAATAATGAGTGCCTTAAAATTAGCAACAGTAGTTCTGAGATGCTGGCTGTGAATTAGATTCTAAAAAGGGAATCTTATTTCACAGTTTTGAATAGGAAAAATCTGAGTTTGAACAAGAACTAGGGGTTTTGGGGGTTTTTTTGGTGGTTTTTGGGGGGGTTGTTGTTGTTGTTGTTGTTTAACTGGCAAGAATAACATGCTTGAATGAAAAGGTGGTGTGAACTACACTTCAGCTGCCTTGGTTATGCAAAGGTTCTTCAGCCTGTTTTACTGAAATAAATTAATAGATGTTTAATCGTCCTGTGAATTGGGATCATTATTTTAGTGTAGTCATAACTACAAAGGAAAACGGTAATCACTGAGATTGGATTATGCAGTGACCTTTTAAATCCATGGTTGTTTGCAGCTATTAGACCTCCTTCAAAGTGGGAGTTGGAAAGCACTTTTAGTTGTGGGCCTCTTAGGAATAATTTAAATGTTTCTGTCCAAAAAATAACTACTCTTCCCCAAAAATGCTAATTTCTAGTTACTGATTTTTTTAATTCTTCATATAATCCACACCATGAATACACACGATGTTCTCTAGTGCCTCAGTGTCTGAAAAAAAAACCAGTTTTCAGCTTTTGTTTATAAACTTGTAAACTTCCTTTCTCCTTGGTTAAAAGGACTTGATATTTTGGTTTGGTATTTATGTTCCATCTGAAAGTGGAAACAAGAAACCCACGCTCTTTTAGGCAGATCTTTCTCCCCGGTGGGACTGCAGCTGCTTGTGAGTTGTAGTTCAGTGGGTGTGAAGGTGCTGGTCACCTGTGTGGGATTTCTGTGGGGAACACACTTGCAAACAAAGAAGAGTTTGTGTGGAGGGCAATGTGTGCCCAGGAGATGAGGAGTCCTTGCTCTGCTGCAGAGGCTGAGTGAGATCCCTGGGCACTCTGTCACGCCTGGGCACTGCTCCAGTCTGACTGCAGGGGCTTTCAGAGGTTCCTGGGCTGGAGGTCGCTGGAGAGACCAGAATACACAGAGGTAAATGCATCTGAGATTCTATATATTGGGTGCAATGGAGCCAGACATGTGTTTGTAATTTTGAACTCTGGAATAGAAATAATAAACCTGCTGGTTTAGTTTCTAATCTTTGTGCAATAGTAACTATGCTTTTGCTTGATATGTGGGCTCTGCATGGCACACTGGGGCCTCCCACTCAGCTGAGGCTGCCAGGCTCTGTAAATTATAAAGAGCTGTTACAAATGCACATGCATCTTTAGAGCTAGTTTTGTAGCTTTTAATTGACCCCAGTGATTATCTAAGCTACAGTGAGAGCACTACCTGAGCTGTTCCAGTGCAAGGCTTAGACTCATCTTCTTAAAAGCCTTTTTATGAATCATAACTCTTTCTGTCCTTGAATAACTTAAAATATAACAGCATTGCAAATCTCAAGATTAACAGTCCAAACCTCTTAATGATGGTTGGTTTTGATGCACATCTGAGGAAGCAGGTACCATTACTCATCCTCACTTGGATTATATCCCTAGGTCCATTTTGTAACATCCTGTAGTTCTGTCACGAACTCCTGACCTGTTCTGTAAACAGGCAGGCTTCTGTTGTTGAATGTTAAATGTAGCAAACAAGTAAATCAAGTAGAATGTGTACTCAGAGCTGACATTTCAAAGGTGAAGCCTATGAGGTTTAGACTAAGATTGAGTTTATTTTCACAAAAGTGATTACACCAAAACTTACTTGCACTGGATGATGTCATGCCATACTGGTAATTCACCCCCTTTTCTAACTGCACTCTCTAATCAGGAATTCTCTTAGCAGATGTTTTTCTTGCAAGGATTTCTGCTCATCATCTCTGTTACCAATATATTATCTTTGCACAAAATCTACCTTAGCTTCACTGACAGACCATAAAGTTTCATTTCAGGGTATCAGCTATTACATTAGTATATCAATGTTGGTCTCTCATGTTGTCTGTATTCTCTCAGGCTCTCTAGTCCTCATAAACCCACATCTTGGCAGAGTAGCAACATTTCCTTACAGAGACCTGAGTCTTCCTTGCATGTGGGTTTGTTTTGTGTGATTACAACTGGTTTGGGGATGAGGCTGCTGTTATTTCAGCTGTGCCATTACACAGAGCAGCGTAGTTGCTCCTGGATGGTGGTTTCTCTTTATGCTGACTTTTAGAAGGCTCAGGCCAGTCTGTCACCATGAACAGCATTGGGTTTTATCTATTTTACTGTTTCATCTCCTAACAAGAGCATGAACTCTGATTAGTCTGCGGTGTGACACAAAACAAAGCTTTCAAGTCAGTCTGAACTGTATATGTAAATGGGATGGAATCAAAGCAATGAAGGTTCCATCATCTTTATTACAACTGGACTGGTCATTTTGAAAAGCAAGTTTGATCTTCCATGGGTCATTCTGGTAACAATCCCTGTAAACAGGTTAGTTCTCCCTCATTAGCATCAACCTCCCTGTGTCTCAGGTATGAAATGCAGGACAAGAAAATGCCCTCTAATTGCAGAGAATATTTTATTAGTCATGTTTCTCCCCTGTACTTAAACAGATTTTTCTCTAGTACTTATTCAAAAGAAAGTGATGTTCTGGAGAAAGAATGTGTCCTGCTTCTTCCTGAGTCAAACTAAGTCCCCAGCACTTTAAACTTGCCTCAGGAATTTCTTCTGGGTAGTTTCATTCATTTTGTCCTTGTAAGGCAAGTTCATCGGGAGCCCTAAACCTTGAGTGTCTTCTGTGAGACAGAGTCAACGGCATCTGAGGAGTGGGGTAGAGGGGGAAGTCCAAATGCTGATTTACATCACTTGGTGCTGAGATTAAAATAGGGAGCTCCTCACAAGTCAGAGCTTTAACTAAAGGCTTAGCTGTATCTGGAGGCTTTTGTGTTATCTACATTATGGGCAAAGCACTTCAGACTTTGAACCTTGAAGTCAAATTGTAAAGTCTTGAAAGAAAAGAGCTGTGTTTGTATCCCCCACACTGCCGATCCTTTCTTGCTGTGGACATCTGGCAATTAGGGGGACAATGCTGGTCTCATTCTTCTGCTTCCAATTGCACACCTGATATGTACTAGCAGTACCATTTATTTTTAAACCTATTTTACATGTGTAAAGCAGATACCATCTTGAGTGCCTTTAGTTGCAGAGAAAATGGAGATTCTCAATGCAATGCAATTTACTGCTGTTAGCAAATCTGCAGCCCCTTGCCTGGCAGCATAAAAATGGTTGGGAGCAGCAGGCCTTGCATGGAAAGGCAGTGCAATGAGTTAGTGAGGAAATCTGGGCTCTGTAATATGACTAGAGACATCTTTTGTTCATGTGTCTGAAGATGGGATGAGCATCAGTGACCACATGCATATAGTTGTGGTATATGCAATGACCTTGTCGTTAAGAACAGATTATCCATCTTTCAGCTGTTAGAAATAGTCATCACCGAGCAGCCAGTCCTGAAAGGCTGTAATGGAAACTGTGCCAAGGCTGTGCACTCAGGGAAGGGTGGTGTTGCTCCACTCAGCTGAGCACAAGGTACAGCTGAACAGCTCTAAACTTACAATAAGTAAGTGCTGTTCTCACGACACAGTGACTTACAGATGAGTTTAAAAATGCTTAAATCAGACCTATGAGAATGTAGATTTTCACACCTGAAAAAAAAAAGGCAAATTGCTTCATGTTTTAATTTTATTGTTTTCCGAGTATTTTTTTTGTCTTCCTTGCACATTTAGTTATTCAGTCCATAGAATTCACAGGGCTGGTCTGTTCCTCCAGGCTGTGAATTTCAGTTCCTCATCATTAAAAGGGGATCATTATAGGAACTGTTGTATACCTTGTCCCAAGTTGATTTTTCTTTTTTAAAAAATTACTTTTAGCATCCGCTCTGGATTCATGTCTTCTCACATTGCATACTGTGTCTGGAATTTCCTTTGTTATACAGCACTTCAAAAAAGTATGAGGGTTAGCCTTCCTGTTGCCTTTGATTTTGCATCTTTTTTTTTTTTTTTTGTGAATGATTCCTAGTATAGACTTTTACCTAATACTGAAACAGTAAGAAACTCCCAGTATTTCTAACTATGTCTTCAGTTACTACTCTGTACTACAGTGGTTTCTAGCCTATGATCTTTGGATTTCTGAAGGTTACTGACCTGCTGTCCATCTGCCAGGAGACGTAAACCTGTTTGTGGTAGGTCTCAGTCATCCCACAGTGAGGAGAGGGGACAAAGCCTGACCTCTTCCTCCCATGATCAGTGATACAACCGAGGGAATGCTTGGGAGCTTCTGATGACAAGTAGATGTTTTCCTCCCTTGCTCTGACGCTGAAGGACTTTCTCAGTGTTAGAGGCTGACAGATGCTGGCAGTGAATCGTGGTCTTCTAGTGCTGAACATGTGGCTCTAGGCAGATATACCTGGTGTCCATCACCTTGGAAGTGCCCTTCCTTGGGGTAGCTAGCAACTGCACCCAGCCCTGTTTCATCAGTGCTCCTTGCAGCTCAGGGCTTTCCCCCATATGCTTTTTGGACCAACTGTTGTCTCAGCTGTTTGCTGTTTGTTTGGAATCTTTCAGAGGCTTGCCTAGGGAGTGCAGTAAATATTACAACTGTGGAAGAAAGGAGGGAGCGAGAGTCAAGCCATTAATTAAAGGCTGCCTAGTCTGAGTAACCCCGTGGTTAGAGCACAGTTGCCATGGCAGCACTGCCCCTGGATGCTCCAGCCTGAATCACGCTCCTCCTGCTCCCTGTGCCGTGCTGGGGTGCCTGGCTGCCGGTGTGCGGGGAGGGTGACGCTGCTCTCGCTCCTTCCCAGACAGGGAGCCAAGGCTGAGTGGCTCACGGCACAGTTCAGAGGGAAAGAAGCATTACTGCAGCCCCAGTGAGATCCACTGAAAACCAAATGCATGACTAATAGATGAATCTTCACTGACAGGCTGGTGGATCAGGATCTGTAGGAACTACTACAAAGAATATCAAGGGACATCTACTTTTAACGTTCTGTTGGGTGACTGGGAAAAAAGCATTGAATGTATCTGTGGCTCAGTTTCCACCTCTGTAGTGCTTGAAGGATATGTGCAGTAGTGCCTGTTTGAGTACTTTTCAATGTTTACACCAAAACTGTTTGGCAAAATGCAGTGAACTATGATTTATTAATGATTTGAAGACGGTCCAGAAATTGAAATGTCACTTGTACCAGTCAAAGGGTGAGTGCAGGTGATAGCCAGCCCTTCTAAAGCAGGTAATTACAAAGACTTGTTTTAAAGTGTAAAGTTGACATTGCAGGGGATGTTCTGAACATCAGTATCCTGAGGGGTAGTCATTAATGCCCAGTTTAGAGAAATATATAAAGACACATCACCCCAGCAATATTTATGTGCTTAAGATATTCCTCAGTTTTGCAAAAGTAGTGCATTTATAATGAGGCCCACACATTCAGCCCAGATCTCCTCCTGCCTCCCTTCCCTCTTCAGTTAACCATCCTGTGACTTCTCTGTTACTGGAGGCAAACCTGCTGTACCCTGTGCCTCTGGCAGAGCAGCCACCAGAACTGACCTACCCAAAGCCATGGTGGGAGAGAGGGGAGCTGTGCCGTGCAGGGCACTCCACTGAATGGCAGCACTTGTTTCAGAGCTTGATTTCTCATCCTGCTGCTTGTAAAACTTGCTGAGGGAAACGTCATTTGCCTTTGCAGTAAATTGATGTTAACTAATAGTAGGTGACTGTGGTGTTTCCAGCACAGTGCCTGCGTTTTCTCTGTTAAAACCCAGTTAAATAAACCCTGTTTTGTGACAATGAGCGGACAAGGATGAGCAGTAATTTGCTTGCTGCTTGCTTGGGCTGTCCCTCACAGTGTAGGAATACTGTTCGTGTTCTGTGCTGCAGATAAGAGAGGATTTCCAAATATAGCCCAGCCTAACAGCCCTGCTTATTCTGAGCTCCACCAGGTAGACACAGTCTGCTTAGGCACCATCAGCACACTGACAGTGCTAGGCATGGTCTGAGGGAAAGCAGCTGAAAAGTGCTTGCTGACTCCACTGGTGATGAGGTTAAACTCTGGCTGTCAGTGCCAGATCCGTTGGAGCTGGTGTGAGTTTTATGCTGTGTGAACCCTTGTGGTATCTAAATTCTTCTGGAGGTAAATCTCTCTTTAAGTTCAGGGCAGCTTTATTCAGGGGAGGAGATTCAAAGGGTCATCCAGAGGGCTGATTAGCTTGGCATGGGTTTAAACATTTTCAAGTAAATTAGCCTGCTGAGATTTCTTTGTTAAGTTCCAAGCAGAACAAATGATTGGGCTCAATGTGAACATCCGGAAAACGATGCAGAAGGTTGGTGCCAATGCTTTTTTAGTATCTCTGGCAGACCTTGTGTGCCAAACTGCATATGTGTCCAGAGGTAAACTTAATCACCAGCTCTGAGCTGATTCCCTCCACCCAGCTGAGCTGACGGAGACCTCAGGCTTTTCACTTCCTCTGTAGCAGGTGGATTTTACATTCAGCACATGGAAAATATCTGCATATGTCACACCTAATTCATTCCTGTCATTGCATCACTTACTCTCTGGAACACAGTTCTAGTGTCAACATTTTTCTTTTATTCTATATGATGCAAGGACTTGGCCTGATTAAATTATAGGCTGGGTCGTGGCATGCAATTTAAGGATATCAGATACACAAGAGGCCAAACTAGGTGACCCCATAGTCCCTGTCATGGAAAAATGAGACCCAGTGGAATTATTACAAAGCACTAAACAGTTTCAAAGCAGCAGTAACTCATGGGCAAAGCTGTGACCTGTCCCACCAGGTGATCAGACACCCACATGGCCTTTGTGAGGGCTTATATGGCACTGGTATGAGTGGCATAGCTGGATGCTCCAATCACTGTGTGCACCAGTGGAAAAACAATAAGCAAAACCTTTTGCAAGTGTCCTCTTGAACACCTAGATCTCCTTGGATGTTCTTGCAGTGATTCATTCTGACTCCAAGCTATCAAGACAGCCTAGTGAGTCCTTCACTGACCAGGGATTGCTGCCACTCTCAGCACTGGCTGTGTGCAGGTTTGAGTCCCTGCTGACTCCTCAGCGTGCAGGATCCTGCTGCTTCTCCTTGGAAATAGTTTTCCATTGTACAAATACTAAAAGTAACTTGTTATGACTTGTTCATTTAATCACGGAGTCAGTTTGAAAGCTTCAAAAGAGCAAAGGGAAATCATATTTTTAATTGGATTTTCTCACTGGTACGGGAATAGAATAGGAAATAACTGGAAGATATTAAGTACAGCTGTCTCATTTTAATGAAAAATGTATACAAAGTGAAAGCAAATGCATTTTTATTTAAATGTCATCACATATTTTTTTTAAACCTTCAGTCTTTCTCATCACGGAAATGATCTTTCAAACCCCATGAATCTCTAGTGCTGGAAGGGACTCCAGCTCTTGGCAGGTGGCATAACCACTTATGTCCCTGCTGGCTGGGTTTGTCACAGCTGCTGAGCACTTCTGTCCACTTATGACAATCAAACTTCCATTTCCCTTCTGTCAGGCACTCTAGTTTTTATCCACAAATGCATATGAGATCAGTACTCTGCAAAAAAGGGGGCAACTTAAATGTGAGGTAGCCAGGTCCAGCTTCATTAAAAGTGCTCTTGACTTTATTCCAGGCTCAGAAGAGATGCCATAAACTTCCCTTTGGTGCATTGAAGATGTCACAGTAGTTAACCTGGATCAACCAGCACATTTGGAGTGTAAAGGCAGAGGGAGTTTAACTGCAGCTTTAATCAGCAGCCACAGAGCAATTGGTTCTGCAGAACAAAATTTTAAGGAGATTCTTTTGAGGGGCTATCCTTATTTTCTAGTGAGCTTGATACATTCGATGACACCTTCCTTCTCCCCAGCCCCAAGCAGCCTAAACACATGCAGGAGAAAATGCAGGAATGGAAGAGTGACTGTGCTGCCTGGTGCTGCCGCCGGCGGCAGGGAGGGGGGAGCCTCCAAGCAGCTCCTGTTCCTGAATGCAGCGTAATGTGAACTGTTATAATGACAAGAAAACACATTAAATCTCTAAGCAACTGAGTCAATGTGGGTGATGAACACCGGTATGTGCAGTGTGCCGACATTGCTGAGCACAAACAACCAAGAATGCCAACGCCCCAGTTCACCAGACACTCGTACACAGTGACCTCCTTCTCCACCATCACCATCTGAAAGCTTTTCAAGCTAATTTAGATAGATGATGAGTATATAATTTTTCAGAATTAGTGCAAGATTCTCAGGGCTGGGGAGTTCTTTATGTATAGTGTTCACCACCATAGATTGAGAATCTAGGCAGCTTTTAGGTGACCTGCATCTGTGGTGGCAGCTGGGAAATAAACAACTTCACAACTATGAAATGTTGCTTCCAGATTCTCTTCAATATATTGTCAATGCAGTAATCATCAGAAAAGATTGAGTCTGA
This sequence comes from Lepidothrix coronata, assembly GCF_001604755.1. Classification (NCBI taxonomy): domain Eukaryota; kingdom Metazoa; phylum Chordata; class Aves; order Passeriformes; family Pipridae; genus Lepidothrix; species Lepidothrix coronata. The sequence goes on from NW_016690191.1 coordinate 9,181,488, forward strand.
AACAACACATGCAATTGCTTTATCTGAGTGCCTTGTTTTCTCCTCCCTTGCCCACTGAATGAGTCTACCTAATGTCAGGCTCAATAAAGTCAGGCAGCTGGCTATAAGAAACAAACAGTCCCTCATTAAGAGAGGCCCCTTGTGCTGCTTTTGTTTGTGCTCTTCTGCTTTACGGGAATGGACAAGAAAAGCATGAATATTTAAAGCACTTTCCTGTGGCTGGGAACCAGCTGAACACAATTCTGCTGGTTTTTCCACCCCCCTTCTCTTCCTCAAAAAGGAAGACTCAAAGGCCATTAACAATTCTGCTCCATTCAGACAGATGTACATTTGCTATAGCTGAAACAGATCGTTGGTTTTAATGTGCAAATGCTGTCCTCTACTAAAATAGCTAAAATGTTGATTTGAGAGCTGCCCAGTTTTGTGGTTTCTGTCCAACAGCCTCATACCCAGCTGAGTCCTTGCCCTGTGGTTCCTCTCCCCAGCAGTCCTTGCTCTCCAGGAGCTGCATTTGCATGCCAGCCTGCTGCAGGTTTGGCAGCAGCTTGTGTTGGGCAGAGAGCACAGGGCTCCTGGCTGTGACTAGAGAGACACACAAGCCAACAGAGCAGAGCTACTGCAATGTGGCAGGAGGTTCAGTCAGCTTGCACTCATTCTTTGATCTTGTATTAAAACTCCCCGTATCACTCAAAACTGAGATTTTACTTTTGGGTAGATGCACAAACAAGGGACCTTCTGCATGGCAGCAGCAGGAGATGGATGGGCAAGGGGTAAATGCAGTTGGTGCAGTTCAGGCTGTCACTCCATATCACATTCATGGGGAGACTGACCTGGCATCCCTTGCACAATGTGAAGCACCTGGGGTTTGCACTGCTGTCACTCAGGCTTGGGAGAGGATTGAACAGATCAGGAATAGGAAAGATATGAAGATGGAAGCTGAGAGACTTAGAATAGTATATAACTCTTTGTAAGTTCATAGATTTTCAACTGTTTGCACACGAAATTTTAATTCTGAAAAAAAGTGAATGCAAGGGAAAAAGGTGATTCCTAAAATAAAGCTTCAGAGTGATAAGGTGGGATACAGCATCTGTGTTCTTTGGCATATATTGCATTCATAGTCAAAATCCCAAGGGACTTGAACACAACCCCTGTAATGAAAGGGATGTAGGACCCAAAATCGGTCTTTTTGTAAAAATTTTGTAGAAGTAAAGCTGTATCTTGGAGATAGGAAATGGAGTGTGTGACCTCATAAACTTCTCTGCAGCTGTATTCTCTGATTCCCTTATGACTGAGGATCTGGGAATTGTGCTGCATAGTTCCCATGAGCACTCCCTCTGATGTTAGGCTCTGCAAATCCCAGCAGAACCACATACTGGGACACAGATACCTCCTCTTCTTTCAATATGAGATTTCCTCATTTTCTTGGAAGAGTCTCAACCATTTATTGGCATAGATGAGAGGAAAACAAAGATATCGTGAGATTTCAGATTTAAAGTATTGACATAAGTAAAGTCTTAAAATGGGTAGAGAAGGTATTTTGTTCATTTGTGGGTTAACTGTGAACTTCTCTGGGGTTGTGGAGAGCAAATTGTCTGTCGGGAGATGTTCTGACATTTCCTTTTCAATTATTCTTATGCATGTGTGGTTATGTGTATTTTGCAGCACCTTTGAACGTGTAACATAGATTCTTAGGACCATCTAATTCAGGTCATGCCTTCAGGCACTCCACAGTGCACTTGAGTCCTTGAAGCTTTAGAGCTGTGCATACTGTGGAAGAAATTGGTGTAAGTTCTTGGAGTCAAATTCTAATGAGGTGCTATATGGAAAACTGCTGAGACACTGTGTGGAAAACAGAGGGCGGAAAATACAAAAAAATATCTCTACCTGATGCTCACAGAAAGCCCACTTTGCAGGCTTTCCAAGTAGAAGCTAGCTGAGGAGGTGTAATTGGATATAATGCTTCTGTTATGTTTTGGATCCTGGTTAGACAATAGTGGGTTTTATGCTTGCAACTGCACACAGTTAAACTGGATTCTAAATTTTGCAAAACAGTGAAATTTCTATCTTCCCTGAGTTAGTGATGAAGAAAACATGAAATCTAGTCTTTGGAGCCCCAGTGGCAGCAGATTTTTATAAACTGCACTCATTTTATACTTCAAAAAAGACAGCAGCCTACAGAGATCTGTTACTGTGCTGGCATGCAATTTCAAAATACATGCAGACTCATGTCCAGCTTTTCATCCACCAGTACTCCCAGGTCCTTCTCTGCAGGACTGTGGCCTTGGCCTTGTGCAACCCTAGTTCTCCAGCTTGTCCAGGTCCCTCTGGAAGGCATCCTGTTCCTCAGGTGTGTCAACCACATCACTCAGCTTGGTGTCATGTGCAAACCAGCTGAGACTGAAGCTGTGCTGGCTGTCTCAATCACCAACCTGTTCTCCTTGTGCCTCAGTACAACTTCTAGGAAGATCTGTTCCATGATCTTCCTGGGCACTGAGGTGAGGCTGGCAGGTCAGTAGTTCCCAGGGTCCTCCTTTCTACCCTTTTTTAAAAGTAAGTTTCCCTTTTTTGAGTCACCAGGGATTTCACCTGATGGCCGTGACTTTTCAAATATCACGGAGAGTGGCTTGGGAACTACATCAGCCAGTTCCCTCAGGACTCTGGGATGCATCTCACCAGGCCCCATAGACTGACTTTTGTAAACCTGGGAGCTTCTGTTAAACCTGTGAGGAGTATCCAGGTTTCTCTGCTCCCAGTCTTGGTTCTGAGCACACAGTCATTGTTCACAAAGCTCCAGCATGTAATGTGGGGGGAAGAGAAGGTGAAACCTAGCAGGTAATCCAGATGAGTGAAAGCTGCAAGAGCCACAGTGGAGAAAGCTGCTTAATCTGATGTCACAGCATCGAGGGAGGCTTGATTCAAGGCACAAACCCATGAGAAACTGCAAAAGCCGAATCCTTTATGAAGATTTATTTAGAAAAACCACGATGCTGGGGAGTCACTGTTACATAGCGTGATAATTCTCTTCCTCTTGAGTAATATGCACCACACTGTGCGCATGCAATTGCTTTTGTTCCAGATAACATCTTCATCTATACATGTACATACAGTCCTCAGTGCACACTACACTTCACATGTATGTTAGGACACGCACAAAGTTGAGCTTTTCCATGAAAAAACTGTATAAAAAATACAAACCAAACTGAAGCAGTCAACACGAGAAGCAATGTGCAAAAACAGTCAAAGTTACTCCTGAATGTTTGCTTAAGAAAAAAGGGCTCTTCTGTCCCTGTTCCCCATTCAGCATTGACAATGCCAGATGTTGCCTGAAAGTAGGATATGAAATAACTAGTCACATCCTGCCCCCCTTCATGTTAGTTGCAGAGATTTTTAACCAGCTAAATAATCCTATGTTAGTACGAAAATCTGCCTTCAGGCATCACCATCATGTGCTGTTGTTGCATTGAACAGATCTTTATATTGTTGCAATGTTTGACTGGTGATGCTCAAGGCCGATGACAACTGAGCCCTTGTGTGGAGCACACAGAAGAGGCAGGACAAAGATGTCCCTGGTCACTGAGGCCCCTGGCAGGGGCTGGCAGCAGCTGCCTGGAGAAAATGGCCAGGGATTAGGAGTTCTCTTCATGCAGGCTGGAAGGAGCCTGACCTCCCAGGTCCCCTACCATGCACAGCTCCAGGCCCTGTCTGCGAGCACGTGGTGGGGCTGCTGGTTGAGATGATCCTCTCAGAGTGCCCGAGGAATCCTCCCTTCAGAGGAAACATGGTGAAGGGATGGAGAGCCTGCAGGGCTTTTCCCAGCCAGGTGCCTTGGTCCATGATGGAAAACTGTAGCTGACATGGATGGAGCCACCTGGCTCTGTGACCACTCGTGTGGCTCTGGGCAAAGCTATAAAGGTGACATGCTGCAGACACCATGAAGCAGTCAGACCAATCCACCTTTGCAAAACTGCTGCATGCAAATACCAACACTTTAAATGGCAATTAAGACTAGAAATGGATTGCACTTGTTTCCCTTAAACACGTACCACCCTTAAAAAAAAGTAACCATTAAAAAGAAATCTTCAAAAAAGTGATTGATAGTTGGGATTCCCCTGGTTGGATCAAAGGAAAAGAAGAAGAAATTAGAGGCAGTATGATTCCTATCACTGAAGTTTGTCAGTAACATAATCTTTAGGTTTTGTGGATAAGGATTTTTCCTACCCATCAAACTCGATGCTGCAAAAGCCCAGTATTCCCCTGGTAAGCCAAATGGGTATTAAGGACTTCACTGAAACTCATGCAGAGTTATTACTATATTTCAGAACTTGTAATTTTTTTTAAATGGGATATCAAATTTTTTCACAGCCAATCCTGCATGGATCCAGGGAAAATCTCAGCATGACTCCCCCGTGTGTTATGTTTTCTACTTGCAAAGCAAAGATTTCAGTTTATTCTGAGGAAGTGAAGCAGTGGAGGAAATTGTAGAGACTGGGAGCTCTCAGGGAAGTAAACTGTGGCTACTGCACTTTACATCCCACTTTAGCAAACTATTTTAAGTAGGATTTACATCAGTGTTATTTACTTCGAACCCCAGTATGAAGACCAGTATCCAACAGAAAGAGTGTTGCCTTGGGCCTACTCTTTTCCATTATAAAAGGCACAGAGAGAGGGTTCATCCTGTTAGCTTGCACCCCAGCTCTGGTCATGAAAACATCACTCAGGGAAGTGTGTCAAACATTTACCGACTGCTCCTGGGGCTCCCCTGGTTTCTAATCCCTGCATGCCCAGCTGCACAGTGTCTCACAGCTCTCCCCCCTGGGTCAGGAGAAGCTGCAGTGACTGTGACCTCCAGCATTGTCCCAAGGAAGCAGTGCTTCATCCCTGCTCTCAGAGGAGAGGCCAGTGTGTCCCAGGTAATGGCACCAGCCCCAGGTGCATTTCTGCCCCTTTCTGGAAGCCTTGGTATGTGTGACACACCTGAACTGAGTGTCCCTTAGCTCTTACAGCATGCACACATGTAACCAAAATGAACCTCTGGCTGTCAGTCAACTGTTGGCAGTGATAAAACAGTGGCAGAGAACAGTTTTAGACTGTAAAATACACAAAATGAAACACCAGACTGAATTCTCACTAAAATTTCAACGCTGCTGAGCACTGGGTTAGCTGCTGCTTCATGAGTGTTATCCACTGGGTTAGGATTATGTCCAGCATCTGAGTTAAGGCCCTGATTTAGCAAAGCATTTGTGCATATGCTTAAATCTGCCCTTATTCAGATAAGCACTGACACAAAAACCCTTGTGCCTTGTGATATAGGGACAAACCTCAACTGCAGCCTATAATGTAGCTGTCAAAACTACCCTTTTAATGTTTTTTCCTGGTAGCACAGTGGTTCTCCTGGATTAAATATTTAATTAATCTTTATCTAAAAGGTCCTGAGAACAGTTCTATAATATACTAACAAATGTACATAAATACCAGAACTCAAAAAAGTCAAACTCATGGCTCAAAGCAAAACAAATATTGCTCAGAATACTTGTTTAGGTTAAGATTAGCTGTAAACTGTGCATTCTAGTAGCAAACAAAAACTTGTTGGCCTAGAAAAAAACTCAAAACATTCAATTGGCAGCACTAATATTACTTTACAATGTGGAGTAAGGATAAAAAACATCAGAGTAATGTTGCAAAATGATCCACCTAACCTAAGCTCATGTAAACAAGTACGCTTTGACAATGCTTGTACATCTAGGCGTGATCCTGCACTTGGACCTGGACGGGTGGAGACCCAACAAGGGAGATGGGTGCTGTTCCAGTGTGGTTCCAGCTGCCCAGATCCCACTGCAGGAGGAGGATCAAGGGTGTGAACCTGCAAACCTGTACTGGCATTACTAGTTCTACTCCAGGGAGCAGCTCATGGCAGGATTCAGTTCAGCAGGACTATACACATAAGTCAGGATTATTCACAAACATAAGGCATTGCAGAACTTGGCCCTAAAATTTCTATTTTCAGCAGAGAATCCCTTATCCATACACAAGGTCATATTTTAACATATCAAAAAGTGTCTAAAATAAGGGTCAGAGTCACTATAAGTTATGCTGAGCAACACAGTTAAGATGCTGCATATTGGCTTCAGATATTGCAAACCATTTTGTTTTCATTAAAATCAAACCAACGATGAACCTTTCTCATAAGAATTAAATTAACCGTGACAATTGAAAATGAACAGGCTCTGTTTTCAAGGTTAGAAGGAGACATCAACAGAAATGAGCAACTCCCACAGTAATGGTTTTCCAGTGCCTTCCCTTCAGACCAGTGAGCACTCTGAGACTGCAGTTGGTGGTGGCCTCCACTCTTGGCTTGTATCCTCCACGACGTGGCTACTGCCGCTCTCCTTCCACACGCTTTTTACGAACTGGACCAGGAAAACAAGAAAAAACCAACCATTATTGCCTTCCTGAGAGTCTAAGGACTTCCCTCACAGACACACTCCCTTCCCAGTAACATGGAGAAGAAGGAAGGAGCTTCTAATAAATACTCAGCAGGATTATGTCCATAAATACCATAATTAATAGATCTTAATGTCCAACAAAACAATTGTACCTAAGCTGCATTTTCTATATCACAAGACTGTAGAGTTTCACCAAGTGTTCATATCAAGCTTTAGGCATCGAAAATTAATAACTTTTGTAATTGCACAGTGTGTACTATAGGTAAGCAATAATCATATCCTTTTAGAAAATAATCTGAAGTACTCTTAAGTACTGATATCAGCGAATATTGGCAACAAGGAAAGTATCATATTGGACCTTAATTATCTATTTAAACTTCACATGATCCGATTGCATCAATGATCTGGGAGTAAGTTAGTTAATTTACTATGGAGTTTCACTGGAAACCACATAGGCGGAAGTTGCCATTTAGCAAATCAGAGTGGGAAGCTTTGTGTTATGGGCAGGATTATTCTGACAAGCAGCCCCATGTGATTTTTTACAGCACTTAGGATACATTACACCTGGAATAGAGCAGGTCTAGTTGAGCAGTATTTGCTACTCCGTACTCTAATAAAATCTACTGAGTATTTTCTGACTTGGCCAGATAAGATGAGTGAGGTTCTCCTGTTTGTGTGGTACAAAATTTAGTGTCAGGTCAAACTCTCCTGTCCTGCTTCTGATATCAAATGGCTGAAGTACAGAACAAAGCAGGAAAACTGGGTGAATCTCCACTACAGAAAGTCAATAACAACAACATATTACTACAAATGTCCCATTACTTTACTATCAGGAGTTTTATTTCATAGTGCTTTCTTGGCAAACAGACTGCATTATTCCAAAGCCTGCAGTGTAATATCAGTGTCTGCTTTCGGTGTTTTGTTGCTTCATCTATTTTATTTTATTGAATTCTTTAAGGAATTCTGTCCTACAGAATCTTGAACAAAGCCATACAATACAAACACAGGAAAATGAAGATTAGGACATAAGTCTAATGGCAACTGGTAAAATAGTGGGGAAAAAAGGGTCTTTCTCTCTTTTTAGGTGGGTTGTTTCTAATAGCATTCACTAAAGAGTTTCAAGACCAATAGTATATAATTGGAATGCTTAGGTACTACTAAAAATTAAAACTGCAAAACCCCAAAAGTATGTGTGAAATAAATAGGTTTTAGCTCAGCTGTTATTGTAGTTCCTACAAAGAGAAACCCAAGCTGAAGCCTGCAAAGGCATCATGGTTTGACATCCCAGCTTGAAGTAGAATTGATTAAAAACACATAGTTTAATATTTTCCTTTTTTCCCCCCTTCTTACTCTAAACTACATCCTCCTAGTCATCTCCTCACTCTGTGTACTGAGCACACAGGGCAGAGCGTGTCATGCTCAGGCAGAACTTGCAAAGCTTTATTGTCTTTGGCTGTACTTGGTCACAGAGGCAGGACAGTCTGTTTGGTTCCCTTGGCTGGGCAGGCTTGGCCAGTCATGGACAGGGCAACAAAGCCAGGACTTCTGTGTCCACTGAACAAACAAGATGGGTTTGGCTCTTCACTTATGGGCCAGAACAGATGATAGAGCAGCTCGAAATCCAGCATGTTCCATGGAAAAGGCTGAAGTAACTCCTCTTCCCAGAAGGAGCAGGAGAAGGAGAATAGTGGCTCCTAATCACAGTAAGATCTGTGCTGTTGCCTGTCTGTCACAGCCCTGGGGCTGTGCATCCCCCCTCACACAGAGCAGCTTGAATGTTGCACAGTCAAAATTCAACCTTATGTACAGACAGGAAAAGTTGTGTCTGGGAAGGTCAGGGCTTGGCTCACATAAATAAATGATGAATAAATGTAGTAGAATCTTACCCAGATCGTTGTTTTTAGTGATAGCTGCTGCTACCCTGGTTCTTGGACCTTGCTTTGTGAACTGGTATCCAAACTTGAGAATCCTTGAGTTCTCCTCCAGCATCTTGGCAATCTCCATCTCTACAGCTGTCCCGAGCTGCTGCCTCTGTTGGCAATGTGGTGAAATGTCCCCAGAAGAAAAGAAAATATTTGTTTTCATGTGAGAGAGAAAGTGGTTGTATTTCAGCACTGGGCTGCAAACTACAAAGAGAATCCCGTCCCTGGAGATTTCCCTCTGGGTTTTATATTTGGCTTTGGCTATTTTTATTTAGAAGTTTTCCACTGTTTGGTTGCACAGGCATGGGACATGAGCTGCCGAATAACTGAGCCACAGAGTATTGACTTTGCCAGAGTCCCCTAGGAGAATCCTCTGGGAATTCATATAAAAGGGAGACAAAAGTGGACTTCCTCAGTGGTCTCTCTTTACCTGGTTGTCAATTTTAATCTCTGTTAGGGATTCATTCTTTTTCAGTGCTTCAATCAGTGCCAAAATCCCTGTTCCAGTGATGAAGTTGGATTCTACATTCAGACTCTTCAGTGTTTTGTTCACTTTCAACATATCTGCAAATGCCTGAGGGGTCAAAAAGCAGGAGCATGAGATAACATCTGGACAGTTTCAGGGAATAACAGGGAATTTGCAAAACATAGCTTAGTACCAACAAGAAATAAAACATAAATATGCTTAGAAGAACATAGAGGTAGATCAGAAGAGATCACACTTCCATTTTGCATAGTCACAGGGAAAATCTACAAGAGAAAATGAAGAATGCATCCTAAAGCAGACATGGACCTACTCAAAATTTGTTGTGTTTTTTCTTGTTTTTCCAAACAGTGTTTAAACTTACAATAGCTACAGGGTCATTGCTTCGAGTAGCTGCAAGGCTGAATGTCTTCACATGTGTGTTGCTTTCCAGAGCTTTTGCAAATTCTTTTAGTGTTGGAATAGGAATATTCTATAATAAGAAGATAAATCCAGTAATCAGAAAAGCCAGTCACATTGCTAGACACTGATTTTAATTATTATCAAACTGATTGCCGAATAACCACAGTCTACACAATTTAAACACCCCTGATGCTTTTAAGAGTATTTCCAGTTCACAAAGCCTCCTCTGCACACAGTGGCCCCTGGAGCCTCATGGTTGCCTGTGCTGGGCTGTGATGTCAGTGCTGCCTGTAACTGGGTCAGGCCAACACAAGCACATGACCATCTCTGAGCTACTTTCCTATTTTGCTGCTGGTTGTTCAGTCTCCACGTGCCAGCTCCTCCTCGATTTGCACGTGTGGGCTAATTGAATTTGGCCAGTGATGATTAATAGTGCCCATGAGATATCTTGCTTTACAATCTGCTAAAGAAAGGCAGCCAAAGGGAGTCACCCCTTGGGCTTTTAATTGGCATTTAATTCAATATCAGGAATTGATGACCTTGGAGCCTCTACAACAGTTCTTTCCACATCCCTTCACTAGGTGTCCTGCTTTTTCTGAACAGTAAAGAGAGACAAAATTTGAAGATAAAGGCAAGGGCTTTGGAAATATTTTAATAAATCCTCCTATGATGACATAAATGAAACCACAGCATCTACCTTTATGTTGTTGAGATTGATTTCTGTGAGACTAGGATCATTTGCTTTTATCCTTTGTAAACTTGCTTCCACATTGGTTGGATTAGGTGGTTCCTCAAAGATGGGCTTGACCTTTTCACCTTTCACAACATCTGCAACACAAGATCTCATGAAATGTTGACCGAGGAACAGACACCATCACCAGCAGTCTGGCTTCTCAATTCCCATTTAGGTTTGTACTGCAGCATTAGCCCCATTATCCCTGCCATGCCCATTGCACCTTCTGTGGCCCCAGAACATGTCACTGGAGGCTGTGGTCACAGGCTGGGCAGTATCATCATGAGCAAATTCCTCCTTTATGTACACAAGTCCCTGTACAATTAATCTGAGCCAAAGCAGCTTTAAAGACTATTGCATAGGATGTAATATACTGCAAGGCCTGCTTTGTTCTTTGTCTAATATCTGTAACAAAAGGTGTGCTCAAAACTTGCCCATGACATTAGCAAGAAAACATCCCTGCACCTATGAATAGACTGTGTTAACATGAAGCAACATGGTCAGGAGGCCCCTCAGTTTCCTTCTCTCAGCTGATACTATCAGCCTTACTATAAATTCAATTAGCTCTTGTAAAATTGCAACATCTGCACTTTCTAAATGATAAAACTATCAAAGCACGAAAAGCAAGTCCGTCTGCCAGCACCAAGATTTATGAAATCTTTGAGTGTTCATGCTCACAGAACTCCGGTATTTAATGCTGGAAGCTATGAGCTATAAATGTTCCCAGAGATGCATAAAAATCATAGCTTAGAACACAATTAGTACTTCTAATTCCCACGCATGTAGTCATGGAGATTAATTTATAAACCTTGACCACCCAAGCCACCAGAGGCAAGAAAGGAATATGTTGCTGACCACAAGTATGTTTAAACCCTTGTATTTTATGCTGCAGACAGGGAGAGATTTTGAAGGCTTTTTTCAAGTCTCAGGGTACTATGCATTGCTGTTCAGTGCTATGGGGAAAGTTCATGCCATGTCACAGGCCAAAAAAACCCCACATCTTTTTTTAGAACTCATACTCTTAGTGGAGATGGTCATACAGAATCCTTGAGCTGCTCCCTTTGACACCAAACTTTATTTTTACTAGTCCCCTGAGAGACTTTACATATCCCCGAATAACACTCCAGCCTTCCTAGGGAGCAGGGAATTGAAAACTACAGGTAAAATTTAGAGAGAGAATTCACCTTGCATGCAAGGACAGAAAGGAAACAAAAAAAAGCAAAGCATTTTTTGCACTTGTGGCAACACCCTTTCAAACTGGGAGCTGGGGAGAGACAAGCACCCTGTCCTCAGGTTAGACATCACAGTGTACTCATTCTAGAGTTAGTAGTAATTTTCATTTTCTACTTCTTGTTTTTTTCCCACGAGTTTTTCTTGTTTCTTTAATCATGGTGCTGTTTTGCCACATTGATGGGCAACTTTTGAGATGTCTCCCTCTTTTACTGCAGCATTTCACTTGGCTAAGGAAAGGTGTTGCTTTTGGACCAAGGAATACAGTGATGTGATGGTGGTTTTCTGGTTCTTAAGTCTGTGATTGGAGCATAGTTTAGCTGACTCACATAGCTGACTTTTTGACTCAGTACAACAAAAATATTCTGAAATCTATGAGGATTAGTAATGCATGCAGTTGCCTGTTATGAGATAGATGGCAGCTCACACAGGGCCCCACTGGAGAGGCTTGCAGGGCAGCCTAATCCTGAGAAAAATGAAGTGACACAGTCTCCTGTCTACTTTCCCACCTCCCCTTTAGTAATGAAAGATAGAAATGAAAGTCCTTGGTAAAGATAGCTGCTGTTCTCACGGTCTTAGAGAAAGTAAGCATTTTTTTAGTACTGTTTCCCTAGAAAAGGACATTCCACAATTTTGTCTTAAAAAGCAAAGTTTAGCCCATTTGATATCCCAGAGCTCAGAGGTGACAAGTTCTGGATCAAGGTTTGGCAGCTCTCAAGAAAAACGTGGAATTCAGATGCACCCATTTCTCCCCCCATCCAGCCTCCTGTGGGGTTGTCGAGCTATGATCTGGTTCACCACAGGCCTGTTTATTTAGTGCAAACATTTCTGGATTTGTTTTTAGTAACTGAAGCTGTCTCTGCTGGGGGATTTCCTGGATGATTATACTTCCCATGTACCTGAGGAGCCTCAGAACAGGCACCATTTAAACCCACGGCCACAGGGCTAAGGTGGAGGTGGGAGATCAGAGAGAGCAGTCAAGGCAGGAGCACATCCATGCAGTCTTTGCCTCCCTGTGAATGCAGCTTGAGGTGACCATGGCCACAGACGTGACTCTGCCAGGGACTCTGATGCATTTGAGCCCAGTGGTTACAAGTCATTTTGCAGTTGTGTCAGTGGAGGTTCTCGGGGCAAGATGGCCTGGCCTGAGCTGTGGCCAACTCTTAGCTGCAGCTCCCTCTGTTTTCTGCCTGCTGCCTGAACTGAAGTGGAATGGAAATATATATGTCTTGGCCTCCTAAATACTCTCATCCTTTCAAGCACCTCTGCAGAGCTAGATACTGCTCTCTAGGAAAACAAAGCTCCTTAGGAATGATCTAATTGTATACTACTGTTGTCATGATAATGGACTTTAAGATTGTATTTACTTTTTAAAAGTTACCTCTCATGATTAATTAGATCAATTAAGGTTAGGCCTGATTATATTACACTAAATTAGACCAACTGACCAGGCCCATAGGTGTAGAAGTCCCTAAAGATGACAGCAGCCCACAAGAGAAAATCTGCTTGCTTACTTCTCACGGTTCCTTTTCCATCTTTACTGCGGGCTCCTGCTTCATTAAATTTTGGGTTGTTGACCATGTTGTGCACTCCAAGAACAGCTGAAATGTGTAAATACCAGAGGCAGGACACAATGTTAATGGCAGAAACATGGACTTCAGAAAAATATCTGTAGTTTAGTTCCCCAAACAAAACCCCCTTTATAAAATATTAATTGAGTCATGCCTGCTTGTAGGGAGAGTCTTTAGGGGTTTAAACTCTGGCGATGCAGACATTCTCAATATAGTTTTTGAACAACTGAGTCAATGTACAATGCAGTTCAAGAAACGCCAGCTGGAAGGAACCACTGTGGGTCATCTTGTCCAGCCTCCCCCTCAGGCAGGAGTGTTGCCAACATTAATGAGGTCAGCCATGGCTTTGTCTGGCTGGATCCTGAAAACATCCAGAGATGGAAATCCCACAATCTCTCTGGGTAACTTGTTTCAGGGCTACACTCCTAATCATTTTTCTTCCCTAATATTCAACCCACCAGAACAGCAGGGACTTGAGAGGTGATCATGAGACACCCCTGGTGGCAGATCTGGGCAAAGAAGAACTGGAGGTGTGAGAGGATCATATCTATGTATTGTCTCACCTGCAAGGTCATAGAGCTCAGTATCTGAAGCGCTGGCCAGGGCCTCTTCTAGTTCTGGATCCAGGGTCACTTTCTCTTCCGTACGGGTTTCTACGGGCTTTTCTTTAGGGATAAATATTTTTCCTGAGAGAAGAAAAGAGCCAGAGTGAGTAATGAATTATTGGAACAACTCCTCTGCCTCCTGGCAGGGATGGGAATAGGTCTGTGACAGTGGAACTGCTTGAAAATATTATCAAGTGCATGTTTTTCTCTTTCTTACTTGATGCTATCCTCCACTAGGATCTTAATAAGTCTAAAAATAAAAGGTGCAGACTTCTGCTCTGTGTTGGTGATTGTTATTTTAGGGAATTTGCTCTCAGGAGCAGTTACAGCTGGGATTTTTCTGAAGGTCCTGTGCCCTTAAATAGGCAGAATCAAGTCTACATAAAAAGCTCGCAGAAATTTTATCCTTATATTTAAATTAGGCACTAGAAGGAGTTAAAACCATCCCCCTGCAAGAACTTTTCAGTTCCATATGCGATCCTGAAAGCTCAGCAAACCTGTTCTCTTCCAGTAACTCAGTTTCATTTCCAGCCTCTCCGGAGTATTTTCCCTCTGTGTCTCCTGATGATCATTCACATAAATAGCCTTATTCTGATCATCTGTGCAGGTCTGAAAAGTCTGAAGTGAACCACATGTTGCCCAAGAAAGACTCAACATGTAGTAATAAACCAATTCACTTATCTCTTTCATACAAGTTTGTCTACAGCCATTTCTGTACTGTCAGCTTCAACAACTGAGGTCACTGAGTAAGCTCAGAGAAAAATTTTGATGGAAATTTCTGAAACTCTGGCAAGGTTTACTGATGCAGTATTCAAATTATTTACCTTAGAGACATTTTTACCAAGGCTAAATAACTTCAGAGTACAAAACTGGACGGAAGGTTATTTAGAAAGACAAAATAGTATCATGATATATTTTTCATGCAATATTTTAAGTAATTGTTTTAAGAAAAGGCTTCAAGAAGATAAAAGCCTTTGTGGCCCAAAGGTAAGAATCATTTTAACTTTCACCATGCATTGGATGACAGGAATCAAGGACAGCCATCCCAGACATATCAAACAGAAGTCAAGTGGAAATCTGGGGTGAGAAATACTCTGCAAAGGTAGATTAGTTGTGCTCTCCAGCTTTAATAGCAGCACAGGTGCTAAGATTTCAGACTCTTTCTGTGTTATCACCTAATCTGAAGTGTTGGATGGCAGCTTTCAGACACCACTGACCAAGACTTAACTTGACGCCAGCTTTAAGTAAGGAAAAAAAATCATTACTGTGTCGGAAGCTAGAAGACCAAAATCAATCAGACTCTCCAAGTAAACAACCAATAGTGAGGAGTACTCTCTATAAAGTGTTTTCCTTTCAGAACACTGGTGGTTCCACATGAGTTTCAAGCAATCAGTAGGTTGGTTGAGATTTTGAGGGAATCCTACTGATTTTTATCCTGACTGATATTACTATTCTGTAACAACTATCTCCAGAGTCACAGCTTGCACAAAACCTCTCCACCAGGCAGTAAGTGATTCTTCACAGACCCAACCCAGCCACACTTTTAACAAATACTGATGGAAGTCTGTACTTTCACACAGAACATTGTGAAGGCGACACAGGACCTTGAGTCTGGTGTAAACTGGACACAACATGTAGGGTAGTTGGTCTTTATGGACTTTGGATGTGTGAAGGCCAAGGATCTTGCACAGCAAGAAATCAAGGGGTAATGGAAACCAGTACGGGCTCATACTTTTTCTGTACAGTTCACATATATAGGAATACAATTTTAAACATTTGTTTCAGGCATATGTAATTCTTGGCTGACAGCCCAAACCTTTCTTTTTAAATGTGTGTATGATTCCCAATGATAGTTTCATTTAAAGCATTCCTGGCAAACGTTTTAGAGAAAAAATTCTATTATTGGTTATATGAAATATTTAAAGGGGCAAGGTCATGTCAAAGATGGTAATATATATCTTTAATATATGTGGGCCTTGCTGGCATCCAGTGGTGTTTTAAAAATACTCTTTTTACTGCTATCTAGATAAGAACATTCCACTGTGAAGAGATGCTGCAGCACAGCAGATGGAGGTTAGAAAAACTTGTGCATTTAGCACATTATTAGGAATTTATTACCTGTCCACCAGCTGCAAAACCGCGTGTCCGTGTTTATACATGGCTGTCAACCAGTTTTCCTTCATTTTTTAAGGACAGAGTTTAAAGATGCAGGAGGTCTCTCCTAGTCCCACATCCATACACTGTAAATTCATTATCCATTGCCATCATGGAATTCACTTGAAAAATAAAATATGGATTGTGGCCTCCTCGTTTCAATGGTCCAACTTAAAATTTATTATTTGGAAGAAGTCTTGGAAGAACAGCGAGGTTTTATTATTTTAAAATGAGATTTATGAAGAAAGGCAGCTGCTCTTGGTGCTCTTTATAGCCACACTGTATTTTAGTGTTCTGTGTGACATAATTAATGTTGGCTGTGTTACGTTTTGCCCCCAGAATATGCTAATGTTCTGTGCTAAGTCTTAATAGTAATAGTTTAACTTTCTACCAATGAAAAACACAGTGACAAAAGTTCTGTTTATACATAACTTGAGTTATATTGGTGTTAACAACACAAATATAACCACACTTAGGTACAAAAATAATATATTCTTTAACTGAAAAACAAAGTTCAATTCCAGTAAAACAATACTAAGTATTAAAATACATTTTTTTTTTTTGCATAGAAACCCAAAAAGTGTGGAATCCAAAGTGCTTTCTTTCAACATGAAATTTTTAGCAAACATCAATGCAATTCTCCCCTTCTTTCTGTCAGACTGGGATAAGTGTCTGGGGTGACCTGGGTGACAACTGAGGTAGCTTATTATAACCCAGGGACTTTCTGACTGTGAGTGCAGTGAGCAGAGATTTGTCCTGGCTCACTTTAACAACAGACCTATTCCTTTTCACACACTGCAAAACCTCCATTGAAGTTGAAATCTGATACCGTTCATGTTTTACTCAAAAGAGGCTAAATGGAAAAAAAAATCCATTGAAAACCAGAGGGAAGAAGGATTCAGTGAAAAGGAATACAGAGACACATAGAAATGTGGAGGAAGGTAAAAGGAAAACAAACTCTCTATAAAAAAGGAAATACACTGGGTACAATCATGAAACCATAGATGTAATTTTGCCACTTGGTTCAGCAATGTCTGCTTTCCTGCATTGTGCAAATGCCCTCATTGAAGCAATGTCAAGGTAAGGCAAGGAAATGAGATGTATCCCTAACTTCATCTCTCCATTCAGTAATAGTTATCTACATAACCACACATGCACATCTATAGGAAGATCTATTAACTGAGCAGGGAATTACTTCAAGTGTATTTTCTTGAAGTTTTTTTGTTTATTGTTACATAAGGAGGGGAAAAAAAGGAATTTCAATAGTGCAGTTGGTAGGATTTTACTAGCCAGTCCAGTCTAAAAAATGTTTTGAGGACTTCACATTCATTTACAGTTTACAGCATTTGGAACATCATTTTTGGTATGTCTTCTCTATTCCTTTCTTCTTTTGTCATTAGACTTATATGAATAAATATAAATTGCCACCATTTTTATTTAGTATAAATACTTAGTATCTATTCCCACCTTGTACAAGCCAAAACTGTACAAGCCAAAACTTGACAAAGAACAGAGCAATGGGAAATAAGCCCACTTGTATGAGCTGTAAAAAAATGCCCTTTTATTTAACATCCATTTTTCTAAGGATACTTACTTAATTTTATAATACAAACACATTTTCTGCTATAATTGTAAAATAATTATGTACTTTCTTTTCCTATAAACTGCAGTTCAGGTTACTGTACTTTCAAGAAAGTTCCACTTACTACTTCTGGTTCCACTTATTACTTCTCAATGAATCACTGACTGCAGTGAGTGCCTGTTTATTCTCAATTACAGAATGCTACACTGACCTTGGAAGTGAAATTCAGTGATCTTGGAAATCTGCCTTGCATAAATCTGATTCACTTTTTCCATTTTGCACTATTATTTTCTGTTGAGGCTTACTTAAACTTTTCCCTACAAATAATCTATGAAAATGGAGCTAAATTAATTCTTATCAAGAATAAACTTATACAGTGAAGAAGAAAACAGGCCAAGTTCAAATAAGAGTGAAGCTGAAAATTAGTAGTAATAAAAATGCAGTATTGTAATTGTTGCTGTTCTGTTACTCTTGGATTAGTGTCAGCATATTCTATGCCTTAGAAATTATGATAATGGAATAGGAAGGTTGCAAAGATAAGCTTTCCAAAGTTATTAAATCTGTTGCGCATGAACACAAAAAAGAAAGTTAAGTTGCACCAGCATCTTTGACTTTGATCAGCATGCTGTGATTCTGCCACAGTAGCAATACCCTTTACAGAATTCTCCTGAGGAGTATGCTTTCTAAAATAAAAATAAACAAAAGCCAACCTATATTTTTTACAACTGAAGGAAGCCCAGAATTTCATCAGAGCCTCACATGGATTATAACAACAGCTCGTATGCAGTCCTACAGCAGTCCTCTGGATCACCACCTGGACTTCCCATGTCACCAACAGAGCAGAAAGCTCTTAGGTCTGATGGGGAATGGTGGCAGAGGAGGAAGGGAGTCAAACTGTGCCACTGTGCTTCAGGTTCTCCTGGACACCAAAAAGCCTTGAAACTTGGGCAGAGCCATATTCCACACAATGTTCCTCTCTGGCCTCTTTTCTCTCATCCCACATATTCTTCTGGTTTTTCCTTACCTCATTGCCCCCTGTGCCTTCCCCATCCTTTGTGTCTCCTGGTTTTACACATCTCTGAATCCTGACCATTCCCACCACCACCTTTCCCTCTGCCCTCTCTCCCTCATCACTGCTCTCTCCTACAGCTCCTTTCCCTTGAGCTGCCCCATCAAGTCCTTCATCCTGAAATATTTATACAGCTCCTCAAAAGCTCCTCCACCTCTCTGCACCAGCCTCTCTGCTGGCTGTTTACTCTCTTTTTCTCCTTTACAAAGTGAGGGGAGCACTGTGAGAGCAGGAGGGAGTCTCCCTGCCCTTGGTCCTGGCGTGACAGTGGCCTCTCAGATTTGGAAGAACATCCTGCACAGCCCAGCGCCCCCTGACCAGCCACACCAGCCCTCCCTGGGCACAGCTGGGCTGTCACATGTGCTGTCTGCACAGCTCTGAGGACATGACTAACACACTGCAGGGGGACTATTTGGAGAACACCATAACAAACTGTATGTACAAGAAAGCACAACATTTTGAAGATGCCAAACTTGAGTGTCTTTCCCTGGGGATTCCCAAGGGCACGTATTTCAAGTCCCCTCTTCAAAGCATGGAGACACTGCAGGTCACAAAAAACCAGCTGGAAAAATTTACTCTAGATGGATAAAACAATGTGTTTTCTCCTAATCTTGTTCTTGGAAACAGCTAAGTCCTTTTTGCTGACACTTTCCAAAAATTCAACTCGAGGCAGCCTCTCAGCATGGGAAATTTCAGTGTGAACTGTGCAAGTCTGGCAAAGTCATGAGCAACTAAAACAAGGTCTTACAAAAGCAAGCAGTGAAAGGCACTGGCTAGAGGCATTACTGTCAGCAACTGCAACACTTTCAGTGCCTTAAGAGACAAAGATCAGCTCTAAATGTAAGCCCTAAAGAACAGGAAGAAGGTGGCAAAAATTTAAGCAAACCCTTTCAGCTTTGGGGGTGAAAAGATTGCCTTGGCAATTCAAGATACCGTGTCTCTACACTAAACCCTAACCTTTGGAAAAAGTCTGTTAGAGACACTGGAATTGGAACTCATTAGCATCCACTCTAATACTCTAACCTGAAAATGTATTATTACTAATGCTGTATATTGATACTCTGCTTGGCACAGCACCACATGCAAGATAAATGGTCTCTGAAAACAGGGGTTTGGCCAAAAGTTCTCTGGTGTAATGATCCTTATTTTCTTCCTTTTCCCTATTATCAGTTGGCTGAAAATGTTAGTATTTAATCACATACAAGCATGTTCCACTTCCCTTTCCAGTCACAAATAATAATAGCCCAATCCACTGGAGTTTTTCCATGACTTTGATGAGAACTGGATCAGATCCAAAATGCAATGGTTTGGCAGGGAGCAGAAGACCTTGAAGAAAACAGGGACAGTAGTGAAGGGCTGAAACAGCAATCCTTATAGCAACCCTTCACATCTAATGATATTTCACAACAGAGGAACTTTTTTTAATTCTGTTTCATTAATACCATGTAGCTAGTAGAACCCCTTCAACAAAGCAGAAACTGAGATGCTGTTCCCAGTTGATGTTTGTATTACAGTAGTGCTCAGCTCTTAACTGAGGTCAGATGTACACACTGCATTCCATGAGAGAAAACATGCTGTGCTGACTGTGCTCTTGAATATTTTGTGCCTGCACTGCCTCTTACTTTCTCCACCTTTTCTTTTTAGTCCTGGACCATTCATGAACTTGATAATGATACAGAGATGGAAGTGATGGAAGTCTGACAACCAGCTGATTCAGTATGTGTTAAGAGCAGTGGGTCAGCCTAAATAACTTCCGTAGATCATCAGGTTCTATGTAGGGATTTCTAGAATATCTATCCTAAGTAGGAGCTAATCCAGAAATACACAAAACAAACACTCACAAGCTGCCCATCACTATGGCCCCAGTTATCAGCCCTTACTCCCTGTACTGCCACTGCTCACTAATAACAAACAGCTGTGTTGCACAACAGTTCCTGAAAGCCACCAGATCATTTCATACCACAGTGGGAGCAAACACTCGCTGTGGGGACACTCAGATGACGTCCCCAGCCCAGACTTGTGTTGGGGAGGATGTGGGGTAAAGCAGTCTGAAAACACTTCTCGATGGCCAGTTCGGGTGTGCCTGTGACCGTTCTGGCCCTGGTTCAGGCAAAACTTGGGTTTCCATTGAAATTTGAGAATTATCCCATACAAGCTTAAAGCCTTTCTGTACAGCAATTAATAAAGTACGTTACCCAGCTGCAATGTGGCAGAGGACCAAAACCCTAATGCATGCCATACGTTCGATTGTTTTTGCCAAATATTTCCAACCTCTTGAAACCACAATTACAATCAAAAACAAGGCAATTCCCTGCATAATCAGCCCCTCCATCTTGGGCTCATATTTAACACTTCCTGTGTTTTAACCACTCTGGATATCCCTGTCAGCTCTGGAATTTGTTTTGGCTTGTTTTCCAGGACAATCAAAACTTTATTGTTGTTCACCATATAGAGACCAAAACAGGCAACTGAATTTTGTCCTTCAGCAGCTGCT
Organism: Lepidothrix coronata; assembly: GCF_001604755.1. Lineage (NCBI taxonomy): Eukaryota > Metazoa > Chordata > Aves > Passeriformes > Pipridae > Lepidothrix > Lepidothrix coronata. The sequence goes on from NW_016690191.1 coordinate 9,202,177, forward strand.
TGGAATTGCTTTTTGGTCAAGAACTCTCTAATAAAACATTAACAGCAACAGAGAAAAAAAAATAGAGATAGACAGAGTAGATAAAAAATAATGATATATCACAGACTATTCTGGAAGGAAGACATTTTAAATGCCACCTTCTTTTCCACTCATCACTGGATTTTTCAAGACAGTTTCAACTTTGCATGATAACTGTAGGAACTGGTGGAAATGTCACTAAACAGAAGCACCCCAGTTTCGTAATTTGAAAAAATAAATGATTTCCCGGTGACAGACAAACATCATGGTACAAAACACTGACAAAAGCTGAAACAACACTTGGTATATTCTCATCCTACTGACACACAAGTATGCTTAGGTGGTAAATAGTGCCAAATGGTACACACCACCTCCCATTTCTAATCATACACAGCTGGATGCATTTTTGAGCTGCTCGAGAATTTAATTTTTAACTGCAGAAATAGTATCAAATTAATTTGGGGCTATCTACAGTAGGGCTACATTGCAATGCTTCTACAGTATAAATCAATCATTTAACAGGCATCTATATAAAATAATCATATAAATATTTACCAATCTGTAAATATACCTTAGAGACTAGAAGGTGAGGAACAAGATTTTCCTCAGGAGAGATCCTTCTTTAGATTCTTTTGAGAATATATTTTAGAAATTTAAATTATTTATCCTGAACTAATTACTGAGCTTTGGAAGAATACTAATTATTTTCTAATTATAGTGACTTTCCATCTAGCCTGTAGTATCATATCTTGAAAACGTCTTTGCAGGACTGCTTTGTTTCCTCTCATAGAAAATATCTCCTTATAAATGTAAATCAAGTAATTAATATTTTAATACAGCCATTCTGTTGTTATTTTTTTTTCAATTGAGAGTGTCAAAATAAGTAACACTGCAGTTAAAAGCAAGGATTCTAAGATCCAGAGACAGCCACACATGGACTTTGTGGAACATTCATCACATTTCACCAGATTCAACCAATTAGCAGGATCATCATACAATCCATGGGAAGATTTCAGTACATTTGGCAGATGGAGTTTTCAGTTATGTGTTTTATAACACTCAGATTCTGCATGAAGCCTTTGCAGTGCAGATCAAGGGGAAAGGAGAACAAAAAAAGGAGGGTGTAAAGCCCAAGTGCTGGAAGTCTGGTAGTGTTCCTGTAGGACATCACCTGCCAAGCAAGCCAGGGGCAGCAGGAGATAAACAATACAGGATATGCCAAGTTCAAAATAAGCAGCTTTTTTCTCAAAGTCAGTTATTTCCCTTAAAGCAGCAAGAAAATGACACCGTGCAGTCCATCAGTTCTCAATTGTCAAGGTAGGGGACCTCATCAGATCTCAGATTAATTCAGTTATTTCTAACTTACAAAGGGTATTTTCATGGCATTTGGCCTTTGACTTCGAAGGAACTGTAGTATAATTCTTTGTGTTTCGATTATAATTGTAAAATTACTTTAGAAATCACAGAACACTCACTTGACTTAATCTGCTAAAGACAATTCTGAGGATTTTGTCAGAAATTTGTATCGTACCAGGAATAGAAGAAATTAGGGAAATAATTCCTTTAGCCTAAAATTCTGTCATAACCTCATAATTGTGATAATTCTTGAAAGTGTAATTTTTGAAGTAAATGAACACAGTGAATCAAAAGCCAAATTAAGAATAGTTTAGAATGCTAGCAGAGCTGCATTCACTCTGTGCTGAAGGAAAAGTGAAATGTGTGGTTGGTTGTGTTTGCAAAGCAGTGGTATTTCCACACCAGAGAGACCAGGAATTAATAAGCTGCACTAATAAGCACCTTAAGGGCATCTAGAAGCAAATGTAGGAATAATACTGCTTCACCTTCATCAAAAGAAATCTGAACTGGAATAAATAGGCCAGTACACACAGTAACACTGTCAGGGACAATACAGGGACTTGTTTTGTACAGATCAAGTGCCAGTCCTATGAGTATATTTAATTCCACACACCCCTGGTTTTTGTGTATTTGCAGAGACCTGCAAGTGGTGAGTTGTACTGCCTTGACACAGTGGTGTGTAGGAGACTGGAAACAATTGATAATAAATCCCTACTACAATAAACCACTTCCCTTTCTGCACAGGATGTGCTTGATCACTCCTGCTACTGGCAGGATCTCTGTGAAGAGCAGAACACAGACATTGTGATGGACGAAAAAGTAGCTTAGAGAATACACTGCACGGTAAAATAACATCAGATCTAGCTGAAAAATATCTCATTTGTCTAAAACCATTGTTTCAAAGACTGAGAACACAATGTAATGACAGTAACAACTCCTCGCTCACTCCTAGTCCATAAAATGTTATGTAAATAACATTTTACATCTTTGGTAATGGTACATAAAGTAAAAAATGCTGCCCTTGACTTTCTTGAAATATCTGCTTTCCCTTAAGCAGAACCCATTGAAATAATGGCAAATCCATTACATGGCCAGAAATGGACCCAGGCATAGGAAGTTCCTCCTTGAATGAAGGGGTGGCCTGAGGTAGGCATTTTTATCCACTTTTTACAAAAGAGGAAAAGGAGGTAGTGTGGCTAAAGGAATATTGTTTGCTAAAAAATATGACTGTTCCTGCCCTAAGGTTATCCTACCAAAGTTTGAATTATTCAAATTAGGTTTTCCTGTTTTCCCCTTTTTTTCCTGTAGCTGTAGGACAAGGGTAGCAGGGAAACTGTCTGCATGAATAGCATTGCCAGATGTGCTAGTAAACAAGTGGAAAAATACTTATTTTGTGTAACTTTATTCCCTGAGTTGTTACTTACAGCAATTGTAGGCAAGACTTACTCAGGAAGGCATTTATCTGTTTCCTCCTGAACGCCTCCCCCACTGCACTACCCTTGCACGGCCTAATGGTTAACATGGGAATAGTCCCTGGGAGGTTGGTGAGGGCACCTTTGTCCATGCTTAACTGCACACAGAGGGATTTGCTGCCCAGGGAGCTGCTGACTGAGCCCTTTGCTGGACTGGAGCCTGTGTGTTCCCACAGCCACTGACAAGCCGTCAAACCTGCCATTGTAACTCCAGAGCAGTCAGACAGACCCCTGTGCAGCAAATAAAACCATCCCTTCAGCTGCTGCCACAACAGCTCCAGGTCTGACTCCTGAGCCTCACCCTGCTCAGTAATAGCCTTCCCCTCTTCTGTCCCAGTGTATTCCACCAAAAAGCTAGGCACCAGACAGTCCATCACTCAACACTGACATGAAGATGGACAGTACCTTTCTTTTCCCCTGTAAATGGCACAAAGTCTTCTCTGTCTTTGTGCTCCAGCGCTTGCTTCTCCAAGTACGAGAGCAGGCGTTCCCTGTCGAAAGGGCCCGTGGCAGCCTTAGTGGTCTGGTCCTTCTGCCGAAATCCCGCTGGAAGCAAAGCATTCTGTGGAGGAGAGGGAGGCAGTTTCACACAGTGCTCCAAATTTCATCTCAATGTTGTCAGTTTTTATGTGCCATCATTCTTTGCATAATGCTCTTTGGTGACAGCAGTAACACACCTTACCTAAATGTAACCATGAAAACCAGTATATTGTTCAGGCTTCTTGATTTACCACCTATTAATATTTTTATGAACCACATTTACAATCACAGCACCAAAGAACTAAGATCAGAGTCCTTTGTGTTACACATAAGACCACAGAGTTTGCAGTCCAGGTAAATCTTTTACACACTTCCTTCTATTCATTTGCTCTTCTTCCTCACCATTTTTCTCTGTCTCATAAGAAACAAAATTCCTTTCATTCTAATGCAGATGTCTCCTGGACTTCAGACATGAATGGCACGCACAGAAAGAGACTGGTAAATGATGTGGACTTCAGCTATTCAGAGTATGAGGAAGCAAGCAGATAAGTCCCACTCTCAACACGTAGCTGTGTGACCCTGTGGTTGCATCTTCATCCCATAACATAAGAAGACACATAAGGCTTCCACGTTTTAGTCCAGGAAATCCACATGTCAGTCCAGAAAAGCCCAGAAAGGAATACAGGTGTGTGGACTTTGCAGTGCACATGTAGTAAAGCCAACGTGTTGAGGATGCCTCAGAATACTTCTGAAACACTTCATCACTGACCAGAACATGCACAGTAAATCTGATCCATGGCAAATATCCAGTGAATTCTGAGTGCATCCAGTGAACTCAAGTCACTAGACATTTTACCTGTGCATGCACAAATAGGTAGTGTGACTCCAATGCACCATGGCCTGTTTAATTTGGTTGGTTGGTGTCCGGTTTTTGATTTTTTTCTGTGTCACCATTTGAGATTCCAGACACTTGAAAATACCAGAAAATACCACTGTAGAAGTGGCAGTAGTGAGGGAAGTGGCAACATGGAGGGAGAGAACAGTAAAGCCCACCCTTAATCTCCAGGTAAATTGGTGTTATAGAACTTAGAAACTATAAATCAATTGTGTTTTTCCAAATTTATTTTGCCTCCAGATTGAACAGATTTTATCTGCCAGTTTACCTGCCAGTTTTCAAACTCCTACATCAGTTTGAATGTTTTGGGGTAGGTACATTGAGAATTCCCAGCACACTTGAGACTGTAACCTTATTATTGTAGGACCAAGTGGTTCTCAGGCCAGAGATCTTTAAATTCTTTGTGAGGGTGTCTTCAAATATCCAAATTATCCTTACTCCCTAGAAAATGACAGTTGTGTAGCTGAATCTTACTTTTCTTAATCATGCCTAAAAATGTTCTCTTCAGCTAAAAATATCTGTGCTGAATGCCACAGTCAACAGATTTCAGAAGTTCAAAAGACTTGATCCTCACAAACATACGTTATGTTTGTTTATTGCTGTGCTCAGAAATAGCAGCCATAAAAAGCTTCTCATTGTGCCGCAGGGTACAAACATGATTAAAGATTTAGATTGCAGACAAGCTCATGTCTAAATAGACAAGGGATAGACAAAGGCTACAGTGACTTGTACCAAAGCAAGGAGCACATCACAGCAGGAATACAACCAAAGTGTCCGTAGCTGAGCTGCTCATACTTTAGGCTACACTGTAACAGAATACAAATAAAAAATGCTGCAGTACGTGGCATTTATAACACGGAACTCTTGAACTATGATCCCCCTGGCCCCCATCACTAACCTCGGGATCAAGGTCATCAAGAACATGCTCTAGCTGCTTCAGTTCATCCTCTGAGAGTTTGCTGAGTATTTCATCTTCATTGATATTCTTGTATTTCTCCAGCTCTTTTCGGAAGGGCAGAGACATGGCTCCTGCTGCACTGCTCCACTGATGCTGCTTGTCAAGATTTCAACCATTCAGGAGTACTGAGCTTCTTGTGGCCTCACTTGCTGTTAACAATAAAGCATTATGAGTATCTCCATTTAGCTGAGAGTCCTAGAAAGCCCACGTGCTCAGAGTCACATTGACACTTTATTAATGAAAACAAAGCAGCAACATGTCCTGGCACAGCAGGGGGGGTGTGGGAAGTGCTGGGGCTGCCTGTGCAGCAGTAGCCATGGAATAGCAAGGATTGGGTGCAGCAGCAGAGAGAAGCTCCAAGAATAGATAAGAAAAACGTTAGGAATTTTCCTTTTCCATTGAAATAAATCTGTTTCATTTAATTTGCTTGCAAACAGCAGTATCTGTTTGCTCTTTTGGCCATAAGCAAAGTGGTAGAGTTACAGACAACAGTCCAGCACTGACAAAAAAGAAACAAAATGTTATGCCTTGAAGTATTCTATCTTATCCCAGCTTTGCTGATGGCTGAAAGCTAACCCACATCATCTGGGATGACCTAAACATCTTTAAGGCTGGTTGTTAGTCTTATTTCAACATGTTGGGTTACACACAATAGCACTTATCATCAAAATAATTCTTGGAGTGAGGACATGCTACTCATAGCTCAGAAGATTATCTGTAAACCAGTCTGCTGCATGGGGCACCTGCAGGTGTTCAAAACACAGCCATGGAAAAAATACGGACTCAGTATTTCACAGACTCTTAGTTTTAAAACTTGAATGTGGTTCCCTATTAGATGATCCCAACTGATCAGGAACAAGAAGTTCTCATTTGCATGGTCACAACAGTCATTGTCATATTATTTGTCATATGACAATATGACAAAGGACTCTCTGTCTTTACTTGCTTTTTTTCTTGTCCAGAACAAATTCTAGAACCAGAATCAGCCTGCAAATGGACGGAGTGAAAGAGAATTAATCTATGATCAGAAACAGCATTATCTGGGGACTTTAATTGTGCTCCAGGCCCTCAAGTCTGCCAGGTTTCCCACAGCAGCACCAGCTCTCTCTGAATTACACAGCTCACTGTGCAGTTTTACAGCTGAGTTTTTGCATTCATGAATTTTGAAGTCATTGTTGATATGGAAACCAACCAACTGGCACCTACGACTGGCTTACGTATCAACCCTAACTCTGATTTCCTCTGACCACGTCCTTAGCAGTCATAAGCTAAAAAAATCCATGTGGGTTCTGTTCTCTTCATATAAGCTGGAAGCCTGATTTTTATTTTTCTTTTATTCAAGATCCAAATGAAAATATTTCATTTACTTAAGAGTTTCACTATTAAAATACTAAATATTAAAACATATATAATTTTTCTATTTATCAAAAAGACTAAAAATCAGTAACCTACAAAAGGGTAAGAGAATAATTAGCAGAATTAAAAATTTGAAAAATCTGGAATTCTATGACTACTGCAAGGCACAATGAGCCTTGACTTGAAACACTTAAACATTCCATTTCAAGAAAAAGCTTTATTTCCCTAACACATTCTCATTTTGTTCCTTATTATTGCTCTGTTTGGTGCTGCTGTTTTCCTGGCATGACATCATCAACAAGCCATTCCAAATGTCAGCATAGAATTCAACCATCCTTTAAACTGTGGGTCTCTTTCAGGAAGTTAGTTGGCATCTGATGTTTCCTGAAGTTACAACAGGTGTGTAATTTTCTTATAATATCAAAATATCATCATATGCAATGAGTGTGAGAGATATTTTGGCCAAAAAAGGTCCAAAAGAGCTACTGTTTTTGTGTACTTGGTGCTTAAAGAGAACACTAGTTTGATATGTGTTTAATCAATACAACTTAACAATACTTGTTAAATACTGAAAGAATTTATTTAAAAGTGATATTTGTGATATTGTGATATTTGTTTAAACTGTAAAAACAAATTGAGCTGCAGCACAACATTCTGTACTAAGGCAGAAGGTGCCTTCTCTAAGTTTCTTTGCATAAACTCATTACAAACATAACATTTCAGCTAGCAGCCATTAACTGAGCTGGAAATTTTCTTTGAGGGGATTAGAGCTTTTTAAAACTATTTAACAGTTTAAATGGTTATTTTATTAGAGTTTAATCACATCCCTGGAAAAGAAAGAAATATAATCCCAAGGTTGGGGTAATTAAATGTTGTTGGAAAAGTAACTAGCGAGAGCACACAACAGTTTCCCTGGCGGAGGGTCAGCAGTTCTGTGGTGCAGAATGCCTGGTACCAGAACCTCTCCCTTGGCTCTCTCCTCAGCACTGCACCATTCAGGCAACACAGCCAGGAATTGTTTTACTGGTATCAGCAAGGCTGTGTTTGTAACAGCTTTTGTTAAAAACTTTGCCAAGCTGAATCCAGGTGCCAGTGGGTAGGTACTGCAGAGTATGGTTTGTGTGCACCAGACACTCTGATTTCTTTGTGAATTGCCTACACGCTCAGCCATAAAGGGAAGATGTGCCAGGAGACACTTTTCAACAGGTGACAGTTCCAATATTGTAAGTGTTTCCTTTTAGTTGTTAGGAACAGAAGGTATCTGACCATGTGCAGCAGAGATACTCCAAAGAGAAACATAAACCCAGATATTACTGATGTATCAGCCTAACTTCCCTCATGGCATGAAGGACTGTATTGGATAACCCTTATTAGATTAGCAGTGGAAGAAACGGAAATCATGCTTTTCTTGCACGCACACATTTGCAACAGAAATTCCCTTGATATTTTCCCTTTCACAACAGAATCCTACTCTTCTGTGACTGAACAAAAGCACAAGACAGTGCCTAGGGAATTTGTTTGTCCGCAATCCCTGTAAGCAGTAAAGCTCTTCTGGAGCTTTCACTCTGCTGAAGAGGCTGCTGCAAGCTCAGCTGAAACGCCTGTTGCTCATGTCCTGGCTTTATGCACTAGACTGACCTTTCACCACAGTCACATTATCAGAAACCAAGGGAATGAGATAAATCCAACAATTCAGCATCATTCAGTGCAGGAAGGAAATGCTGAAGTCTTGATTCACGCACTCGAGAAACTGCTGTCTAATATGTTGATTACGATCTCCACCTTCCTAATTGGATTCCATACTGTTAATTTAGTGTATGTAAACAGGACCATATGCTGCCTGTGTGGCTTCTTACTGTGGCTTGGCTTTTCTGAGTGTGCACATGCTATTTACTTCTTATACATGATATCCACTGGATTTGCTTTGTTATGATCACTGTAAGAAACCATTAGTTAAAAAAGCAATCCTAATCAAGACTCCCTGCTACTGTTATTTTGAACATACCAAAGCAGATCAGGTGTCACGCAGTTGAAGGGAGATGTCCAGTCTAACTGCAGAGGAAATGTGCTGTTGAATGTTACACTGTATCAGGGACAACGGGGGAAGCGGAATGAAGGACCATGGGTAAGACTGTGGGGTTTCCTTCACATTTACAGGGAAGTGTGAAAGAGGAGATTAAGGAACGGAAGAACACAAATCCCATCTCTTTTTCTGCATTTAGTTTCAGTATGGAGCATCGTAGTTTCCCATGGGCCTGAGTCCCCACTCTTACACAGCAAAGCACTCTGCTGGGTGCCCAAAAGGTGAAATCTGTGCTGATTCCAGATAATGCAGAACCGTGAGAGGCAGCATTTCTGTTTAACCACATACTACTTTTAAATCTTTGTGGAGCACAGAGGTTTCACAGTGAACTTCAATGAACCCACTGCTATATTTTTAATTTTGTTTCCTTTTAAAGAAAGAAATACATATGGTTTTATTTGGGGCAGCTTCGTCACATATGTCAACATCAGGATTTGAAATGTGTTTCCAAAGAGAAAAAGGGTGTCATTAGTCAGCCTGCATAAAATCATTATTGCTCTATGTAGTCAACACCTGCTGTGATATAACTCCTCTATACCTTGCCATGTTCCATAAGTACTTTTTTGTTATCCTTATACATTTCTGAAAGGGCTTTCTAGAGTAGCTAGGCTGTAGTTTCCACTGATATCATGACACTGTCATAATTTTCTGTTGCTGATAAGAGATGTTTCTTTCTGAGAGTGAATCAGTCCTCTGCTGAATTAATGTTGACTGTCAGAGCGGTCCCACTCACATTTGCTCAGATTCCTTGGGAAGTGTTGGGACAACCTGAACTACAGAGCCTTCTACGGACCAGCAGCTACAAAGGCACTTTAGACTCTTGCTGTCAAAACACAACCTGTACACTTACAGAAACATCATGTCTCTGGGTTCTGTAGAAATGAGAATACCGTGATACCGATGATATGAATTTTGAGCTTTTGATAGCGTGTACAAGCTAAGAAAGAAGCTGCTTGGCAATGTGCATTTATGATGTATAGGGAGATGTGCTGAATAGGAAGTATCTAACACAGTTCTTTGCATTTTTATTGGGAAAAAAATACCTTTTTATAATCAGATTTGAGAAATTGTTCTCATTTTTTCAGATCATTACAAGTGATCTTTAGAAAGGAAATCCTGCTGCACGATCTGCTTCAAACTATCTCCCTAACCACAGTGGTGGATATTTGTGTTTTGAAAAACAGTTGTGAAACTGATCTGTAAATGTGGAAAAATTCTTCCCTTTATTTAAACAGACTGAAGCAGCTAAACGTGGAATTAATCCCAAGTTAAATTGATACGGGACCAAATAAATAGGATTGGGGCCATTATGATTAAGAGCCGTGTTTGTGCAACACAAGCAGATGCTCAGCAGAAGGAGGATGATTGTCCTGCACTGTCCAAGCAGTGGAATGCTTCCACCAATACATTTAATCAAGTGCCAGATAGGGAACCTCTCTGCTTTCCAGGAATGGCTATGGAAAATAAGTCTGGGCAGTTGAAAGCTCAAACTTAAAAAAAAAAAAAAAAAATTAGAAATACTCCATTGTTTGACATGGAAATAAGGTTCCTTTTTAATTTTTATACTTAAAATGCAAGACTAATGTACCAGTGTACTTTCCAACCATGAATATATGGGAGATGTATACTCAAGAGATCATGTTTTGAGGTAGGAGGTTCAGAAATCTCAGAAAAGTTAGAAAGAACACATTAGGGCCATCACAGCATACAGGTGTGACAGGAACATAGAGGGAAGCATTATGGAACTGAGTTCTGTGTGGGTAGGATGAAAACAGTATTAGCTACAGGTCCTGATGCAGACACAGTAGACATGTCAAAGGAACTCACATAGGTAGCAAATGGAAGAGAGACCTGTAAAGAATTTGGTCTTCTAGAATTCCCCAACTTTTCTGTCTACTTCCCCCCCAAAAAAACTTCTGCAGAACTCCACCATAAGAAGCACTGAACTGTTCCAGTTTAGTCACCTTTTCTAACTCTTTTCCATTCATGACACAGCATGGTCACTTGGTGGATCAAAGCAAACAACCTGTTTGAGGTTCCATAGAACTGGATTCTTCAAGAGCGTGTCTAGGGCTGGTGGGGAGCACACTCAGTTGCACTTGGCACTGAGCTCAGTGCTGGGAGAGCTGTGATGTGGCCAGATCTCTTCTATTCCCAGACTAGCTTGCCATCTTTTGTCATCCTGTAGCAAAGAATCCCTAAAAATCCTTGTATATTTAAAATGCTGGTTTTTTCCAGGGCTAATGCAGGGTTATTTCTTGTTCTGTTCCTAGCAACTGGTTTAGTCCTACACAGAGACCAGTGAATAATCAACAATTATGTTGTCCTAATACTAGACTAGGCCTGAACTTTTAAGATAATCATACAGAATCAGAAACCCCACTTCATAATTGGATGAGCCCTTCTGAACCTTGGTAATGCTTATGCCACTCTGTCGTTTACATTACAGTTGGCTTCCTAATTGGAGGACTGATAATTTCCATGCAAATAAAATGTGAGACATCAATTCACTTTAATGGGAGTTCAGACATGCCCTTTATAAGAAAATAACTATCATGTATATTGCAAAATTATCCATATGAATGTACTGTTATTTATAGAAGACATAAAGGGATGTACTCCCTTTGATTCAGATAACATGAAAAGGTTTTCAGTGGTGATTAAAGAAAGATGAGACATTAATGCTTCTCCTACTGATGCAAAATAATGTTATGTAATAACTAATTTCTGATTGTTTCTAAAATAACATTAGTGGTATTACTCATAAGCATTCAAAACATGAAACTGAGTCCTGGGAAGGAAGTATTCTTTACAGTGCCTGATGAATTTGCAATTTGTTCCTAGGTATCATCATATTTTTAGATCATAACCATTAGAATTGTTCCCATACAAAAATGATGACAAATTATACAGCGACCATATGATGATTTAAGCCAGTCTTACTCAATAAAAGCAACCTTTAAATCACTCAATTCCTACCCACAGGAAGAGGATGACAGAATGAACATAAGCACTGCGGATATCAATGGAACTGTTTGTGGTGTTCTGACACTCCAGTGATGTATCTAGTATAGGAAATGGAAAAGACCAGACACCTGTCTGTCTGTCGGGTCTCCTGCAGATGAAGACTCCCCTTTGCTTTTAGAAGGGTAAAGTTTAGTTATAAAATAATGAAACAATCTTTCTGCTCACGGCAACAGTAATTTTGTGGAACTGGAAGGTAGGTTTCTTCCGTTTTTAGAACTCCAGTGATGATTTGAAAATTTGTGCAAGGTTAATTAGTTTTTCTAAAATAAAAACATAACACAGTTACTGTCTGAAACTGAGGGTGGTGTGAAGTGCAAGGCTGAAAATCCTGCAGAACAGAGTCTTTTTATACAGACAAAATAGACTATGAAGTGGCGGCTCCACCCACAATTTGTCATCTATAAACTCCACTCTGATGTGAACAGAACACCCTCCCGCTGAGCTGTACTGCTGGTGGTCAACTAACAGCCCTTGGATGAGACTGGAAGTGTCCATTTGACAGCAACTGGAAGAAAAGGGCCTCATTATCTTCTGTGAGACATCAACGACATTTCAGCCTCCTTCAATAACTACCAGACTCTGCAGGTTTGATTCTGCAGCCGGGTGCTGATTTACCTTGGAACAAGAGGCTGTACCTGCCCTGGTCAGCAGAGTCGCAGAGCAGACGTGCTCCCAGTCTGTGACACAGCAGCCCATGGCTCTGCAGCCCCCAGATGAACACAGACCATGCCCATTACAGTAACAGCTGTGATGTTTACAAGGTGCTGTTTTTATCCAGTTCAGTCTCCCAGACTGTGTCTTATGTAAAGAACTATAGTTCTGTAAACAGCACATCCACCAAGAATGCAAAGCAAAGCACACATTGGGGTATCAGTTATCTGCAGCTTTGTACAAAGGCATCCTGGGGAAGCCAAAGGCCAGGGTCTGATATCCTCATTGATCAATCACATTTACATGGAAACAACGGTTGTTGTGCCTTAAACACCATCAGCCACATGACAGCCTTTCCATGGCCCTGTCAGGGGAAAGAAATGCCTTGTTTAAGGTCAAATGGGAAGTCTGTGGCAAGACAAGGAATTGAACCATCTTTCAAGTGTCAAGCACTGGACAGCTTTTCCTTTGGTTATGGGTCCCTTCTTCCACAGACAGTCTCATTCACTGAAGTGGATCTTTTAAATGAACAATATTTGCCAAGCAAAAACACAGCAGAGAGAGACCCAAAGGGAAGGTAAACAGCATATACTACTGACCACAGAACTAGGATCCTTAATAATGATCACTGGTAGGTACTTTCTATAAAAACTTCTTTCTGCATCTTTCCCAAGCTGTTTTTTTCTTTTTACAATGTACAGAGACATTGTAACTACCTTACATTTTTTGCATTTTAGCTATAAACCAAAGCCAGAAGCCATCCCTGATGTGCACATCCTGATAGCTGAAGCAACGAACAGGAGAATAAATTGTACCTGGAAACAGACTTTTTATTTTTACAACAAAATAGATCAGGCCAGCCCTGGAAAAGACAACACTAGTGTTTGTTTTCCACATGTTGGAAACATTGATAGGAAAAAAGGACACTGGGTACTATTAACAAGAGTATTGTTCCACCTGTGCTGCCAACAGAGAGCAAGCGGTGTGCTACCTTTTTGTCACTGTTCTCAGATTTCCCTATTTTTGCACAGCAGCTGGACTTTCAGTCCCAGCTGCTCTTTGAAAGAAGGATTTAAAAACTGTTTAAAAAAAGTTTACAGAGTTTTGTGGCACCAAATAATGGTGGTCAAACTCCACTGTTAAACAAAAGTCACTGCTACACTTGTGTGCTGTGGTCAGTAAACAGAACATAGACATTCACCCCAGTATTAACCCACCACATGCAAATACCTGTGGCTACAGGATGCTACCTGGAGCCTCCCAGTGCAAAATCCTGCACAGCCACCTCAGCCTCAGTCAAAAGGGTACTCAATTACAGGAAGGCACCAAACTATGAGCTTCAATAATACAGGAATGCTACCAAAAAAAAACAACCCTAAAGCAGATTCGTAACAGCAGAAATGTTGTCTACTGCAGAAATGCTTGCCAGAAGTTGTAAATACTGGAAATAATAATAATTTTGCAAAGAAAGAAAAGTTATGCAACAAGAGAGCAAAGGGCACTATTTTGAACAAAATTATTTAGGTTATCAAGACGAGAGAGGCTACTGGCTAAGTTCAGACAAATACAGCCAAGCTGGATGAGTGGGAAAAGAGACACATGTGGAATTAAGGTTGGTGAAGTCACTAAAATAACTCGCATAACCATCTTCATTTTTTTACAGAGTAGTAAAAATTTAAATATATCCATAGTGGAAACCAGTTAAGAGCTGTACAGCAAAGAGCACCACAGCAAAAGCAGGCAGGCTGTTAGGCAGCAAATGAGTGCAGAATAATGCATAAAAGACTGCAATATCGATAGCATAACTCAGTGAGACACTGCCATGCATCCCTGAGTATGAGTTTATTTTTCTAATAATTGTATCCCTTGCATAGAACTAGAGGGTGTGATCCCTGCAGTACTAGGTCAGTTGGTCCCAGGTGTTTCTTTCCCATTACATGTTCCTATCTCCAAGAGTGGAGGGCAGAACAGAGGAAGTTCAAGGGCAATTTCTTAGAATAATCAGTTAATGAAAAGCTTTCATATGACAAGAAATTGAAATACTGCATCTATTTACTACAAATAGGCTACTCAGTAACTTGCTGAATATTTCCTCTACTGAACACTGTCAAAAGTATAGATCTATACAGTGTACCATTCATGGTATAAAAATATAATTGCTTCTTCCAATTATTTTTAAACTGATATTTGATATCATTACATTTCTGGATTTCTTTCTTCATTAATGATGTCAAACTGTTTCTTTCATAAGTTTATGTTATTGATAAGCTCAGGATGGTCACATGAATCTAACCAGTTATCATTGATTTTTTGGTATTTATAGTCCTCAGATTTCTCTACAGGTTTCTCATCGATCAACTGTGGATTTTTACTCTGGCAAAAGAAATTACCCCAAAGCTTCCATCAAAGCAAAACCCCTTGAATTAGGCCACCCTGATATTTTTTTATTTAGAAGATGACAAAACAGGGCATGTGTGATATCTAATGTAAATATGCAGGGGTTTAGGACACATTTTGCATCTCAAGACCTTGGAAATGCTATTAAATTCCCTAAATCAGCATCCTGTTCCCGAACCTGTCGTTGGCCCGTTTATTCTGACCTGCTCCCCGGCCGCCGAGCAGAACCACCCCCCGCCGGTCCTGCCGTATATCTGACATACAAAAGACAGATCTCCAAGGAGGGACAGCTCATCTTCATGTACAAAAAAACCCACCTCCTTTTCTTATTTTATTAAACCGCTCCATCTGATTTCTGTCATTTCACGCCCGGCGCGAAGGATGCGAGCGCTCCGCAATAAACACGCACGCATTGCCCTGGAAGGCGCTCGGGGAAAGCCGCCTCCGCCGAGCCCCGGGCGTGGCGGGGCCGCCCGGCCGATCCCTCCGTGCCCCGCATTCCCAGGACGGTTCCCGGCGGCGATTCCGCGGCCGCGGGTGGGGTCGGGCCGGGACCGGCCGCATCCGAACCCCGCGCCGGGGATGCTCCGCCACACGCCGCCGCCCCGCCGTGCCCATGGCATCGCTCCGCTCCGATTCGCACCGCTCCGCATCTCTCCGCTCCCCGCCCGCTCCGCATCGCTCCGCTCCGCAGTGCGCGGAGCCCCGCGGGGCCGCCCGCGGGCGATGCCCCGCGCCCCGCCCGGGCCGCCTTACCCCGCGGTGTGTCCGGCCCGGCCGCCGCTGCCTCCGCGCCCCTCCGCGCCCCGAGCCCAGCGCCCGCGGCGGCAGGTGGGTGCCCGGCGCGGCGGCTGCGCACCGCCGGCCTGCCCTGCCGGGCACCATGGGACTCGTAGTCCGGCACCACCGGCCCCGACAGCGGCAGCGGCAGCGCTGCCAGCCCCCGCCAGCGCCAGCTCCGCCAGCAGCATCCCTCCTGCCCCCACCTTCTTGGTCCCCCCACCCTCTCTCAGCCCTTTCCGCCTCTGTCTGCTCCAAGCCTGCAGGTGGAATCCCACCTAACCCATATCCGCGACAGGTTTATTCCCCTTCGCCTTTGGCTTGGCGTAATGCAGCCGCAGCCTTGCCCCTCTTCTGGGTGGCCCGTGAAAACAGACTGTGGCTTGGATGCTCTGCCCCCTGCAGCCACCGCCCCTGCCCCACGCACATCTCTAAGCAGTTCCGCACTCGCTCCTTGCACGCCGTGCACGGCCTCACCAGGAGATGCGCTGGTCAGTTCTGGGCGCACGTGTAGGCAGCCGACCCCTAAGAACGTGATTTGCTTCTCTCACACACCCGCTGCAAACTGAGCCAGCCAAACAGGGCCTGCACCGGCCCTCACCCTGCTCCAAGATGTGTTGCCCCAGGGAGTCAATTACGGAGTGGAGGGTGCTGCCCTCTGAGATCATTTTGATGTTTTTCCTTCATTCTTTTAATTAGTGTTGACAATTCGATTTATATTTGTTCTATTAATCTATACTAAAGTTGACCATTGGTCAAAATTATATGTAGTATGATTTGAATGTACCACTAGTAATTAAGTTTGTCCATAATTTAATCTATCAGAATGTTTTCTCTGGATGCTGAGATTTAGTTGAACTGAGGCCATTGGTTCTGAGCACTAAGTGATGAGTCACCAGCAGCAGAAAAGCTGTTCCCATGACTGGGATGTCTTTAAATTTCGTGACACATTGGCAGGAAAACAAGACATTGCCTTGTTAAGAAGCAGATGCTGCACCAGAGATGAATTTTCCTGTGGAGAAAAAAGAAAAAAAAGTACACCTAGGAAATACAATGCCTTCACTCCACAACCTGACAAATACCCCAGGTCTCTGTAGCAAGACTTACAGCAGAAGAATCAGATTTATACCATGGGCATTTTGCCACTGCTGCTCAGGAAAACACCTGTATTCACAATAATGAGCAGAGTGCAGAAAGATGCTCCAAGCTGCAATTATCTGCTTGCAGCCTCATTGCCTCAAAATTCTTGTGAAATGGGATATCCAGGCATCGGTTAACATCCAAAATATTAGATCAACAGAAATGGAAAATAATCAGATCCATTTATTCCACAGTCTTCCAGTCTTCCCTTTCTTTCTCTGCCTTAAAGCATTCAAAGACAACAGGGTTTGCATCAGTACCAGAAGCATCAGGGAAGCTGAACCAAATTGCTTTGAAATCTGCTGCTCTGTAACCTGGTGGCTCAGGCTGAAGAGGAATTTGTTGGTTTGGTGTTGGGGTTGAAGCTTCCCTGCAAACAGGGCTCATTCAGACATGAGACAGAGAAATGTGGATTTAATTATTGGCATGGATTAAAACCAAATCTTTTGGGATATTATCTAGGTCTGTAGGATCAGGGCTTGAATGAGTCATAATTATATAAATACTGGGAAAGGGAAATGTATACTATCAACAAAGAGCGAAAGTTAACTTGGAGTGTTTGTATTTTGATAAACTTCTGCAAGTTTTTTCTCTCAGATTTTCCTGTCACGCCTTAAAATGTATTTATTAAGTTGAAACTCTTTCTCAGTTGATGTGAATGGGAAGAACCCCTCCCATACTGACTTCTCTGTTTGCGGTTACCTTGTATCTGCTGACAAATTCACTTCATATTAATTTCTGTTAGAAATGTAACAATCTAAGACCTCTGCAAGAAGTGGAGAGTTAGGCTGAAGTCAAGGCTCTGCTCTTCTTTGGCTGTGGTTTCGTGTTTCTTCTTTCCTTATACCTCATGCAATCAAACTTGCAATCAAAAAATTAGAAACATGATCAGTCTTTGTCTAAGAAAAGGCATAGGTTGCCTATATTCATGAGAAATACAGGCAAAAATATACATGGTAAATAGATTAAATGTAGATGAACACAATATACATGTTTACTCACATGTATAGGAATAACATTCTCCTTAAAATCACAGCATATAAAGGGTAAAACCATATCACACTTCAGTCTTGTGTTCAGAGTGTGTGCTCTAAGTAATCTTTCATTCTTCCCAAACTGCAAAATTAAAAGACAAATGTATTCAATACAATTCATGGATCTGAGCTATATCCCATGTCTGGGCTACACGATGTCCCATTTATGGGCTATGCCTGCTGTGATACATTTACATCAGATGACTGTGGCCACCTTCACTGAGCATATTTCCCACGTGTGGGACTTCCAGGCTATCAGCCTGAAAGGACATCTGAGAGGGCAGGATAAGGCTCCCAGCCAGTTCTTTTTCCCTGGCAGGGACTTCTGCACAACATTTTGCCCATCTAGGCTTTTATGTATTACCAAATTTATGTACTTGACTTGTTGAAAGAAGCACAGTGTCAGAGTGAACATCCTAAGGACACAACATACATGAGGACAACTATTCTAGAAAAAAATTGGCTCCACTCTGGGGGATGCCTTCAAGAACCAGGGTCCTGTGGATCCCAAAACAATGTATTTCCTGGCTCAGCCTTCCCTTTAACCAGTGACAATTTGGTTAAGAGCCTCTGTATGGTGAATGCAATGTAGAGGTTTGGCATTTTCCCAACGCTGCCTAAACTGAGCTTACTGCGGGCAGGTTACAACAGTAAATCATTAACTGGGGCACCCTAAAGCAAATTTTAGCTCACTGGACTATTTGTAGCCAAAATGTGGTCAGTTCTTTTAAATTGTTTGTTGTAATTCTTTTTAATAAAAAAAAACAAACAGAGGGGCTGTTGTGATTTTTTCATCTGGTTTCTTTATAACACAGCTTGTAAGACTTTGTTTAATTAATTCCTGCTAGAGCTGGGGCTTGTGTTTTAGACAAACATCTGGACCCGATTACTGTGTTGTGCATGTTTTGATCTCTTCCCTTAAAGACCAGCTGTTGATCAAATTCAGCAACCTGTATATAAAACCTCTTGGTTCAATGCCTGATCAGCAAATTCAGACCCAGGGTAGAGATACAACTTACTGAGTTGAGGCGACACTTCTGAAATGGCTGTGAAAAAGAAGCAATGTAAGTAGTCAGTCCCAGTTCATAAGCGCTTCATGGATCAGGCCTTAAAATGTCAGCCAGCAGCATTTCAACTGGTTAGCCCCCAACTATATTTAGGTTGGAATTTTTTAATTGCATTGCTTTGACAGTTAATAGGATTTTCTTGGACTGTTTTATAAGGCAAAGCACAGTAATATATTAAATAACACTAACTACAAGTCATTTGTTGTTTCACCCAAACTTGATTTCTGCAAAATGTTCTATATCCTTAGTACTATAAATCCTGAAGAAATGCATTTGGATTTGTACACTGCATTTGCCATGGTAGTAACAATAATAATAAATACTTCATCTGTACCAATTAATTTGCAGCAGCAGATGTCAAATTGAACCACAATTTCCATTTTGCAGATGTGGAAAGTGAGACACAGAACAGATGGTTATTTTAAGCCTGGGGCCCGCTTGGTGCTCATGCCATTGGGGACAGGAACACGGTTAAAGGCTGAAAGGTGGAAGGAATTGCCCAAGGACATAACAAAACCACTGCTGACCCTGGGTCCAGACCTCAGCACCTCACCACCGTCTGTACCCACCTTACAGAACTATGCACCCCTGCTCTGCTCCAGGCAGCATGCTCGAAAGTGTGCTTTGGGTTGGCTCACACTTCCCTGGAGTAAAGGCAACATGACTTCTACTCCATCTACTGAGATACAGTGGCTTCTCCACCCACCCCAGTTCTGCTGTCTGTCCTGGTGTGAGAAGGAGACTTTGGAGGCACAGGCCAGCTCTCTCCACCTCCTTTACAGTGTCCCATTTAAAGTGGTTTGCTCCTCAGAAGGGAGCAGGAGCCAAAGAGATATTGTAGTCCTCTCTTTACAGAGTCTGTGAATGTTGAAGACCTTTCTGCTTCACCTCCTTCTCCATGAACGGATCTGCAGGACAACTTGTTCTTTATCTAAAGAGCCTGGGGTCTGGCAAAGGCCGACTGCAGCTGATCAGTATGCACTGGGGAAGTTTCTTATACCACATGTTTCTTTTATACAGCCAGTTCACAGAGAATTGGGTCATTTTGGGTATGTGTAAATGGTCTTAGCGGTGCACTTGAGAAACAAACCCCTGTGAGGTGTGTTCCCACACGCTGGGCAGAGCACATTTAACAGGGCTTAGAATGCTGTGAGTCTGATGGTCAGTGCTTAAGCTTGTCTCCAGACACGCCTCAGCTAGGCTGGTCTGGGGCTGGCCACAAGGCAGCCATCTGCAAGAGGAGGGAAAAATTCCCAAACACAGGTAGGTAGCTACCCCTGTGGCCTCCTACCAAAGGCTGTACAAGCCAGCCTGCTCATGGGAATGTGCTCATCTTAACCCTTCATGGCAGAACATAAAGTTCTCCAAGTGTTAGGGTTGTGTCTCAAGAGAACCAGGACTGAACCGTGTCCTTCTTTGCTGCCACTGGAAGAAGTATGATTTCCTCAGTCATAATTTGTTTCAATCTGAGTTTGGCCACTCTCATAAAAAAAAGATATATAGGATAGAGGGTCAGGCATCGCTTTTTATTATCATCTACTTTACTGACAATATCCTTCCTGTCTATATCCTGTGTGAATTCCCCAGACAGGAAGATATTTCTCTCTCAAGACATATACTTTGAACCAACGTGCTTAATTTGTACCACATCATCACTGTAGATAGTAAATATATTATGATTTAATCAGTTTAGGATTATGTCTGAGGCTCTGGATGCTCCTTTCCTGCTGTGCACAGCTCAGCTCAGTGAACAGCAGTGAGGAAGCTCCATGCTGCATCCGCTCTTGCTGTGCATGTGCATTATTTCAGCACCAGTGGAAGTTCCACTGCTGTCCAGGTCTTCTGTGTCTTTCCAGTTTTCATATTTGCAACACTTTCTTCAACGATGTAAGATTGTTTTAAATTGTATTCCAGCCCTTGAAAAAGAAAGCCCTCTACTAATCCTGTTGAGAACATTATGTTTGCCCTCTGATGCAGACGTTGGTCTGTCAGCCTGGAAACCACCAGCCTTCTAATGACTGGAGGGTTATGAATCTACTGCTGAGCATTTGCAGAAGTGCTCTTGTGGTTATAAAAGTGCCTCTTTATTCACCCATGGTGCCAGAAGGGCTCAGCATGGCTTTGTGAGTCTCTTGCCTCACAAGGGAGAATCTCACAGTGGTCAAAAGCCCATCACCTGCTGACCGCCCCCAGCCTCCTCCTTTGTGTGCACTGGGAGCTTCTTCCTTTGAAGAGAAGCACTCTCAGGTGGTTCAGCCCAACAAGTAAGGACTGTTCCATTTGAAGTTTGCACAAATTTGATTTTAATATAATTTATTTGTCTCAAAGTTAATAAGAGCCTCACCAATGACTTCAGCACAGTCAGGACTTTGCAAACTATCTTTAAGAAATGTATTAGCCATAAGTTATCAGAATTTAAAATATTTTAAATAAACTTTTAAATAAGATTGTTGATGTATGATACCTTACACTCTATATATCTTATGGAAATCTTGGCACTACTGAAGCAGACAGCAGAACTCACACTGATGCCCATGGGGCCAACATTTCACCACCAATTTCTTTTCCCAAATCTGCCAAGAGTTTTCAGTGACTCTGAAAAAATCAGAACCTCAGCATTACCTACTGTGTAAGCCTGGGAATCATTTTTTCTCTAGGGTACAGCAGTATTGTAGCACCCTTGATATCTGGAAAATGCAGGTTCAAACTGCTGTGTCTGAACTAATTAATGACTATTGCTTATCATTTTCATGCTACAAATGCCTTATTCTGAAGGCAGGAATGGCAATGCCTACAAGGATAGTTACTCAACAGTTTCTGTTGTAAAATCCTATTTTCTGTTGTGTTGCCAGAACTTAGCCATTCAAGTAGCACATACCAGACAACTGCCTTAATTTTAACTATTGTGGTTTTTTATTTATTTTGAAGTTTCCAACATTGAGATAAGAACTCACAGTAAAATAACCAGACCTCTGAAAACTGGTGCCTGTGAGCAGCTCCAGCTTTCATGTAGACTGAAATTTGGCAGAGAACAGACTAAATCAAGTTAAATTTTCACTTTTCTCAAGACAACCTGTACAGATTTCTTTCACATTATAAACATTAAACAATCGTACACAGACAGTGTTTACTACACACGGTGTTTACTAGCGCATGGTATTTGATAACTGAAACGCCAAAAATTCAATGAGCACACAGCAGAGCCTGAGTGGGCTTGGGCTCCACCTGCTTCGTGCCAACAGGAGCAGGAGAAGCCACCGTGTCCCTGTAAATGCTCCTTTTGTCCGTCAGGGAGAGACAGGACATTGAACGCAACCACAGCCTGGAGGGAAAAAGCTGCATGTTTCGAATACAGAAAAAGCAAAATGTGGGCAGAGGTGAAGACCTGAAGGGGCCAAATGAAGGAAGAAGAAGCAACAAGAGAGATCTGCAAGGATGCGTGAAGGCACACAGGAGTTTGCCCCCGCTGGCAGCGCACACGCTGTGCCCGGTTGGGAGGTGCTGCCACACACACCTACGAGCACGGGGTGGTTTGGGTTGGAAGGGATCCTACAGACCACCTCGATCCAACCTCCCTACACCTTCCCCAGCGCAGCCTTGCCCGACCCCACCATGCCGGGCCCTATCCGACCCCACCATGCCGGGCCCTGTCGCTCCCCGGGCCGGGCCCGGTGCTCGGGGGCGGGGCCCGCTCCCTGAGGCCCCGCCCCGAGCCCGCGCCTGCGCCCGCGGCCGGACTGCGGCTCCCGGCGTGCGCGCGGCGCAGGCGCGGGTCGGGCTGAGGGAGCTGGTCCGGCCGCCGCCCGGGTGAGCGGGGAGCGGCCGCGGGGACGAGACGGGACGGGACGGGACGGGGCGGTGGGCGCTGGGCGCTGGCGGCCGCAGGGTGCCGGGGAGGGCCCGGGCGAGCGCTGCCCTCCGCCCGCTGCCGCGGCGCGGTGGGAGCCCGGCGGGAGGGGCCGCGCCCGCGGCGGGAGGAGGAAAGACGGGGCTTTGTGGGCGCCCGGCCCCCGGCGGCCCCCGGCGGACACGGACCCCCGCTGGTGTCTCGGAGGTCCGGGCTGGGGCAGGGCTTGGCAGCTGCACTATCGGTGGGCTCGGGGCTGAGAGGGGCCGGGCGGGGGGCGTGCCGGTCGGGGGGTGAGTGGTTGTTTAGCCGGCTCCCGACTTTGCCGCGGAACCCGAAAATGTGGCTTTGAAAGCTTCGCCTGTGGGTCTGGTCGCCGTAACCCTTGCAGTTCGCTCCATGTGTTTTGCCCCGGTTGCCCGGCGCTCGGTGACGGAGGGATGCCTTTCCGGGGCGGGGTGCGCTCCCTGCACCGGCAGCGGGCCCCGGGCGGGGGGTGCCGCTCCCGGCGGCGCTCGGCCTGTCCCGGCGGTGGGCACGGAGCTCTCGGAGGGCTGTTCCCAGAGCCTGTCAGCCCGTCTCTTTGTGGGTAGGCGCAGGTTGTGTTGATAGTAATCGATGTTCTAGAGAGGTTGCTGTGTGCTTTGAGTTTGCTGTAATGTACTGAATCAATTAAAGTTTGGGGACTGGGTCAGGTGTACAGACCATGATGTAAGGGAGAACCTGAAACTGGCTCGTACTCAGAAGTTTTCCTGAAGTAACATAATGGGAATGAAATTAATTTCTTCTGCTATCCTGTTCCAGGCTTGCAAGTTTCTCCACTTTTCTGCAATAGATAGGAATATCTGAATGTTTGTATAAGCTTTCAGATAGCTTGCACCTGATGTTTCTTTTTGACTAAAACACCTGCAGGCAGTTCCTCCAGGAGGAGATACTGTGTATTAATGTCCATGGGCAGTAGATCTCTAATGAACATCCAGGTATTGTCTGAAAAAAATGATGCCAAAACATCCCTCATCCTGGTTGGTCAATAAGTCCTGACTCAGTGGCGCTGCCCTGCATGTTGGGAGAGGGAATGGACAGCTGGAGTGGCGATTTCTGCCAGAGGAACTTCTCAGGGCAGGCAGTATCTGTGGTACCTGGGGTTTTTACCTTATCCTGGCCCTGTGTTTATTTGGGATCATAACAGCTGCCCTGCAGCAAGTTTGATGAGCGTGCCTGGAAGTGTCATGGAGATGGGTGTGCTGAACTGCTGCCACTTCTGTGCCCTGTGCAGCTTGCCAAGTACAGGCTTCAGGGCTCCTGGCCCTGTCACCCTCGCCACTGCCTGGCCTGGGTGGGCATGTTCATTTAGCCCTGCAGTGTTAGTGACTGCTTTTCAAAAACAGGCACACAGGAGTAAGTTTTTATGGGACAATGCCAGCTTGACAGCTTAGCCATGACTCAGAGCACCCTGCCTGCAAGATAGCTGTGCCTTAGTTCAGTGTCGTTGTATACAGGACATATAGAAGAGCATAGTGGGCCTTGTCTGGTTCCAGGTGGCCTCTGATAC
The DNA here is from genome assembly GCF_001604755.1 of Lepidothrix coronata. Taxonomy (NCBI): domain Eukaryota; kingdom Metazoa; phylum Chordata; class Aves; order Passeriformes; family Pipridae; genus Lepidothrix; species Lepidothrix coronata. Next base: position 9,226,290 of record NW_016690191.1, read on the forward strand.
AGAGGAGGAGCTGGCAGGAAGTGCAAACACAGATGTGTTCAGATTTCCTTCAGCATGAAAGCATCTTTGTGGTCCATGTAGCTCCTCTGCAGTAGCTGTCTGTCCCCATCCGCTCCTCGGGTCACCTCGAGGACAAATGTGAAGTTGGGGAAGCCCAGTTTGCCATGTGTAAAACTTAGTGAATTGTCTCTGTGAACAGAATGAAGCCTCGGGCTTGCTTTTCTAGGAAAATAGCCCAGAATAGCTATTCCTTTCTGCCTGGAAAACACAATTTACCCTGACGAAAAGCTTAGGCAAAGATGAGCTGCCACCTGCTGGCTCCATAAGGCTTTGGGCTGGGGGTTGTTTGCTGGATCCCTGAGCAGGAGAACCTGGATCCTGTGCCCTACCCCAGGCTGGAGTTTTGGGAGGCTCAGGTGGGTTTTTGAGAGCTTTCTGCTAAGAAAAGCAGCATTGGGCTGTTCAGCAGAGTTATCATAAGGGCATTAGAAAAACATCCTAAGGAACTTTCTGGGATTACGGTAATATTTATATTTGCTAATTTTTCTCCTAGCTCTGGTAAGTAAAGATAGCTCTTTCAAGTGCAGCACATTTTTCATAAACAGTTCTGTATAATCTGACACACTGGAAAATAAAATTGTTGCCATCGTCGGGGTTCCCTGGGGAAATGCTCAGATTAGGCTCCTCCAAGGAGCTGGGATGGTCTGGGGCCCTGAGTGGTGCAGGAATGCTGACAGCCCTGTGGACCCCCCTGCTCTGGGCAGGGTTCACGCAGAGGCTGGGGGGAAGGAGGCTGGGGAGGAACAAATGAGATTAAAGTGAACTCTGTGAATGTGCTGGCCAAAACCAGCTCGGTTTGTTTTTCGTGATGTCGCTTCTATTTTAAAATCCAAGTCACGGAAACCATTTGCAGTGGACTTTAACAACCCTGGAGTTTCCTGTGGACAATTTGTTTCTAAAGAGTTTCTCCTGTGAGGGTCCAAAGAAATCGTGTTCTTAAATATAATAGAAATTGGGAGGAGTGGGAGTTTTTAAAAGATAATTGGGAGCTTGCTATTTTTAGAATCTTTTGGTTTTTAAAAATATACTTTCAGAGAGGAGAGGAGAAAACAAAAATATTTTAACTTATAGATAAGAGATGTATGGAAGTTGCTTGACAGTTTCAGGGGATGATTCAGGTAATTATAAAATGGCCTAAATTAAAGTTACTACTGTTTTCTTATTTCTTTAGTTCTTCATTGATTTCTCAGGTGAAGGAATAATGACAAGATTTTTGTCTCTGTGATGTCCAGCAGAATTTCTTCATTTTTGATTTTTCAAGTTGTCTTCTGCATAACAGAGAATTGAAATTTGATGGACTGGAAGTGATGGCTTTGTTTCCATTTCCCTAAATGTTTCTTATGTGACTATGAAGTTGCTGAAGAACTTCCCCTTATACTTATATATCTAAAAAAGCCCTTTGGACTTTTAATATATGTAATGTTTTCATGGTAAAGCTGAGAAGGATACTTAGAAGAAAACTAGCTTGGCTCATCAAAAAAGGGCAAAGTATTTGCAAAGCCAAAATTGAGGGTTACAGTTTTGCCTGTGACTCTGCAGTAAGATCACACACATATATATAATGTGCCACAAATATTCACAGGCCAAGTAACTGCTCTTTCTAAAAACTTGTAGTTTGTTCCTCATGTCTCTATGCAGAACTGCTGCAGTGAGTGGTGGAAAACAAATAGAGTACCAAGTGTGTTTAATGGGAGGTGAAGGGCTTGTTTGATTAGATTAGGGCTTCAGCTGGCCTTTATGCCCTTTTATGCAATGAGAATTCCTAACACCATGTTTTAAAACCTGATTTTTAGTATGTTATACGCTAGTGTTTTATATGCTGTGATTTCTTTTGTAGGGAATGTTTCTGAAAGTCATTACCAAGCAACCTCTGTGTAGTACAGATGTGCTAGTCAATGCTGCCATCATAAAGTTTTAAAGGTTTGTCACATTGTGTGCTTTCATATTAAAAAAAAAAAATTACCTTTGATAGGTATTAAAATATATGTTCAAAACACACATTTATATTTGGCAGGCCACATGTAGTTCTCTTCCTCTTGATGAAGTGAAGACTCAGCTACAGAGAGATAGGGCTTTTTGTTCTGCTTCTTTATTTTTCATTTTGTGTGTATGTGTGTCTGAACACTGTAGCTAAGGATTTGAAATGGCTACTTTGGTCTTATTATAGAAACAAGTGAGACCAAGGGCTGTGACCTGAACATTAATTAATGTATTACAAAAGATGAGTAGTTTTCCCATATGAAACATACCAGTGCAGTAAATAAAAGGTAATTAATTCTGGATGGCAGCATTTTACAGCAATTAATGGAGAGGAAATACAGCCTACGTGAAGTAATGTATGGTTATGCAGTGCTGCTCTCTGTTAGAGTAAGGGCAGCATTATTCTGCAGCCTACTAACCATTCTGCTCCTTGTAATTACCTGTTAAAACTACACCTTTTAATATTTGAATGCAAATGGACATGCAGAAATGTGGTAAATAGCAGAGTCTTGATGTAGGGCTCAGACAGTGCAGCCTGGTCACAAACAATGCTGTGTAATCAGCTGCAGGAAATGTTTTCTCTTATGATAGTGTGTAATGGCTTGAACTGTCAGGAAGGGCAAAACATTAAGGCTCTAGGAATGAAAAGTTCTCATGCAGATTGTGTGGCATCTGCTGTCATCAGCTAATTGTCCATCAGCTGCTGTGCACCTGGAGAAACAAAGGCATTAGACTATGGAGAATTGTGGGAGGTGGCTCTCTCAGCCACAGAGACACTCCTTAGTTACTTTTGGAACTTAGGAAAACATAGGTGTGCTGCTCTCTGCATTTTCTGCAGCCACCAAACTCGGATGCTCCTACCTCTGTAGCCTCTTGCAAAAGGTCCAGGCTCTTCCAACATGATTGGGTTTAGTTTGGAGGAAGCCAGACGGTGTTCTTTTTGATGGAATTTACTCTGAAATTGGGAATTCCTCCTGGTTTTTGTTATGCTCAAGAGAACTCTGTCTAAGTTGGTAGTTCAGCTTTGGAATTGTGTTCCATCGATGTCAGCTGTAGTTTACAAGTAAGTTCTAGTATTTATATCAGCAATATTTTTTAAAAAGAAGACATGCTGAAAATAGCTGTAAATATATTCCTCATTCAGCTGTAGGTGTTGGTAGGGACTGAAAATTTACCATTCTGGCAATGGCAGTTGTTAAAACTAGATTTACTTTACAGGTACACTTGGCTGAATGGTGTGGATGAAGCTTTATGTGCTCATGTCTGTTTAGTGTCTCTGAATTAAAATGTCACTGTATGTAACTGTGGCAGCCAGGGAGACCTTCCTTGGTGTAAACAACTGAGGTGAAGGAATCCTCTAAGCAGGATTCCATGGTACAGTGTGTATGTATATACAGTCCTTCTTTTCGTTTTACTTAAGAGACAAAAGCTACATTGATCTGTTTTTGAAGGACATTGTAAGTGCAGGTTTGAAGTAATGCAGTTGTGTATGTGGTGTGAGCATCTGACCTGGAATGGGGCTACTGGAGAAGAAATAACATTTGCTGTGTGTCTGGTCTGTGTTGAGTATTTCTGTAGAGCCAAGAAAGCATTTAAGGAGACTAATGAGCCTGAATGTATGGATTTAGCTTTTGCTCCCCAAATACCTTATGGACTCTCTTGCTTACCTACAGAGAGTCATTCAAGTTACCTTTTTTTGTCTGTGTGCTCAGTCAACTTGAAGCAGGAATTTGGCTGAACAAAATGAGAATCCTGTAACTTCTTTCAGAAAAACGAGAGGAAACAACTTGTCTGCTTCAACACTGCTGTGATTAACTGTTTTTTTCCAAGACAAATGCTAAAAAATTCTGGCGTTAAAAAAAAGGTTCCTTGCACTCTGCTTGTCCATGAGAAGTGCTATATAGACTGTACATCTTTTGAAGGACCCTGATTTTGTCCAAGTGTAATATTTAGAGAGCAGTTACACAGTCTGTCTTTACTTTTAATTTAAAAAAAAAAAAAAATTAATTTTTTTTTGTAGGATTGACTGGAGTGCTGCTGCTTAGGAGCTGTATTTCCTACGCTTTTCATCAAGGTATTTTGATTTTCCTTGTACAGAACAGAATGTTGCTTCAATGGTAGTTCTATAATTAACTCGGAGGCAAACTTCCTCTGTTTCCTCTGTAGGTAATATGGAGGGATATGAGTCAGTAATAACCAATTAGCTTGTTTATAGAGTTCTCCTTAACTGCCCTCGAACTGCAGCAGCAACAATAAATGAGGAGCATCTTAACTCTTCTTTTGGCTGCACTACCTGCAGTCAAAATAACCATCTGCATAAAAGCTGCTGGTGTTAACTGGACTCATAAATACTAGGTATAGTTGGTATCTCCTCCCTCCTGTCCTACAACCTGCCCTGCTCTGTGGGAATTATGGCCTTGGAGTTCTCGTTGAGAAGACTGGGAACTGACTTTCATCTGGCAATAGATGTGGCTTGGTTACTGATGGAAAAGGGCATGGCAGGACAGGATTCTCGTCAGTGGAGAAGGAGGGTGTACGCAGCTTCCACGTGCTCCTTGGCTGCTGTAGGGTAACAGATATGACTACTGGATGAAAAGCTTTCCTTTCAGAGATGTATTTGGGGGTTGAAGATGCTTTGTAGCTGGGATATTTACCTTAACTATGGTTATTTGTTTTTAAAAATTTTTTTCATAGATCTGGTTAAGAATTAAGAGTTGGACTTCGAAGTATTTGAGCAACTTGCTACTGCCCAAGTCATGACGCTCCCATTTCGAAAGGACTTGGACAAGTACAAAGATCTAGATGAGGATGAAATTCTTGGCAAACTTTCAGAAGAAGAACTGAAACAACTGGAAAATGTTTTGGATGATCTTGACCCTGAGGTAGGCATTAGCCAAAAGAAGTTTTATTTTTTTCATTTGTTCCATAACTTGGGTAAAATAAGTTGAGTCTTTGTATGATACACTTTTGGACAGAGCTTTTTCCTAGTCTGCTGGTGATCTTACATATATATACATGTGTATAATGTTTATTTCCTATTTGCAAGGAACTGCAATAGAGGAGAATGGAAGAAAGGATAGTTATGAGGAGCTTTCTGGGATTTATTTATAAATAAAAATTGCTCTTTGTCATGTTCTTGAAAAGAAAGTTTATTTAGAAAGGCTTGTTTAACTTTCCTGTTTCCAATAAACAGCCCTTTTGCATCCATTTTTATTTTACTGCTTCTGCTGTTAGAGTTTGATGGGAGAGGCAGGGTGCTAACCTCTTCTGAAGATTCCTGGTCCTGTATCTGGTAGTCTGTATCTGTCACTGTCCTCATGTTGACTTTGTAAAGAGAAGGCAAATAATTACTGAGCTCCTGAATGATTCTGTCAGCATGGGGTATTGGAATATTGGGATATTAGAGCTTTCTGCTATAATGAGCTGAGTTGTCCTCTACTGATACTGCAGCTAATGTCAGACTCCAAGACTTGTGTTTTCACCTAGTGGTTCTCTGTTTTTCCTTTAAGATTAAGTTCAATCTTGATGTTTAGGGATCAGTTAAGAATATTATGATCACCTATTTTGTTGTACCGCAAGATATTATTGATCTTTTAATTGCCTTTGGCTTTATGGGCATTTTAACAGGGGAGAACTGGCAAAAGAGATTGGTTGTCTTTTTTTAAAAGAGTGTGAATTCCTATACATTGTGTTCTTTTCTTACTAATATCCTCTTTTTTTTTCTCTTTAGTTAAAATATGTTCATCATATCAAAGAAACACCCCACTTTGAGTCAGGTCAAAAGGTAGCAATACTCTGTGTTAAATGCCAAACAATAGTAGAGTCAGTTGTCTTAAAGACTTAGAAACATATAAGTAAATGATAGAGGAAGTAGGCTTTTACTGAATGTCTAAACTGGAAATAGCTGAGTTTTATTTCCTACTGCTCATTTAAACAGTGCTCATTCTAGAAACGAAATTCAAGTTAACTAGCAAATCGAGTGCTGGGAGCTATTGTACTTAAAGAATTGCTTCAGTGCTATTCAGAGGGCAGTGTACTGTATTTTACATTGCATTCTCTGTGTCTAAAGAACAGGTTACTTTGTGTCCTCCCGTGCCCCAAAAAAAGGAAGTTGGCAGGGGATCAGAGTTTGCCTGAAAAGGACGTCTCAGGTTTGAACCTTGCGGAGAGGGAGAAGGAAGAGGGAAATGAAACTAAGCAGGTGTTCCCCCAGACTGTCTAAGCTGTTCTTGTTTGCTCCATTTGTTTTGCAGAATGCTCTCCTGCCCGCAGGCTTCCGGCAGAAGGACCAGACTGCAAAGAAGGCCTCAGGTCCCTTCGACCGGGAGCGGCTCCTGGCGTACTTGGAGAAGCAGGCGCTCGAGCACAAAGACAGGGAGGACTATGTGCCTTTTACAAGAGAAAAGAAAGGTAACACCACCCTTTCCGGTGCAAGTGGTTATGAAATCCCTGAAGTGGACCAGCCAGAACTGCTGTGAACCAAATTTTATTGGAGCACTGGCAGCTCTAGTGCTTTTTAACTCGCGGCGTTCCCAAGCGAGTGCTGCTGTGCAGAGGCAGGAGGCTTCCTGTTCGGGCATTTTGTGCCTCTGGAGCTGGTGTGCTGTTTGTATGTAGCACAGGAAGGAAATAAGACTCAAAGATTTTATCATGAATTGCCAAGTTCTAATGGGGATGGGATCCTCAAAGTAAGAGCTAACCCTCATTTGCGTCAATAATAACAAACGCTGTCACTGTGCCTGTGGCTTGTGCCTTGTGCTAAACACAGACAGCAACCTTTGTAATACTGTGTTGAATTAGAAAAATAGCAGTTGAGTGGTGTCGTGGGAGACACTCAGTGATGTTCAAAGATGCTGTAGGCTGACAAGGCCAGACAAGTGGTGTATGCAGTCATGTTGTTTTTCTAGTGTCCCTACTGAAAGGTTTAATAAGATTGCATAGTTAGTACTAACTAATTACACAGTTAACATCACAACAAGTTTTGAAATCTGGCAGTGGTTTGTGGTCTAAAAACCATGGACATGTCATTAAAGCCAAGGATTAGAAATTTTTGCTTTGGATCTGATATTCTCATTGACTTGATGGGAGCATTTGTCTTTTCAAGAGAAAATTAAATAATAATGTGCTTCTTAAATATTGTAAGAATAACGTCATATTTTTCCCATAAAACCAGAGTTCCCAAATCCGCTGTGCCTTACAAAGCAGTATTGGTAAGGACAGAAACTCCCAGAGCTGTGCTCTGTACATGTGCATAGGAGGAGGCCTTAGCTGTCACCACAAGTGTTTGAGTGCTTATGAATCCAGGCTTGTCTGAACCTTCCCTAGCAGCAGGGGCAGATCTGCTGCACTAGGCTTCAGCAAATTGTTGCTAAGCTGTATTCCAGCTGCCCAAGATGAACAGGCTCCTCTTTTCTTAAGAGTTTGAAACCCTTCAATTCTACTTAATTCTCTGGCATGAACCATAGCTTATTTCAGATTTGAGTCTTCATTAATCTACTGAGTTTGTCTATAAGATAGCGGTGTACATTTGGTGAAAATTTTCTTGGGCATATTTGCATTTTCTCTGCCTGTGCCAGGTACTTGACAATGCTGGTGCCTTTCTACTTTTACCTTGAAGTAATAGAGGGATTATGACTTTACAATGTGCTGCACTCTGTGTGTGATGTACTACTTCCTTCATACACTGTGTTTTACCTTAGTTTGAAGTTTAACACCACTTGTGTTGAGATAACTGTGACACTTCTTTGCTGACAGGACCTGTAAGAGTAACTGAGATAAGGATATTGCAACGTTCTGAATGCAGAAGGTACCCCTAGCAGCAGGTATGGTGCCTTATGGTTCAGATAGGTGGTTCTCTACAGTCAGCTTACATATACATGCACACAGCACAAGTATTTGTTTGGGTAGATAAAATCTGTGAGAATCGTGTAGAAAAACAGAAGGGACCAGCTGTAACGTAGATCTTGGTTAAGAAAGATCAAATGTCATTTCCTCTATGTAATAAAGTATTACTAAACAGCAGTGTGTCTGCAAGTTGCAGTGAGTCATACCAGTTTAGTTAGTAAAATTTCCTGTATCTCTTGGAAAAAAAAAAAAGTTACTGTTTAATAACTTTTTCCACCATTTATTTTAATGCCATAGAAGAAGAGAAAATAATACGAAACATGGAATAGAGCTTACTTTCATTAAAACTAAAAATGTGGAAACAAATGTTTTGTGTGGAAATTCATGCTCTGGTAAATGGGCAGGAGGCAAGAAGGCCAGGCTCATTTTGTAGTAGGTGAGGGATAATCTTTCCTTTTCCCCTCATGGAAATATTATGGTTCAGCTGTGACTTGCTGCCATGTTTGTATCATTTTGCACAAAAATGGCAAATCTATGTAACTTAATCTTCTAAATCAAGAAATCATTATATTTATGTAGATTTAGAACTTGGAAAAGGTATGAAGTAAAACTTAATACATGTGTAGGTTTTTTTTTATCTAGAGGGAGCTTGTATCTTAATGTGCTTTTCTTTAATACTAAAAGAAAAAAAATAACAAACAACTAGGCTGGATAATAATTTTTCTCTTTGACTAGAACAATATATTATGGAAAAACGCTAAAAACACTGTAGAATAGGGGCAGGTGAAAATCTTGCCTGATTCTCCTGTCAATTCAGAAGAAAACTGACAAATGCAACCTTCAGTTCCAGAGGTTTTGGGAGGAGAGAGATGGATTTGAACTGCAGGTATTTTCTTGGTGCCGTTTTTTGGGTCAGGATTTGCTAAAACATTTCTGTGTGCCTGGCTGGTCTTGTTGCTCTAACTTGGCCTAATTATTCATTTCATGGAGTAAGAAGGGGCAAATCTATCCTTCTCTCTCCCTATTCTATTTTAGTAGAACTGATGTCCTGCCTGGTGATTTGACCAGCAGATTTATCCAAGAAGCTTATCCTGGGTTAATTTTAGCCATCCTGGCTTGCTGCCGATCCTGGTAACCTTGTTTTCCTACTACAGTGTAAAGGAAAATCCTCTCTTCCAGGTGTCCCAAGTACCTCATTTTGGGGTAAGCATGTTATTAAAACACTGTTGCATCTCTTTCAGTGATAGTGGATGTGATTTCTCCCAAATCTTTGGAACCTCTCTTTTATTTTGTGCTATGAAATGTAGAAGATCTGAAATAATGTAAAGTGTCCTCCTGTAGTGAGATGAACAGTGCTAAAGTAATGTGAAGTTTAACAATCTCTAAATTATATCCTATTCCATTTTTCCAGTGCCTGATTTTGTTTCTAAAAGCATCAGTAAAAACTTACTTTGTTTTTAAACACGATTTAACGATTTAAGTCACATTCTGTTCCAATTAAGTGTTGAACCATACAGTAAAGCATTGTTCAACAGATTCATGAGAGTGTGGTAATAATTGCAACAAAACTAGCTTTGTCTTAATCTGTGCATGGAAGTATGTCATAAAGATTTTACAAGGCATACTGCAAGCAGAAGGATCTCTCATGCAAACAGTAAAGGCTTTAGTGCTGGAGACTGTTGCCCCTCAAAGTGTTACACTCGTCTGACCAGTGCTCCCCACTTCTCTGGGAACAGCAAAAGAACTGAATTATTGCACCTGAGATAAAAACATATCTAAGATCAGTAATGTACTTTGTGCTGTATAATGGAAGGCATTAGCAAAGTATTATGTAAACTAAACTTTGCATTTCTAGCCTTTGCACTTTCCTAATTGTAGCCTATTCTTCCAACTTTCCCGTTTCATTCCTGCCGGGTATGTTTGTTCTGGGTAAATTTGCAGGATTCAATGATCTCAGAGGTTTTTTCCAACCTAGCTGATTCTGTGATTCTCTGATTCTGCTTTAATGCTTGGGGCTTGTTGAAGTTTGAGGGTTTTGTTTGGTTGGTTTTTGTTTTGTTTTGATTTGTCTGTATCACCCAGAAAGTGTTGTTAGGCTCAAACTGTGGCTGGCTAGAGCTCTTTTGTTGCCACCCTGCTCAGTTTGTTGCTCAGGATCACCACTGCCTTCTGCTGCAGCAGGATTTGGGATGCTGTGTTCTCTGTTTGCCATTGAATCCCTGCTCTTTAAAGAAGTGTGTTACATGTTGTGAAGTGAAGCTAATATCCTGTAGGAGCTTTGCAGAAAGAGCTTGTGGGATTGACATTCTCCATACAAGAGCACTAGAACAAAGTAACATATGATACTCCAGCCTTAATGTAAACCAGTTTTCTAACTCACTGCTCTGTGGTCTGTAATCAGATAATGAATAACAGTTCTGTTTCTGCAGTAAGACACTGAGGAAGTCACTTGTATGTTGAATTTAAAAAAATTAGTATTAAATTGTGCTCACAAGTGAATTGATGAACTTAAGTCTCTCACATAGTAAGAACTGGAGATGGATGAAGTGTGGGTTATACAGATTTCTGAACTGAGGAGACTTTAAGGAACATAAGATGTAAGGAATATATCAGATGTTACTTTTCTTCATGAAGCCACTGATGAGAAAAACTTGTATTCAGTTGTCCTGAGGTAACACTTGATTCATTTCCACAAATGGAGTACTGTAAAAGAGGATTTTAGACTTTCTTCTGCTGTGTAAAGTGTGGCTGCTTGCTGGAATGGGGGTAGGACTGTGGGATGTGTGAGAATAGTACCAGCAATATGCAGTGGTGGCCCCACTGAACAGCCCTGATTTCTGCAACATGCTGAGCCCCACCTTGGATACTGTGAGTCTGTGTATGAAATGTCCAGGGCACTTCAACAAACAGCATCCAGTGTTCCTGCCTTTTGAGCAATACAGTTGTGTGGAACTTGGGACTGCAAATTTATTCTGTAGCAGATAAAGCCTGTGACTTAATCCTGGGATGTGCATCATCTGACATTTTAGCTTAAAGGCATAGAAGACCTGAATATATAATTATTACAAAAATGATGTGAACATCCCTGAAATTTGCCTCTTTGTGTTGTATTGCTTAATCTTTGCAATATCCTTGTCGGCTGAGAAGGAGGATGTCATGTTCCTTCATGTAATCAAATCCCTGCTATTTGGAAATGTTCCACTTGAGGGCCAGGAAAGCTGTACGTCTCATGGGCTGCACAGATGTGTAGTGGTTTCTGGTTTGGTTTTTTTTTTTATTTAAAGCTTGCATTAGTGAGGGAGGAAGGGAATTGCCAAACTATCTTGGCAGCAGGCCTTGAGTTAGATCATTGTCCCCAGAGACACAGGGGTCTTATCCCTTTTGAAGTAAGTTCATTACTAGAAGTGGGGAGTGGGGAAGGACCTGCTTTTGTGTGTGCATTGTAAACCTCTGAATTCTGGGCTAGGATGACATGAAGCCAATGAATGAGAGATTATGTACACAAGGGTGTGACCTGTTTTATAACAAAAACTGCTCCTGACTCAGTTCATATGACTGGAGTTGGCTGCAGTGAACATTTCTGGAGGGCAGTAGCTTTTAACATTTTTGCTTTATTAAAAACTGAATATACTTCTCACTCTCTTCAGGTTTTCTTAAGAGTCAGGCACATATGTATAAATTTAGTCTTACTCTTAGAAAGCAAATGTTTAGAACCAGACGTTCCTAACCTATGAATTTAAGAATTACTTAAAAGCAACATCAGGAAAAGTAGCTCTTTTTTTGTGAGTACTGTGTGATGAAGCAGACAGAAAGCTGATCTAGGTTGAAATACATTTTTGCAAAATTGCTTTTAAATGAGATTGATTTCCTCCTGCTCTCTGCCTGCTCCACTGATGCTGCAGAGAGGATGGCTGTTTCATGGGTTAATGAAAACCTTGTCAAACATTCTTGATCTCTTCTGAAAATTACAATTAAAGTTGAAAGTTATTTTCTCCTCAATAGGTGATGCTGGTAAAATAAAATGGTAGAAACATACCATATCAATTATATTAAAATAACCTGCAACATCTACTACCTAAGCCTTTACTTTATGAAAGTTTTCTTTTAATCCTGAATCACCACAAACAGTTTCTTTTGCACTGCCCATCAAAGCTGAGATATGGGTGGTAATACATGTCAGCTGCATTCAGCTACTGTTTGGAGTCATTACAGTTATGTAAGGAGTTTTATTTTCTGCTTCTAAATATGGATAATGACCATTTATACAAGTTTCCAAAGAGATAGCAACCCAGGAACAAAAATACTGTGTTGCTAGCAACAGATCTTGATCATCAGACTGTGTTGTCAGAGAAAAACCTGATGTACTTCTCTGTAATCTGTGCTAGAGGTAATGCATTAACTTCCTTTAAAAAGAAAATGAACCACAACTACTTTACTCTAGGATGGGAACTTGAAGAGAGAGAGAGGAGATGGACAGGTTTTTATGATGCCTGTGTCTACTGTGGGACACAGGACCTGGCTTCAGCATTGCTTCCCACCAGTGGTGAAACCAAAATCCCACTTCATTTCCCCTAAATAAAACTGAAACATCCCTATAAAGCTTTGTGTCACTGGGAGGTATTCAAAAATGCTAAACTTAGTCTTACCCCAAGCACGTAACAAGATAAACTTGTGAGCAGTACGAGGGGAAAAAAATCTTAAGTCTCTGGCTTCTGTCCAGGAGGTCTGTAATCATGTAATTGGGATGAGCTAGGGTGATTCCTGTGTGGAAATATTGTATAACTATGGATATGGAAGAGGGTGGGTTCCTGAATTAGAACTGAAACTTCATAGGAAGACTATCAACACCACTTCCTACCCCAGGAAATAACAAAAGGAAGTTGGAACCTCTTTCCCATAGCTCTTTCTGCTGATAGCTCAGGCAACTTGGAAAGACTGAAAAACTTTAATAATTGTTAAGATTTGATTCGTGGTTGTCTAGTTCTGAATTACTTCTACCAAATGTATCAGTACCAGAGCTTTTACTTACCAAGTTAATTTGCCCAGAACCTAAGCACCCCTTACCTCTCCTGGGCTCTTACCCAGTGGTAGATTTCTGTGTTCTGAAAGGCCAATTCTAAACCATTCACAGGTGAACTGTTAGAATATCTTGCTTGTATTCTGATTTCCTACCCTAACTTTTCAGCTGAAGATATATGCAGGAATTATGGTAACTACACAGACCTCTACTTAAAATGCATGTCTTCTAAAATAACTTTTCTTATTACTTCCTGTAATAACTAAAAAGTTGGTGGTATTACTGTTGCTTCTTTTGCCATTGAATCCTCTATGGCCTTTCTAAGTATCATTTCAGGAAACAATGTCATTGCCAGAGAAATCTGTTATATTGTTTTGTGCTGTTCACAAACCATGGTTTTCTCAAGCGTCTTGGGCATCTCTTTTTTTACTTCAGAACTGAGTTCACATCTGAAATTAGAAATTATCATGTATGCTGTAAAAACTGCACTGAATATGCAGGTCTGTGATTTCAGGTAATTCTTTGATATACTCTCTCATTCAGGTTAAAGTTCTGCCTGGGTCCCTTCCTCCTTTGAGACGATACTGGTCATTGTTCTCTAGTGATACTAAATCTTTTTAGACACTTTTTCTAGACTGTTTAAAAGGTATAATGGAGGCTTTATTACTTTTGAATCCTTAGGAGAATTAAATAAGATTGGAGTCATGATACAGACTCCTGAAAATTTATTCTCTTTATGCTCTTTCCTCATCTCTGACTTGCAAAAACAGAAGAAACCTCATTCCTTTTTGCTGTCTGTGGTACTCTTCTCAGGATTTACTGAATATAATATGTATTCTTTAGATACAGAACAATTTAAAAATAAGTACATAACACAAAGTAAAGTAACATCAGACTTTTCATTTTATTTACTCCAGGGAAAATATTTATCCCCAAGCAAAAACCTGTACAGTCTTTTGCAGAAGAAAAATTCTCTCTTGATCCAGAACTGGAGGAAGCCTTGACCAGTGCCACAGACACAGAATTAGGTGACCTTGCAGGTTAGTTTTTTTTTGAAGTATGAATGGGCTGGTGCATCTGTAGACAAAAAAGATCTATAATCAATGTGGTAGTGTATTTATCTGACCTCAGGAAGTTGTAGTTGTGATAGAAACTATATCATGTTATATACCAACTTCCTTGTAGCGTTTCAACTTTTTTGATTTGTGATAATTTATAGGAAGGTAAATTATTTTGGCCTGCAAAAGACACCTGATTTTCAAACTCAAAACCTTTAAATCCATTCCTGAGACTTCCTGGTTTTTGTTGTGTAGGTGGCTGCTTTTTCTTGTGTATAAGAATGTGTTGTTATGTACCTGTGTTCCTAAAGCTTCATTTTGTGACTGAATAGCACTTTTAACTTTGAAGCTGGAACCCGGTGAGGTCAAATTTTTCTAAGATATGAAAGCCAACTAAAAAGTCTATAACTAATTTTTTTCTACTTTTTAAAATTATTAAGGTATTGAATGGCTTCTTGCACTGTTAACTGGATGTTGTACGGACATCAGTTTTTGTTATTTAAAGGAACCTTCATCTGAGCTGAATTAGTCAGGAACAATAAAAATGCTTTTTTGCTGTTTCTCTTTTTCCTTTTACAGCTATACTGGGAATGTCCAACTTGATAACAAACAATCAGTTCTGTGATGTAGTAGGAAGCAGTAATGGGATTGACAAAGACAGCTTCTCAAGTAAGTGTTTGTATGCAAGTGCTGGAAAAATTAATTCTTTGTGCTGCACGCAGTTACTATTGCATTAACTATTTTCTGTTGCACCAACATTCTTTTAGACTCTTTAGTCTTAGTCTGGAAATGTCTATAACATTTTCTAATTGAGTTCTGGAATTACAATATACGTAGTTAATTGCAATATATGCAGTTAAGTCACTTTTTGGTGACAAAAGTAGGCATAAACATGCATTGTGTGTGTTGCTTTTTAGGTTTTATATTTGTGTTTGCAGTTCAACTTCTGTGTGCTTTCTGAAAAAAGCTGGTGTGCAATAAAAGCAGAAAGGCTGTAAAGACCTTTGGAAAAGGATTGAACTTTATGAAAGTATTTCAGGAGAGGATGGTGTGCTTTTTGTGTGGGGGAGAGATGTAAAGACTGATGAAATGATCTTTAAATACAGTAAATATTTAGTATATGTATCATTTATTCACAGTGAATGTATGCAACCTGTTTGATTACACTTAAATGCCTTACTTTTCAGATATAGTAAAAGGTGAAAAAATGTTGCCTGTTTTTGATGAACCACCAAATCCCACAAATGTGGAGGAGACGCTGCAGAGGATTAAAGATAATGATTCTCGTCTTGTTGAAGTTAATCTAAATAACATTAAGGTAATTACCTGAAGCCTGCAATAAATATACTGCTTTTTCTCAGTAGAAGACACTTTAAGCTGCAAAACTCTCTAAGAGAGCATGAGAAGCTTATTTTAAGTACAGCAGCCTTTTTGCTAAACGTTGCAGTGTGTATAAGCTCAGAAACCTGGAGCTAAACCGATAAGCCATCTTGGTTTCTTTTGCCAAATGTGGATTTAAAAAGTCTTAGACTTTCTTACTGCCAGCCCAGATTTCTGTTGCTGCCAAGTTGGCAGCAGTTCACTGTTGTGAACTACTTTTTTGAATCCTTTGTCCTTGATGGAGCAACGTGCTCTCAGTTATTGCAGTTGCAAACAAAGTTATATTTGTACCTGACATGCTTCTGATTTCTTGTACAAAAGAGCTTTTGGCCGTTAGGGCAGTTTCTGAGTGTAACAGTTGTGTTTTTAAATGTGACAAACTTTTGTATATTTGCTTGAAAGAAAACAGAACTGTAGCACTGCTGACTTACAGTGCAGACAGCGGTGACAGCCTTGTCAGCAGCCAAGGCTACTTGTTTCACTTACTAAAGGAAGAAAATAAAATACTTGGTTTAAGAATACTGTGTTATACATAAATGCTAGCCAAAATAGCTGCCTAAAAAGGCAACAGATCAAAATTCCTGATATAATAAACTGAGAAATTTGCTACCCTAATTAATTTTCTAAAATTATTCCTTTTAAGCTTGGTTGATACTACCCTGTAAAAATTATTGCTTTATGGAATTGGTGACCCTTGTAGCCATTGCATCTTTACTGTACGACTGCTCAAGACCAGTGATAGTTAATATTATAGGACATTTTGCTGTAAAAAGAATAAAATAGTGAAAGAAGCTGGGGTGGGGGGGAAAACTTACATATCTCAAGAGAGTAAAATGCTATTTTTAATTCAAGAACATACCAATTCCAACGCTGAAAGAATTTGCAAAAGCCTTAGAAACCAACACACATGTGAAGAATTTTAGCCTGGCAGCCACCCGAAGCAATGATCCTGTTGCTGTTGTAAGTATCTTGATAATGTGCTGAAGTGGGGTGCAAGGGAAGTTAGGATGGAAAGGCAGTGGTAAGGGATTGAATTTAATCCAGTTTAAATGATGAGGGATGAAAATGATTACATTCTGTTACACTGTAAAGTATGTTTTCTTTAACAAACCTTTGTTGTGTCAAAGTTGGTAAATGATTACAAGCAGACTAATATGCAGCAATGCATCACCTGTGAGATGAGTGAGAATTCTTGTTTCCAGTCCCTTCCCCGACTTTTCATTTTGCTAATCTCTTTCCTGTTTTCTTTCTTTCCTAATTGTTTAGTTCATTCCAGTAGCCAATAGTGTATTCAAAATTAATTTGCAAGAAGCACATTAGAGAACTGAAAAAGCTCACAATATTTTTTAGCTAACTAGAGTTTTAGTTGAAGAAAATTGTAAAATACCTGTTTCTGTGATCTCCCTGCTACCAAAGATTTGCTTAAAGCATTGGTATATACAATATAATATTAGTCAAAGTATCTAGTTTGATGTAGTTTAAACTAACTTATCATCAGGTCTTAGTTTTTTCTATGTTGAATTAAAAGCAGTACCTTATTTATTTGCAAAGAAAGAGGTAAGAAAACAAAACTAATTGTTTTGACAGAACAATCCTTTGCATTTGTTTTAATTTCAAATTAAAAAGGAATCTAGTTTGAAAGACAGCATTAAAGAAGCAACTGAACATTTGAAAGCTTTGGTCAATTAAAAAGTTCTTTTCAGCAGGAGTGAAACAGAATGTAATAAAAATCTATAAATGCTTCTTTTCTCGGGTGTGGTTTTTGTTGGGTTTCTTTGCATTGTGACTTGATAGAAAAAAATGTACAGGGTATGATTTTTATGACAGTAAACCTCAGCAGTCAGCTGTTCTTGTTTTCTTCCTTTCTCAGAAGTAGGATCAGGTATATTTCCATAAAAGTGCTTTTAGCTACATGCTGGTACTGTGCTTAGAGCTTTCCATTTTACCTCTTCCTACCCAATCTGTAGGCACAAGCATTCTGAAAGTCAGATCTCCTGTTTACAAATTAACCATATCCAGTTCTTTCAGCTAACTAATGCCCTTTCTTTGGCCTTCACTTAGCAGCTTGCATTACTCATTGTAGGCTGTGAAGGCTTACAAAATGGAATTGGTCCAATATGCTAATTTCAGACAATTTATATTCTGTGTAGCTTTTTAGTTTGTAACAAGAGAAAGACAGGCCTTTTCTTGACTCAATACTATTTAAAAAGGAAATGTAGATAATTGAATGGTTGAAGATTAGATGGTTGAAGATTCAGTTCAGTCTCAAGTGAAAGCCTGCAAAGTTACACCATGTATTGGTGAACTTGTTGCTCCTATATGGAACTAGTTCCTATGGAAATGATTATTTCTATGTCCTACTGTAGCAAAATTCAAAAGTTTAATGATACTTTCTTACATTCAAAGGCTCTTGCAGAAATGTTGAGAGTAAACACAAAATTGAAAAGTTTAAACATAGAATCAAACTTCATCACTGGAGTTGGAATTCTGGCACTGGTTGATGCACTGAAAGACAATGAAACGTTGACAGAGATCAAAATTGATAATCAGGTAAGTGAGGTGGTGGTGGTGATATCAAAGCTAAAACCAGCCAGTCCTAGTTGAATATTTTTGGAAGACAGCTTGTGATAAACTTTTCTAAATATTTTATGTTTAATATCTTAAGACCCTCCATAATTGCCCTTAAGATTCTCAGAAGCACACAGCTGAAGTTGATTCCAGGTCAGTTCTGTGCTTCCTGGTGCACAAACATATTTTGTGACCTTCTGCCTATTCAATTAATCATAATGAAGCTGAGTGTTTATTGACTGATTTGGTTAAAGTATTCTGATCTCTTTTAGGATGAACACACATAAGCTCTGTTGTCTTTGTGTACCTCTTATTTTAACAGAGGCAGCAGCTGGGCACACTTGCAGAAGTAGAAATTGCCAAAATGCTTGAAGAAAACACCAAGATCCTCAAATTTGGATACCATTTCACACAACAGGGACCTCGAGCCAGGGCAGCTGCAGCTATCACAAAAAATAATGATTTGGGTAAGACCTGTCAGTAGAGACTGACTATTAACTGAATGTGTGTGTGGCACAGGCTTTAAAGGTGTCTGGTTATTCTGCTTCTCCCTTGACAAAACCAGGATAGCACAATGTTAGATCAGTTTAAGGTTTCTCCTGTGCTGTACTCCTACTCTTTTGTTGCTGCTTGATGTTCTCTATTTTGTTGCAGGGTGTTCAGGTATATGAGTTGAGGGGTTTTAACATAGTCTAGAACAAGAACATTCAAATTCCATGTGAGTTGTGGCAAAAGGAGTGAAAATAATAGTTTTGATTGTTCAGTTTTATTCAGATGAGATCCACTGCTTCCTTAAAAGCAATACTGGAAATGAACAGTGTAGGATGCCCTGTTGAATGCCAGTGCACCCAGTCTCATCTCGAGTGCTTAAGCAAGGAAACCAAACATCCTGTCACATGCAGAGGCTGGGACTGGGTCATCTCTTCTGGTCATGCACAAGTACCATCCCTGCCTCTCTAGCTGGTAGCAGTGGCATCTTTATTTGCTGCAGTCAGTTTTGTTGGAGCTCATCTGTTAGAATCCTAACTAAATGGATCAGCAGAAAATCGGTTAATAATGTAGCACATGAGTGGAAATCGTTTGTATAATGTCAAATACTTGTAGCACTCAACTACAAGATAATGTGGTCCATCTGTTTAAATAGAATTGCATTTTAAAACTCTATTTAATTAAATCTTCTGTCTTTAGATGCTTTGTGGTAAAGATTATACGTCTCATCAGCATGAAAATGGGCCAGGCAGTTTAGTAGCAGTAGCAGTAGTTCAGGAATATATTAGAGGGAATGACAGGAAATTGGAATTTGGTTTAAAGATCTGCTTCCCCTCTGAGTAAAGGTTAAAGTTGAGGAGAACAGCTCTGAAAGATATGGAGGAGGAGTAACTAGAAAAGAGCACAGAGAGAGAAGAAAGGCACTCAGACATTCTATAACTTTCTCAAAATAGATTCTAAACCAGTTATTTGTCATAATGCTTCAGGTGTCTTTTTACTTTCTAAGGTTTCTCTTCTCACTAGTTCTCTTGTTAGTGCTTGACTGTTGTAAATCTATTTTTCTATTGATATCTTGCCTTTTTTTCTTTGCTTTCTTAGTCTGGAGTATGTGAGTAAAAGTTTCTGCAAATACCTTTTCATCTCTCCAGCCGTGAAGCTACAGAGACAGGTCACTCTGAATACCCAGCTGGGTATTCAGCACTGAAACTCAGATGTTCCAAGTCTCTCATCTCTGTCTTTGTACGTTTCTTCCAAAAAAATAGTCTGCATCTCCATCTTCTTTCTCTCTTGCTTACACTCTGTTGTACCACTTCCCTGTTCTTTGTCTGCAACTGCACCTGTTGCTTTTAACTGCATGATTGGAGAAGTCTAAGGTTCGAAATTCTTTCCTCTGTTCTTGCAATTTGATGAAAGCAGGTGTGAATAACTTCTGTCACCTGCTTTCCAATGAGTGGCTTTGAGAACAGAATCACTTTCTTTGTATATGGATGTGCTTGCTAGACTTTTTAAAATAAAATGGAGATGGCCTATATAATTTGTAAGACCCGTAGCCTTGTTTATGTCTGCACAGAAAAGGAAAACATAATTTGATAGGGTGAAAAAAAAATAGCAAAGATAATACAAATATTGAGGAAAACTCCAGTCATTCAGTCTAACATAGCATGTGAGCTTTTAGTGATTTTATTCACAAATTTTTATTGCTCTTGCATTTTCTAACAATTAAATGTTTTATTAATAAATGGAATGGTTTAGGCTATTGAATGTAATATCTTCTGTGTGTGTATAAATTGTGTTAGATATACTGTGAAACTCTTGCATTGTTTCCTTTGAAGCCATATAAACTTAATTTAGCACTAGAAAACTGCAATGAAAAAAAAGAGTCCTGGCTAAA
Organism: Lepidothrix coronata; assembly: GCF_001604755.1. Taxonomy (NCBI): domain Eukaryota; kingdom Metazoa; phylum Chordata; class Aves; order Passeriformes; family Pipridae; genus Lepidothrix; species Lepidothrix coronata. The sequence continues at coordinate 9,246,577 of NW_016690191.1, forward strand.
TCTGCTTACCAGACCTAAGATGATTAATGTTTCCCACAAGTCTTCCCTTGCAAGTGTTTGCAACTGTTTGTGAATAAGGCAGTAAGCGCTGCTGAAGCATAAGCTTAAAATGATAGATTGCACTAAGTGTTCATTACCTTAAGTTGTACTGTCTGAAACCTCAGGTGGCAAACAAATGTTCATGTTGTAGAAATACAAAAAACAGTTACCATGATAAAATAGCAACACTTTTTTTTTGTCTCTCTTGTTGCAGTTCGCAAGAGAAGGGTTGAAGGAGACAATTAGCAATCCTGCTGTCAAAACCCGGTGGAGTCATCACGGTCAGCACCGTGGGCTTTGGCAACCTTGGACTACATTGACCTGGCTTAGAAGGGAAAAGACTGGAAACCCCATTCCTTTAAAAGCAAAGCTATATAATCTGCTGGTATGCATCACGTTTTTCATGGAGACACAGTAACTGCACCAGTCTCTGTACCATGGTTTTTGACTGGGGTTTTTTTTAAGAACTTTTTTTGTATTTCAAGACTTCGGCTGAGCTTTCTACTTAAAATATAATTGCAAATCAATGGTATAATTGTCTGTAGTCAAAGAATGGGACATTTAAGGTCATTGAGAAGATAATGACCCAATTAAAATGTTTGTTAGAAAATCCGGGGGTGCTTATTTACGTGGAGGGGTGTGTCTATTCCTGAAAACAATGGGTTAGTGATAAGGGATTCTTCACCCAACAGCTGGACTCATTGTGTAGAGCTGTTCAGCTTTGTTCATATGCACTGAAGAGAAATCTTTCACAGCAATGTTATTTGTAATTCTACTGTTTTATTTTTTATTAGTTCTTGATAATGTGAGTAAGTTTAAAGACATCCCTTTAAGGCAAACCAAAATCAATGGGCTAAGGACTTCTACCAAGAGATTAGAGGGACTCATACAAAAGACTTGCAAAAAAAAAAAAATTAGGAACCTTGCAAAATGACAGGGTTTTTTATTACACCTAAATCCTTTAAGTCTTTTTCAAAAGTGTGTCTTGCTCTGTATCTGAACTGGATATATTTTTAGGCTGATTTCATGTGTTCATCAACATTATTTAGTTTATAATCTTTGTTTAAAAATCTTTATCTACATTCACAAGTATCAATTTCTCTAGAAGTAGCGGACATGCATATTTTAAATTCTGCATAACTGTACAGGAAGAGCAACCTTAAGTGTAAAACCACTGACCTAAATTGCTGGCAAATGAAAAATCCTTTATTTGAAGCTGTTGTATTAAGCTATTTGTACTTCATATAAATCTACCATTTTTTAATACTGAAGTAACACTTTTGAGAAAGGATTTTTCTATTTTACTTATGTCTCGATGTTGGAACACTACCTAAGACATGCAAAAATTAATCAATCTGTAGTGTCAGATCTGTATGATGTAGTAATTATTAAAGTATTTAAAGTTGTTTAAGCAAACTAATAAGGCAACAAGAATCACTTCAACTTCTGCACATAATCACAATACACTTCTTTGAAATAATATAAAAACCTAGAGGCTTTTTGGTTAGGTCTGCTTGGACTGTCCTGTACTAGTTTGCTTTGAGGTCACAAAAATGTTCTAAAGGACTGCTTGGCTATATTTATAGCAACAGAGAATTCAACTGACAACTCTTTTCATTCAGAGATCTTAATGTGGTGAGCTTTTATGTATAGAAAACATATTTACATGGAGGGGACTGAGATGTTTGCATCAGTTTGTATATACCATAAGAACCTAACAGAGCAAGTCTCTGACACTGTGCCCACGTTGTAATTTGCTGCAAATCTTGTTTTGGATCTTTAAAGACAGACTTTATTCCAGAGGTGAGTTCGAATTTTACTGCAACAGTGAATATTAAACTACAGTACCTTCAATGAGGATGTATATAATTGGTTTATACGTGTGGAAGAACTTTTTTTTTCCTATTTCAAAATCAGCCTTTTATTAGAATTACAAATAAATATGTGCTCTTCAAAACAACTTGGAATTAATTCTGTTAAAACCAAAGACTATACTTACTATAACCTTGAAAAAACTAGGGGTGATCTGATGAGTAACAAAAAGGGCTTCTTTTGGGTTTAGCTTTCGTAAATTTCCAAGAACTTTATAGATTTTGAAATTTAAGTTCCTATACAGTGTGCATAAAGTCACATTTAAGTGGGTTTTTTTACAGATAGTGCTGTGTAAAGATGGCCAAAGCATGTCATGTGCTGAGTTGCCTAAAGCTGTACTTTACTTTTTGTTTGCTAGGCACCATAATCATTTTGTGTCAAAAAACAGGCTGTGATGTCTTCCTTCATTTGTTGAAGGGCTGCCATATTCAGAGAATCTGTTCATGTATTGTGATTCTATGATGACTTATTTTATCATTATCTAACAAGATTAGACAGTTATCTCCTACTTGAAAATTAAGGACAAAATTGAAAGGCTGGATTATGGAAATGATAGCCCAAATCCCTTCCTTACTTCTGTTAAATCAAGTTTAGCTGTTTAATTATTTACATCCTAATCAAAGGCAGGGGCTTTTAAGCTGCAGCTCTCAGGTGTCCTGTCACCGGCGATAGTCGTGGACCTTAATAATTGGTTTAGCTCTGTAGACAGCAGGTAAGAATTTGACTTTGTCAGCACTTTAAGGACAGGTATTTGACAGACTGGGCTTAGAAAATTTTGTTGTTTTGGCATGTGCATGGAACAATTAACAACAATCACTTTTGTGCCTGCAACGTGTATCCTGTTTGGAATAAATGAGGGAATTCAGTCTGTAGCCAGGAATCATACACGGTCTCAACAAACCAAGTGGACGCTCTGATGTCGTGCTGTAGGTGTGGTGAGATCCTGTGTATGACTTCATTGATTCTGAGTGAAAGAGTGGTATTGCTTTGATAACCACTTACCAGAGACACAAGGTCTTTTTTCTAAGAGATGATTTTTTTTTCATATGGATTGTTTTTCAGCCTTAATGAAGAAGTCAAATGACTGCATATATTGATTCTGTTGGTTCCCAGCTAAGCACGGAAACATAGCCTATAATTCAAAGCAATTATCTATTACTGTTGTATTTTAACGAAATAGCCTCATTCTCTCTACAGCTTGAGTAATCTTGTGTTTGTAAGCTACAAACAAGCAAGTGTTCAATTTAAATTTCCATTGAGGAAACATGCATTGAGTTTTTTAGCCTATCAGCACTATATGCTGTCGGATTGTAAACCAGTAAACGCTGTGGATGATTAAAGTACTGTATTCTTGTTGTGGTTTTGGGGGTTTGTTTGTTTGCTTTTTTAAATAGTACACTGACTTGCTTAAAACTGACCCATGTGTTTATGTTGTGTCAAAGCAACACCTTTCCTTCTCCAGAAGGAAAGTGAGTGGAGTGACGGTGGTGGGATGAAGGGCTGGTGCTGTGGAGCGGGATTTCACTCCGAACAAGCGGGCCCTGAGGGATGCGGCGGGGCGTGAGGCTGCTTTGTGCAGCTGTGGTTCAGCCGCACCGGGCGGTGCAGGGCGGAGGAGGAGACGGGCAAACACGATCCCTTTCTTTGACCCTGGGGGAGTTCTCTCCTCCCTCAGGCGCCGGAGCCCACACGGACACGGCCCCTTTAAGAGGCGGCGCCTCAGCCCTGGGGCGGGGCCGCGCTCGCGGCGCTCGCCGTGACGTGCCCGCGCGCGCCGGCGGGGCCGCGCTGCCGCCATGGCCGACATGGCGGATCTGTTCGGCAGCGACGCGGACTCGGAGCCCGAGCACAAAGGTGCGGGTTTGTCGCCTCCCTGTCATCCCTCCATCCCGCACGGGTGGGCCGCGCCGCCCGCCCGCCCCGTATCGTCCCTCTCGCATCACCCGGGCTCGGGCGGGAGGGAGGGAGCGGCCCGCGGGAGGAGCGGAGCCGCGGGCCGAGGGGTCGGTGCCTGCAGGGGAGGGAATGAGGGAGCTTCAGTCCTTAGCGTGTTTTCAAAGAACTTGTCTCCATTCTTGTAAATCGCTTTTCCAGGCAGATATTCTTTTATTTTCCTGCTCGAAACGGCGTTCACCAGCCTCAGCATTGACGAGTAGCTCCAATGGCAAAAACGTGCCCGGCTACATGGTTTAGGTTAAACGCATGGTGATTTGAATTTGTAGGATATTGTAAGCCACGTACATGTAGTTACTTGTTTAAGCCTTCGGTATTTTAATGATCTTATTTATCTTTGTGTAATTCCTTATTCCTTCTACAGTTTTAGAATTTTAGATCATAGCTCGTGGCTTGAAACTTCATGTGGCATAATTTTTTTATTGTGTCTTTCTTCGGCTGTGCCTTTATTAGCAGACATTTTATTTTACTGTACTCGGTAACTTTTGTCAGTCCTTCTTACAGTTCTCTGTAGGTTTTCTCTCTAGGGTTTGGGTTGGTTTGGGGGGGATCCTTCTTACAGTTCTCTGTAGGTTTTCTCTCTAGGGTTTGGCTTGGTTTGGGGGGGGGGGTTAGTGTTAAGCAATGCCCATCATCTTATGTGCATCCTTGTAGGGACATCTTGACTTTTGAAAGGGTGATGTTTGTTTTGCAGATTCTGATTCTGGATCTGATTCAGATTCCGACCAGGAAAACGGTGGTTCTGGTAGCAACGCCTCTGGAAGTGACAGTGACCAGGATGATGACAGGGAGGCAGTAAAACCCAGTAATAAGGAGCTATTTGGAGATGACAGCGAGGATGAAGGAGCATCCCATCACTCGGGCAGCGACAACCACTCTGAAAGGTCCTACAATCGCTCTGAGGCCTCGGGGCACTCTGAGCACGAGGACAACGAGCAGTCGGACGGGGACCAGCACAGCGCCTCAGAAGCTGCTCATGAGGACGACGAGGACGATCGTGATCACGGCTCAGATGAAGGCAGTCACCACTCAGAGGGAGACGGTTCTGAAAAAGCACATTCAGAGGACGAGAAGTGGGGCAAGGAGGACAAAAGTGATCAGTCGGATGATGAGGAGAGGCAGCAGAACTCTGATGATGAGGAGAGACAGCAGAACTCCGACGATGAGGAGAAAGCGCAGAACTCGGATGAGGATGAAAGGCCACAGGTGTCTGATGATGAGGAAAGACTCCAGAACTCGGATGAGGAGAAAATGCAGAACTCGGATGATGAGGAGAGGCCACAGGCCTCGGATGAGGAGAAGATTCAGAACTCAGATGACGATGAAAGGGCCCAGCGTTCTGATGAGGAGAAGATGCAGAACTCTGATGATGAGGAGAGGGCCCAGCACTCTGATGAGGAGGAGCAAGAGCACAAATCCGGTAGGACTGAGTACAGAAGTAATGATTTGCTGCTGGTTTGGTCTCTATTGTTTTGTTTACGTTGGCCTGAAAAGATTCAAACTTCAGTGTAAAGGCATTAATTGTGTAGCTTTCGACTGTAGTCATCTTTGTAATGCTTTTCTTATGCAGCACTTTTAAAATGCCTTTTCATCTGAATCAGCTTATTAATACAAAGGCATTTTAAAATTTGTGGAGCAAAGTTTTTAATTTGCTGAGAATAATTATGCTCCTTGGTAGAGTCTGCAAGGGGCAGCGACAGCGAAGATGAAGTTCTGCGAATGAAGCGAAAGAAACCAATTGCATCGGATTCAGAAATGGAGAGTGATACAGAAGGGCAGAAAGGTAAATTGTGTTGTTGTTCTGTGCGGGTTTGATTCCTTTCATCATCATCTTGAGGTGCCATTCATCTTATCCAGGATAGAATTAGTAGCACTTGCTGTACGTGTGACTGTAGTGCCATGGAAATAATGAAACAGCGGGAATTCTGTGGGGGAGATGCATGCTGTGCTTCTGATTCTCTCTGGTTAGTTCTGTCAGCTTTTCAGCTTCCTCCATGAACTTTTCTTCTGTGAATGTTCTTTCCTATGTTTTTATTGAAAGATGTTAAGAAATGGTTCCTTTAATCAGAGCAACCCAGGGAACCTGTACTGGTTTTTGTGATGGGTTAGCTGGCTTGAGAAAGAAGTGTTGATTTTCTGAGAAGTAAAACCTCCAAAATGTGTAATGAAGTTGCTGTTACTTATATTCAAGTTACTTGAATAAGGATTATCTTATATTTTTTCTGTTGCTGTTTTTCAACTAGATTCCCTTATTTGATGGAGCCTTTATGGGAAAACATACCTTGAATCCTTAGCTTAAAAATACACAGAAAAACTTTTTTTTAGGGTAAGGGAATAATGTGGGCTTCATAAACATTTGAAATTTTTAACCTCTGTAGGTGATTTTAAGTGTTAATAAGAGTGAGGGATTTGTTAACCTTTTTTTTCTGTGAGTGTTCTTGCCTTAGGGCTGTGTGTGCACTTATATGTGTGTTTTAAAATAGCAATTTTTCTGCTCAAGAGCATGCAGATGTCATGGATCTGTTTGGAGGTGCAGATGACATTTCCTCAGGGAGTGATGGAGAAGACAAACCACCGACCCCAGGACAGCCCATTGTGAGTAGACTTGACTTTTGAGATAATGGACACACCATTCCACTCTGAAATAGAATTTGATAATATTTGAGTGAAAAAAAGTAATGACATTTAGTAAGCATAACAGATAATTTTGTCCCAGCTGAAAGAATTGTTAAAGTTTTATACATAACTATCATATGAATTCATTTGTTTGCCTTCCCCCATCCCTGCTCTACTTTTTGAATAGTTTGATTGACATAACATACAAAGCCATAGCTGTCTTTGGCACCTTATTACAGCTGTTTGAAAAATATTTTTATTTTAATGATAAATTTTCATCTCTTGTTGATAATACAGAAAAATATCCTTTTTAATCTGGGAGTTGTTGCCCATTTAGTCTCCAGTGCTTAACTGAAAACTGTAGGTCAGCTTCTGTGCTGTTCTTTACTGTCTGTCTCTGGAGTTTGCACTGGTATTTGAAGTCACTTTAAGTGGCACATGAAAATGCTGAATTGAATTGCTTTCAATGAAAATGTGAGTTCTTTTTTACCCCGTCTCTCTCTGTGCATGTGGATGACATTTCTTTAAGGAAAATGTACTTATTAGAGCAGCAGTAGCCAGATAGACTTCTTTTCACTTATGCTGCTATTCTCCATTTTTTCATTAGGATGAGAATGGACTGAGTCAAGAACAGCAGGAAGAAGAGCCTATTCCAGAGACCAGAATAGAGGTAGAAATACCAAAAGTGAACACAGACTTGGGTAATGATTTATATTTCGTGAAGCTCCCCAACTTCCTCAGTGTGGAGCCCAGGTAATTGCACATTAAATACATGACTGATAAGGTTTTTTGGCGTTTTCCTGTATTGCTCTTATTTAGTAATACAACTAAATGCATTTGCCCTGTTTAAAGTGGTTGACATTAAGATGAAAACTTGTGGCTGTGATTAATCAGTTGTAATGTCTGTTGTTATGTAATCAGGTGCTGAGTAATTTTGAGCTTGTGTTTCAGCTTGATTGAATAACTTGTCTGTAAAAAGCAAAAATGTGATTTAATTGAAATCCCATGCTATTGGTTCAATTTTAAACACAGGTTCAGGCTCTCAGGGATGTGAAAGGCAAATGCACAGGATCTTTACGCACTTCTGAATGATTAAAAGCAACATTTTGAATTTTAGAAGAAGGCCTTTTTTATCTGTATATGCTAAATATACTGCTTTACTGTGAAGAGGCTGGTTACTCCTTTTCATGTTTACCTAACCCAAACTGAAGACATTGCTGGAATTCATATGTGAAACAAAATAATTGGAGTTTGTGATGTTAGGCCCTACAGGCCTGGTTCAGCACTTGTAGCAAATTGCTGTTAAATCTGTCTCTTTGAGTGTTTTGTTAAGCAACTTTATTGGAAGTTCAGTAGGTGCCCTGTTAGGTGGCAGCACAGCCTTGTTTCTGTCATAGCTCAGTGAAACCATCCTTTCTGGCCTCTGGCTCTAGGCTGCTTCCAGAGAGAAATGTTAAGAATCCTGTTAGTGGCTGTAATCACTGAGATAAGTCCTGGTGATCACTGGGGGTCAGACAGGACTGAAAATAGAATTGCACCGTAGCAGAGTCTGTTTATCACTTTTTTTTCCCTTGCAGCAGCCTGGAAATTGTTAGGAAGGACGTTAGGGAAAGAGTTCCCCCACCCATTCCCATCCCAGTCATCAGAGAGGAAAAACAATCTCATCTTCCTTTCTCTTTGGCTGGTTTTGAGGTTGAAATTAAAAAAAATATGAAGATTGTGCTCTTAGAAACTATTTCCAATTCACCGCATTTATAGGATGTTTTTTTTTTTTCATTTTATTCTCTGTACAGTGTATGTATTTTGTTCCAGACTTAACCCTCACCCCATCATCCTGATACTAAAGAAACAGTATTTTCTGAGGCAGACTTGCTTTTTTCAGCTAGAACCACGTGGAGGGTGTGAATGTTACCGTGGCTGTAATCCTTGGTAGTGAGGACACTTGGGTTGGGCCCCTGAGGTGGGGAATCAATGCAGTGATTCCTTGCTGCAGGAATGGCTGTCTCACTGCAGTGCCTGCTGTTGTGGGCAGGTTATAATTTAAAATTTAAATTTTCAAGAACCTGTTATTTTGCACAACTCTAGAATAATCTGGATTAATCTTTTAGAAGAATAAAGAATGTATTTTAAAATTTATTGCAGACCCTTTGATCCCCAGTATTACGAAGATGAATTTGAAGATGAGGAGATGCTTGATGAAGAGGGTAGAACTAGGTTAAAACTCAAGGTATGATTTTAAGTTTCTTTTTCTCTTTTACACTTATCTAGCCACATTTCTTCAAAGTCTATTTCAGATATCTTGGAATAGTTTTGAATTTGTGATTCAGATTAAGAAAGTGTGGGCCAGTTCAGCACCGAGGACAGTTGATTCATTTTAGTAATAAATTTTTAAAAAGCTCAACAGCTGCTTTCCACATATAAAAGCAATACTTTTCACCTTCATTTCTTTGCATCATGCAGCAAATTATCAAACCTTTCTAACTGCAATTCTTGACCTATATAGAGTATATTTTACCACAGTATTCCTTACTATGAGTTAGAAAACATGTTTTGGTTTTTTTCCCCTCAGGTAGAAAACACAATACGATGGCGGATGCGACGAGATGAGGAAGGGAATGAGATCAGAGAAAGTAATGCACGGATAGTCAAATGGTCAGATGGAAGGTTAGTTTGGACTTTTTGCCATTGAAGGAATGCAGGTGTTCTTACAGTGACGTGCCATGACATGCAAAATTGGAAGGTCAGCAAACTTTGACGTCAGTTCTGCGCAGCACAAATTATTTTAGTCTCGGTGCTTTGAAAAGTTTATACTCTGCTTAGTTTGGATTGAAATATAATTATTGGCCATATATAAAAAGGAAACATGAAGGCTTTCTTCATTTAGAAATGAGACAAAAAAATAGACTGCAGTGGCTTTATCAAATAATTCATCTGTGAATCTCCTTTAAGCATGTCTCTCCACTTGGGCAATGAGGTCTTTGACGTGTACAAGGCGCCGCTGCAGGGAGATCACAACCACTTGTTCATCAGACAAGGGACAGGTCTACAAGGACAGGCTGTTTTCAAGACAAAGTTAACCTTCAGGTAAACATGCTATTCTATATCAAATGTTGATACTATTTTTGCAATTAAGTGTTGTAACTAGTATATAAAGATTAGAGATACCAGTTGGTAAACCTTCAGACCTTAACTGATTAGTAAGAATGTGCTATTTTCCAAAGGTTTGTCCTAAATTAGGTGTCCAAGCTGGAAAGATTAATGTGCCATTCAACTGTAATATGTAGGCTACATGTAATTTTCTTATACATGTGTTTTAAAAATGGATGATGCTTTTACTTTTGTGCAGATGAATCTTTGAAATTTAACTGTGCTGGTCCTACCGTTGTCCTTTGAAAATGAAATACATTCCTTAAGAGATATTTAACCCATAGCAATCTTTTACCAGGCCACACTCTACAGACAGTGCCACTCACAGGAAGATGACTCTGTCTCTGGCAGATAGATGTTCAAAGACCCAGAAAATCCGTATTTTGCCTATGGCAGGTCGTGATCCAGAGTCTCAGCGCACAGAAATGATTAAGGTATTGTGGCATGGAACTCACACACATAAAATCTTCTGATTTAATCTAAAAAATCACAACTGTAATATAGCTGAACATTTTTAAACATTCTATGATTTATGAAAAACAGTATGTTTTGGAGTTTTAGGCAAGAGTTGTAAGCGATGGATGTGGTTTACTTAACCGTACAGGTGACAAAACTGGCAATATTTACAGTCTTTACACTGCTGTGAAATTATTACAAAAGCTGCAGTAGAATACAAAGGGCACTTGAGACGGTTTGTTTGGGTTTTTTATCCATCAGTCTTAATATATTGTTTCTTCCTTTGGACAGAAAGAAGAGGAGAGGTTAAGAGCTTCCATTCGCAGAGAATCCCAGCAGCGACGGATGCGGGAGAAGCAGCACCAGCGTGGTCTGAGTGCGAGTTACCTGGAACCCGATCGCTACGATGAGGAGGATGAGGGAGATGATGCAATCAGTCTGGCAGCTATCAAAAACAGATACAAAGGTGGCATCAGAGGTAATCATAAACCTTAACAGCACGTTATTAGGGCCTGGGTGGTTCAGATAGATTAATTTCACAGGCCAGTCCTGATAAGACAGTATTTTGCCAGTTGACACATGAGGAGATGTTAATTCAGTTTGTGTAAGTTTATTTTGTTTACTCTGGACTTTGATTCTGTGGGACTTCAGCATTTTGTAGGACTAAATGTAAGACAATTATTTTTAATATTTTCTCTTCCTCACCAGTTTCAGATAAAGATAAATATTTGTCTTTTTATTTTTCTCTGCAGAGGAACGTGCTAGAATCTACTCTTCAGACAGTGATGAGGGCTCAGATGAAGATAAAACCCAAAGACTACTCAAGGCAAAGAAACTTAATAGTGATGAGGTAAGAAAGGGACTTTGTTCTTAAGCTGCTCATTCTTGATGAGGAAAATTTCAGTGCTAAATCTGATTTTTAAAGCTGAGACTTTGGTAGTTTTCATTAATGCCGTGATAAATGTATTATTTGACTTTGGCATGCTTTCCATGGTAATTAATCACCAGTTTCTTATATACTGCATTGTTTCATGGACATGAGTGGTTCCCAAAGGAGGTCCCTATTGTTATTGCTGATTTCAAGATGGAGAAATTTATGCAGAGTTATGTAAAATGACTTTACCAAAATTATGCAACGAGTAAGAGGATTTAATATTAGAATCCTAGTGCAGTGTTGTCCAAGCTACATGGTCCTCTCCTGTTTATTATGGAAATAGTGGAAGCACCAAGGTCTTGGGTTTGATCCCTGTATGGGCCATTCACTTAAGAGCTGGATTTCATGATCCTTGTGGGTCCCTTCCAACTCAGAATATTCTGTGATTCTGACCCTCACTCCTTCCCATTTTACATAGTATTTCTACTCTTTTTAAATAGAGGAGTTAAAAAACTGAGTTAAAAAGATTTAATGTCTGTTGTTAAAAAGACATTATCCATCACCCAAGTATCATCCGAAACACTGGATCATGATCAAGGTAACTGCAGCTACAACAGCAGTGCTATTTCCTCATCTAAATTTGTGTTTTATTAGTTTGTAATTTATCACTGCTGGGTATTAGCAGATGAGTCTTTTTTAGTTCAGGTAGTGTCACTGCTGGTGCAGCGCTGCAGTGTTACACAAGGAGGAAGCTTGCTCTCATTTTCACTTCCATACTGTGCTTCCTGTAAACTCCCCAGGAGGAATCCCTCACTTCCCAGCCTCTGGGTGTTTGCTGCATTCTGAATGAATGTTCTTGCTGCTGGGACACTTCTCTTACACTGTCACCTGAGTATTTGCACTAATAGGCGTGGTAATGTGAAGCAGGAGTAAAAATTAGATTTCTCTTTGAATGACATAGATTCTGGCTTTTTATTATACACAGGAAATTTTAATGTTTCAGAAAATACAACCACAGTCCTGAAGACCACAGCAGTGAGTCGTGTAGACAAAACTAATTTTGTGAGCTCTGTGAGTGTTTGTAGAAATTGAATTGTTTATTTGTAAGACAATGCCAGGTGTTAGTTCATGATACAGTGATGTCAGGAATTTGCAATTCCCTTCTCTCAGAAGAAAAAGTCTAGTCAACAGCATTACTCTGCTGCTCGAGGAACAATAGCCTCCATTTTAAAATGCCATGACTTGAAGGTAATACTCCTGTCAGGCCATGGAGGGGTGCTACAGTGTTACAGAAAGCCCAGCCATGTGTAAGTACTTATTTCAGGGCCACAGAGGAACTGTGATATTTGTGATACATATCCACATATGTGAATGACTGAGTTCCTTGTACACACACATGCTTTTATGTGCTGTCAGTCCACAACACAGCACAAATCTTTGTCCTGATAACAATTTGTTGTTATTACTGTAAATGTCAATCTGTGATTAATACACTTTATCACCACACAGCAAGTGGTTTCACTGTTAATGGGGGTATTCTGCTGAACAGGAAGATGACTCATTGAACAATAGCCCAGCTAGATTACAAGAGAATGCTTGTTTTGAGGAAGAGGCTATCACTGAGATTCCCACCCCTACTAATTTCTGGTTTCCATGCTTAAAATTCCTTCCTAACTGACATTCTTATGGTACTAACTTCATGCATTAATACAAAATAAAATCCTTTTGGATAAATAATTTCTCATTAGAGTTCTGAAGCTTTAATTAAAGTTCTGAAACTCATTCTTTGATCCTTCTTAAAATCCAAGCAAGTTGCTTTAAAAAAACAAACCAAACCAAAAAAATCCCTCCACTTCCAAAACCGACAAATGGAAAAAGGGATGAGATTACTTAGACATGAGAGTATTTTTGAAGATACTCATCTTTTTAAGCGATAATTGAGTTACCACTTGTTCTTCACATCACAACTGATGAGTTTTTCATGAATATCATGGCTAGGCTTCATGAACGAGGATTTGGGAAGGGCTCTACCCACATTTGCTACAGGCTTGCTGGTGGCTAAAGAGGCCAATGCGAGATAGACAAGACTGGTTGCAAAGGGCACAGCAGAAAGACTCCTTGGATGGTATTGGCAGGATATGATTCTTTCTGTGTGGTCTCTTTGATGGTGATCCTGCGTGCGTTCTCAAAGGAGGCAGCAGCGTTATGGATTGTGTGTCTCCAGACCTCCCGACTGGAGGCCAGGGTAGACCAGCGGTGAAGATCAATGTGGCCAAGGCTGAGATGTTGTTTCAGGGGGTCCTTGTATCTCCTCTTCAGGGCTCCTCTCTTGCGGCAGCCGGTGGCAAGTTCACCATAGAGCAGGATCTCAGGGAGGCGGTGGTCCTTCATCCTGGAGACGTGCCCTGCCCAGCACAGCTGTGTTCTCAGCAACATGGCCTCAATACTTGTGCCTGCTGCTTGCTCTAGAACAGACCTGTTAGTTACATAATCTGACCAGTGGATGTTCAGGATTGTGCTGAGGCAGCGTTGGTGGAGCGTTCTAGGAGACGCAGGTGGAGGTGGTAACTGACCCATGATTCAGACCCATATAAGAGAGCCCACAGCACAAAGGCTCTGTAAACACTGATCTTTGTACTTTTCTTCAGGTGTTTATTTCATGAATAACTAGTGGTTTAAAACATTGTTTGGAAGGATGATTCAAACTGAACTGGTGTAAATGTACTTGGAGTAAAAAATCAACCTGTTAACTTTATATTCAAGGACTGAAAATGGAACATCCAGTCTATAAAAGTCATTATGTTATTACTTGCAAACAGGTAATTAACTCAGTGATTTGAGTTCCTTTGACCAACCCTTTGACACCTCATAAACTGTTATATTTCTTGGACTGTAAACTGGTGTTGATTCTGAGTACAAGTGGTTCCACATAATTTTTTTTCTTTATACCAGAGAGTGGTTTTGGTTTTGTAATGAACAAAATGCCTACCCACTTGCAGGATTTCTCCTTTGCTTCAGTAGTTCTGATTTAGGGCATGTAAGTATAAATAGTCTCAAAACTTAGCAAAGCTACGTCTGCCTAAGGGGAATGTGTGTGTTTCTTGGAAAATTCACTGCAAATTTGAGGAGTTACCCAAGTTGCCCGTGCTTGTAAGACTTGCTGAGAATGATATTGCACGTTATAAATCCAGATTATGACAGAGACTGCCCATGCCATAGCTCAGACTGAGGCAGATGTGGTTGCAGGTCCATTGAGGTGAGCAGAGCTGCAGGGGTGGGGGCTTTGACACTGGTACAGTGGTGGCTGAACTTGAGTATTTCAGTTACCAAAATGGAAAACCCAGAACTAGTAATTTTGCTTTTCTTACAAGAATGGCTTTGAGGTCTTTTTGTTGTTCTTCTGAGTTTGTTTTTTTATTTTAGCTTCAATATTGTGGTTTATTTTTGTCCTTTTTTGCCTTTAGGAGGGTGAACCTTCTGGAAAGAGAAAAGCAGATGATGATGACAAAGCAAGTAAGAAGCATAAGAAATACGTGATCAGCGATGAAGAGGAAGAAGATGACGATTAATATTAAGGAAGAACAGCAGTTGATTTTTTTGTTGTTGTTTTTTATACATATATTGTACAGTTCTCTTAGGGCAAAGTTGTAAGTAACCATAATGGGGTTATTTTGATAAAGGAAAATTCCAAAGTCTGCGTTTTTGGTGTAAATGAAGTTTTTTGATTTCCTTTTACTTTATAAGATTTTTCTCTTATTGCAGCACATGTTGCACCAGGGATCATCACAGTGCTGGTTTTTATCTTGCACAGCACATTTAAGTTTTGAAAATTGTAGTAACTGGTTATTCAAGTGAATGGGTCAATAACTTTACTGAGTTCATTGGGAGAAGCCATGCTCATCTCTGTAAAATGCTTAAATGATAAATTTGTCTGACAAGGGTATGGTGATTTAGCTTGCTGTCTGTGTGGAAGGATTGGAAGAACATACAGTGGTACAGTACAAGTCTGTTTTTATCCTAGATATTTCTTACTTCCTGTTTACAGTGGACAGCACATTACTATGCTGGTATATTTTGCTAACTAAAAATATTTCTTGCCATGTTTGAGTAAACTGTGAAGTCCATGCAGTTAGAATAGTTAACTGATCACAGAAGACATTTATTTTTCATGCATTGAAGCCCAGAATGAAAATCTGCATCTTCCCTGAGCATTAATAATAATAAACAACAAAAATAATAATAATTGGAACATGCTAGTGATGTAAATGTCAGAGTAAAAGCACTCCTTTCATCAACTCAATAATTTCTGCCAGCAGAGATGAAAGTATCCTTTAAAAGGGGAGATGAACCACAATGCAAAAATACAACCTAATAATAGTGTCTCAGAATCTCATATAATTCTTATGGTGCTATTTCCTGTTGTTGCTGGTTGGTTTTATAAATGGGTTTTTTAAGCTGGGAAGTCACAGGAGGAGAATGTCCATTGCTGCTTTTACGCTGTTTCTAAACTCCTTATTTGATGATCAAATACCAGTTGTGAAGTGGGGAAACGCTGGAAGAAATACCTGAACTTTTCCACACTTTCTTTCCAGGATGACATATCCCATATGTGTTTTCTGTGGTTGGTGAAGGAGCATTCGTACATTCTCTGTGTTGCCTTTTTGACTGACTTTTCACACAGTCCTGCAGAGCCTGGATATGACTTGAAGAAGTTGAGAAAATGGAAGTAGCTGAACACCTCTTTAAACAAAATCATTGACTGATGCTGTGCAAAGTTGATTATGTGGATTTGTGTTATGTAAGCTGAAATAAAGTAGCTGGTAGTTATTGAAGGACTGTTCCCCATCTCTCTCCTGCCCAGCCGAATTCTGCTTTTTTATAAAACAGTAGAAGGGTGAAAGTGCCTCATAGTGAGCGCTTTGCTCGTGATATTCCCTGGTTCTTTGAGTTAAAGCTTTCAAGCTGGACATCTTGCTTTTCTCCTCTTTAATTAGGACAGTTGTTTGTCACAATACTCTACCTCCACTTCTCCTGCCTGGAAGGTACGGGAAGCGTTCTGCCTGCAGTAGGACAGAGCTCTGCGTGTGTTAATGTGTTCTGCTGAGCAGCTGACTGCAGTTTAGACATTTGCAAGTAAGAAAACAAAGTGAAAAATTTCAACTTGCAAGTCTGAGTGCCTGAGAAACTATTCTTTTTTTCTCTAATTAAATTGTTATCTAAGAGTTTCTGTGCCTCTTTAATGTGCAGATAAAACCTTTCTCCATCTGCTAGAATTTTGACCCTGTAATCCTCTTAGTTTAGACCTCTGCTGGGAGACTGGTTCCTTACATGAGGTTACCTACTCTCCATTTGTAACCTTCTCAGGAAGAAGCCAGCTGTTTAGGAAGGGACTCATTATGGGTGTAACATGCTGTACTTTAACTTAAAAGCTTCCCAGATACCTCTTAAACCACAAATTTGGCATATGGAAACAGCACCATTTCACTGGTAATGTGTTTGCTTCTATGTCAGTTTAATGAAGATGTTGGCTATTTTTATTTTTACTACACTCCTAAGAGTGAAAATGTTTTAATCACTTTCATAAGTTTGATGCTGACTAAGCCTTTACTAAGTAAGTGGTCCACTTTAGCTTCCAAAAATGAGGCTTTTTGTGGATTACGAAGATGAAAAGAAGTAATTTTTTACACTCTTGTCTTTTGTAAATTGCTCTTTTAAAGTCTTATTTAAATGTGGACTTTTAGAAAGTGTTTTCTCAGCTTAAATTAGTTTAATTATCATCTTGTAATTAAAGTCACTTAAATGAACTTATTCACAGTATTTTTTTAGTCATGGGTCTAATGTATAGTTTTATTTCATTTAAGGGCAGTTTTTGCTATCCATTTTCCAAGCATATAAAAATCTGTGTGTTCATCTAATGAGAGTGTATAAAGCCTGTCCTGGTGCCTGGTGAGTCCTTATGGTAGGTTGGTAAAAGATTCAGGAGGTGTGTTGTACAGTGACAGCACCAGCTCAGCCCTGACCTCTCACTGCCTGACTGGGCATTGCTAGAAAACCAAAACACTTGCTTCAGGTAAGAGGAGGATCAGATTCCCTGAGAAAATAAGTTTTCTCTTTTTTAAGTAGGATGTGCAAGTGAAGCATGCTAGGGAAGAAAAAGATAAATAAATATCTTCAGTGGAAAATACAGGAATTTATTGCTATGTGTTCTCTAAAGTTACCAGCACAAACTGGTCTTCATCTCAGCACCCAGTGAAGTGTCCAGTTCACAGGCTGTGCCTGGTCACAGTCACTGTTCACTTCAGGTCTGTACTGAAACCTTCTGCAAAAATTAGCCAAACAAGCCAGGAATCAGCAATGCAGCTGCCATATGGGCAGGTTTGAATAGGGCCCTCCGAGCCCAGGGCGAGGAATTCAGCCCTGTCAGAGGGAGCCAGCTCTGGCACTGGGATGTTCCATGAGCTTCTGGAACCTTCAGGTCAGGGAAGAGGCCCAGCTGAGCACGGCACCCTTAAGGCATTGCTATCCACTGACTCGAAGTATTCCATTATGGGATTATATCTCCAGTTAAATGCAAGACACCTTCTTCTCTTGCAGTTGTGTTTAGTCTTGGATAGTGGGAATACATAAGGAATATACTGACTTTAATCTTACCAGCCAGCTGACTTATATGGCTGCCCTTACTCTATAGGCATGCTGGATAGGATGTTCCTGTAAATAAAAGTGTTTGATGGATATTGAAATATCCATGTTTGATTTTAAATATCTTTAATTCCAGTGGGATGAAAAAATTATGGGGCGGGGGAATGAATATTCAAAGAGCAGAAGCTGTCCTGTAGTGACTGAGTGAGCTCCAGAATTTTCTGCAGCTCTAACTGCCCCCATTCTTATCACAGAAGTAACATCTGTGCATCTATTTAGGTTATTTATGGTGCTTGTCTGGTTGATAATTACGTTTGTGTATACTGTAATGTTTTCCCAGGATCTCCACTGGCAAGTGGCTCATTTTTGCTTTTGGAATAGAGTGTGGTAGAAAACTCCTTCAGAAGGGTTCCTTTGTGCCCTTCAGGTGGTTTGATGCTGCAAACAGTCAGCTCAGTCCACTGAGCTGTGTTTTCCCATGATCTAAGGGGGCTACATTTTCTTTTGGAAGCAGTGGGTTCACAGTTGCCTTGGGTGAAGGCTTTTCTGTTGTGAGCTGAATGAGTGGTACTGGTATTTTCATAGTGGTGGCAGAGCACAAAGAATTAAGAGCAAAGACTTGGAAGTTTCATAGCTAAGGAACCTTGTTAAGGACCTTGTCAACAGTGAGCTCTGGGAAGCTCTACAAAACAGGTAATTGCTGTTGCTGCAGGTACGG
Organism: Lepidothrix coronata; assembly: GCF_001604755.1. NCBI lineage: Eukaryota > Metazoa > Chordata > Aves > Passeriformes > Pipridae > Lepidothrix > Lepidothrix coronata. The sequence continues at coordinate 9,264,891 of NW_016690191.1, forward strand.
TTTGGCATATGGAACCATAGGATATCTCAAGCTGGAAAGGAGCCATAAAGATTGTCAAGTCCAACTTGCTACTCCTCTCAGGACTACTTAAAACTAAACCCTAGGACTAAGAGCATTGTCCAAGTGCTTCTTGAACTCTGTCAGGGTTGGTGCAGTGACCAGTTCCCTGGGAAACCTGTTCCAGTGATCAGCCACTCTCTGCATGAAGAACCTTTTCCTACTGTCCAACCTGAGCTCCCCCTGATGCAGCTTTGCTCCATTTCCTCGTGTTCTGTCACTGGTCACCAGAGGGATCAGCCCCTCTCACCCACTGTCCTCCTCCAGGCAGTTGTGGGCTGCAGTGAGGGCAACCCTCTATGGCTGAGCTGGCTGTGAGGCAGTGCATCAGGGCATTAAGTTCATTATGAATTAATTGTAGATAATATCAGCACGGACTTTGTCTGTCTAAACAACTGATAATTTGATAGTATCCTTACGTTTTTTCTCGTGAAGAAAACCTTGTTTAGAAAAGTTGATTACTAGAGCATATTGATGGGCTGTGCTGAGAAAGAGATGCTGTGCTCTGTTGGTGTGTTCCCTTAGTTGATAGTACATATGGCTGTGGGAGAACCTTCCTGTATGAGTGAGTGAGTCAAAATTCATGAGGGGTAGATAAGGAGGGATTGGTGTTTTATGGATACCACTCCTGTTTTTTTCATATATATCCATATATATGAATGTGTATTTTCCATGCAATTCTCGTGTCTCTGGACATGAGCAAAAACTTTCCTTATATCTACAGATGAAAATACTTTCTGAACATGATTGCAAAGTGACCACGTTTAAACTGAGAACAATTCACTAATCTGTGGATATGTTACCCTTTTACAAATCCTGTTTGATCTCTCGGAACTAAATAGGATTATTCTGGCTCTCAGACTTTTTCAAACACTAAACCTGGAGTAGCTGCTGCCATGTAGCAGGCAGCTCCATGTATCTGGTTGTCTGTCTCAAGGTTTAGTCCTGCCATAGCATGACATTACTAGATATAGGGGAAAATAAATCTTATGAATGCTGCACTGCCAGTTTGAAGACTTGAGTCACTCTGTAATTTGGCACTTTACTGAACTTCAGGGCTGCTGTTTTCCGTGGCTGTGTACTACCTCTGCTCCTGGTTTTTCTTAGGACAACTTTCCCTTTGGTTAGCCAGCAAAGTTTCTGAGTAAGCAGGATTATCTGAGCTTTTTCATGTCATTTAAATGTCCTTAATACATGTGCAATGACATTTATTAAAGGCAGTTCTGGATTTACATCATGGGAATTATATAAATGTGCACTGCATTGTGATTGCAGTATGTTCCCTAGAAATACTTACACCTCTGCATAAGTCACACAGTCGTGTAGAGCAGTGTTTTAAAATTATTTCTGTCTCTGAACTTACTTGCAAGGGATCCACACCATCTAAGAAAAGCTGGAAGGTTGGGAACAGGCTTCTGTTGGATGTGCAGAAGAGTTCATGCTGCATATTGAAAAAGGCTGAGAGCTGACCTGGGTGCTTGGGACAGTTCATAGTTTTGGATGTAGCACTGGATATCACAGTTGTTTGCATCTGACATACAGCTGACTGCATAGAAAAACAATTCCCACATAAGCTGGAAGGAAGCTTTTTTCAGGGGAAAGAAATTATTTTGAGGCATGTTTTGTGAACTCCTTTTCAGCCTCTCTTTATCCCCCTCCTTTTTTTTTTTTTTGCCTTCCTTTCACAATGTCTTATTAAATCTTTTCAGACCTTCCTAGGCCTAGCAGGTTTTTGTTGTTACACAACATCATCCAAGGTGTGCTGGCAGATCAGCTTTATTGCCAGGGATCTAGAAACGAGGGCTCAAGCTTCTTGACACAATTAAGAGGTGTCACATTTGAGCTAGGGATCTCTGGGAGTGGTTGAAGACTGATGTATTGCATGCTGTGGGGCTGAACTCTGAGCAAACACATTTTTTTCAGCACACTGTGACCGTAAAATTTAAAAAGAATACAGCTTTCCAAGGTTATTAGAGATTTTAGGTAAACTGGCTTTTTGAAGGCCTTTGATCTTGAAGGGGTCCAGCTTTTAGGTGTTTCTTACATCAGGTCAAATGGGTGTTTCAAAAACCTGAAAAGCTTTAAAATTAAAGGAAGTCTGAAATTAAATAGAGGGGGAAAAATATGTTGGGGTTTTTTTTGGAAGCAGGGAAATGCAGAACTCCTAGCAGGTGTTTAATCCAGCAGAGGGGCTTTTTCGGATGAAGCTGGGGCTGTCTGACTCTGCAGCTGCCTGTCTGCAGGAAGCCACCTGCCCTGGGGCAGAGCTGAACAGGACCGTGCAAAGGAGGTGCACAGAAGGTGTGGGAGGGAACGGAGACATGAGTCACAGCCTTTTGTAGTGTGTGCTGTATCTTGGCCTCACACTCAGGGGGTTGTTGCAGCTGAGTTCGAGAGAGGCAGAATGTTATTTCTTGATCTTTGGGAAATACGGCAATTAATGAAGAGTGGGCTCACAAATAAAAAAACCCAGGCATGCCCTGGCTTTCTATAAACACACACTAATTACTCAGAAGTACACAAGTTGTCTGCCAGAAGGATGCGTTTTTCAAATGGTGGTTCCAGATGGCCCCTTCTAAACCATATAAATATATGTGTTTTAAAACCGGTAACAAAGAAGGCCGTAAAATAAACTGAAAACTTGCATTAAAAAGAAAAAAAAAAGTTAGAATACACACTAATGCAATTTAGGCTTAAAAAAATATTCATATTCAACAACAGCAGCAGGAGATACTTCACGTATCTCCACACACACACACGTCTGCTGTGCCTTTGCACTGCCCAAGCTGTGCAGCTCCCCAGGCACAGCAGGATAACCTGTGCTGGGGCAGGAGGCTCCTCGTGCCCCGCCGGCCCGTGCAGGTCCCACACGTGCGAGTCCTCCCCTGTCAGTCACTTCTTTATCGCTCCATCTGACAGCTCAGCTCTCGCCTTGTGTTTCTGCTCTTGCAAGGCAGGGCTGCACTTCTCCACGTATGAAATGCTTGGCTGTTGCATAAGTTATGGTCTGTTAAGTGTTTTTCAGACAAGGCGCGGTTTTATTCCGCTCCAAGAAGGTTTGTGGGAAGGGTCCTGTGAGTGTGTGAAAAGTGCTGGGGTTTAGCCTGTGTGTGAAGCCTCTCTGAAACCCAGATTGTGGCTGGTGTTAGATGGGAGCATAGCTTACAAACCCTATAAAGAGTTTACACAAAGGTTTAGAGAGCAGGAAAATGTTTGCTGAGATGTAGAGCAGCAAATCTCTAAAGCCAAAATTCTGCAGTACATAATACTGAGGGCTTTAGTCCTTGGGTTCTTGCCATGAAACACCAGTGGGTTTAAGTTCATAGGAAAATACATTTGCACATGGACCTCCATGCTCAAAGACAGGGTAAAGTTTATGTAAGCCCTTCTGACAGATTTTAACCTGTAAGTTCACAGTGATGATTGTGCTGCTTAGCTGTGCCCAGTTTTCCAAAGGTTTTCTGAGTCTCAGCTCTCCTTTTGCTAGTTTCATTCAGTACATTTTCTACTGTTTGTAGACGAGGACAAGCTGCAATTTTCATAGCTGCTTTTTGAGCATTTTTCTAAACGTGGTAGTGTCTCTCTCATTCAGTTGTGGACCACCAAGTAAGTCTTGTCAGCTCCCATTCTGCTTGGACTCATGGATTATTCCTTCTTCTGGAAAAAAAAAGAAAAGGTGCCCTGAGGCCTTAAAGTTTTTGTTGGCTGTCTGTATGTGGGGAGTCTGTTTTGTGAAGAGGCTGCACATTCATTGCTTGAGGTCATTTGGAGGTGGGAGGTGAAATATCCTTGTGCTTTGGTGTGACCTTGATGATGCATTGGCAGAGCTTTGATGTGAAAAGCTGAGAGTGCTGCTTTGGGCCAGCTGTAACTAGTCCATGTCGCCGTTCATCAGTTTTAGGGTTTCAGAAGGGAACAGTGCAGATTAGGAGAGAGCAGCACACAAGATTCTTGTCACTGGGCAGCTTTTTGGTTCTTGTGACCGGTTTCCATAGCAGGAAAATACGCAGCTTTGGTTAAACCTGTTATGTGTGACTTTGTTGTTGTGCTCTAAAATGATTCCTGTATTTAACAGCAGCGTTGAGCGGTGTAAAATCTGCTGTTGCCAGATAGAGAGTGGGTGTTGTGCCAGAGTGTTTGTGATAGGAGCTGCTCCGGCAGCTGAAGGGCAGCTGGCAGCTCTCCTGCCTCGTCATGCGCGCTGGCAGGCTCCGGGCAGCCCGGTGAACTGATTCACCACACCAAAATAACCTGCTGGGCCGGGCTCTTCTTGTGAACCCTCGTGCACCTCGGCGTGATCAAGGATAGACAATGAGATTGTCTTCTGGGAGCTGGGAGTTTGTGCATTATTAACACCAAATAGGAGTGGGATTTGTGTTTTGAGCTGAAGATCCCAGCGTGTGCTGGGATTCCTCTTGTCCAAATCCACGCACCTTTGGGAAAACAAGCAGTGACTTCTTTTTGCCAGATCTGCAAGGTGATCCCACAGATGTGCTTCCACAGAGTTGGGTGCAAGTATGGGGGCTTGTCTACTAGGCATGCTCTTCCACTGGCAACAGGAGTCTTTTAATCCCAGTGCTGGTGGCATTGTCATCTGTCCCACAGCAGCGATTCATGGCAGTTTTTCTTTCTTTTTCTGAACATCTGCCAACTCTATATGAGAAGAAGAGTGGTCCCCAGCTGCCATTTAAAGAAAGGTGGTGGCAGGGAAGGATTTCAGATTTTGTAGAAGTGAGGGGTATCCCTGGGGAATGTTTGTAGTAAAAACCTGATCGTTTTACCCCGGCAAATCCCAGGCACTATTTTCTGAAGTGAAGGGTTAGCTCACTGAAATTCCATCCTGTGTGGATGTGGGCAGCCCTTGTGCCACTGCAGCTCTTTGAGCAGCCTTAGGAAGGTACCAGGGCAGTTGTGCAGAGCAACCTCTTGCCAGGGTCTTTTCTGTGCTTACTGCAGTCCCCTCCTTTGCTTTGGGTCCTCTGATTCCTCTACAGAAATCAGTACTGATGTCCTCATTCTGTTTGTGGTAAATTCTGAAATGAAGTGCATATTTAGCAATGGTTTTAATCTCTTTAAAAATTACTGTCATATTTGTTTCTGTTTTCAAGAGCAACTAAATACCTTTTTTCTCTCCAGCCTCCTTCCACTTCCCCAGGCTGCCAGGGTGCAGAATCGCTCCTTTTAACTGACAATAGTTAATCACCACCTTTTGCAAAATGGCCTGCAATGTATTTTCTTTCTGTTGCTCTTCTGCCAGCCCACTCTGTTCTCCTTCATTTTGATTTATGGCTCTACATGTGGGTATGTTAATGGAAAACCTTGGAGGGACAGATTGTGTATGCTCAGACACCGCTTTGGGAGGCGCGTGCATTTGGCTGCCTGGGTTTCTGTGTGTGTGCTGCGTTATGGCTCAGCAGAGCGAGCAGGGTGTGCATTTAATTTAGTAAATGTCTCTCCTAACCTGTCACAGCACTGCTTGTTTTTGCTGGAGCATATGCTCTGGTGGGGGCTGTTGATTCAGCAAAAGTAATGGTAGCCGATAGAGCTGATCAGATGCTCCAGAAGTAGTTTATCACATAAATTATTCAGCGGCTGTTGGTGTTTCTTATCACATAATGTGTTTGACCACTTGGAGGTTGGTGTGCTCTGGTGCACAAGATTGCTGAGGGGGCTTTTCTGCTTCACTCACCTTTGGTGCAGGTACAAAGGTTTCCTGTGCTCCTTGCTGGCAGTACAAGAGGGGAGGTGAGAGCCTTTGAGGTCTGTTAAAGGCTTAAAGTCCTCTTAAAAAAATTCACAGTTGGAGAAAAGCCACAGAGAGCCCCAAAGAGCCACTAACTGTGTGTGTTAAAGATGGTATCCTTCATTCAACACTGCCACAGTTGTGCCAGTAAAAGGGATAACTGAATGGTCCCTGGGTGCTGACCTCAGGTAACCCATCTGTCTGTGCCCAAAGCTGAGCTAGCACAACCTTTGGGGCTGATGGAGCTGTGGGAGTGGCAGGCAACCTCCAGCAGAAGCCAGCAGGCCTGCTAGTTGTTTGGAGAGTGGGTGTCTGGCTGTATTGCAGCACAGGACTGCACACGGCTCTGCCAGCAACAAACCAGTTTAAACTCTTTTTGTTTGGTTGAAGAGCTTGTGTGTCTCATGTTTCTCTACAGAAAGTTTGACTGCCATCTGATCTGACACATCTATACTTGTATCAGCGCTTGTAAGGTTTGGTTATTTTTTTGTTTTCTGGAGCAGGTAAGTTAGTCGCTTAATGCTTAGGTTAATCACATGAGTATAAACCTTCTAGGATACACATAAGTGGTTTAGATACAAAATACTGAGGGTATTGTGTAAAACTGCACCTAAGGAACATCCTCTGTTATCTTCCACCTGCAGTTGTCCCTGTCACCTGCCTGACTTGACTGGGTCTCACCGTGTAGCAGCCGTTTCCCATCCACAGTACTGGAGTCAATTTTGGACATGCAATATCAAAACACCTTCTTATGGTGGCTTGAGTCTTGACAGGTAGGTTGGGAGTGGCAGGGGGACCCCCAAGATTTTGGATTTTTTCCCAGAGATGCCTTTGTTGAATTGCATTTGAAATAGTTGTCTGACCCCTCCTCTAGTAGTTGTTTGCTGGGCAGTGCTTTTACCATATGAACATCGATGGTGAGAGTCCCAGTTTCCCTTTCAGAAGTGAAAGAAGATCAGGCCTGCAAGTCTGTCTGGGACTATAACTTGCCTGTGCACAGTCAATTTGCATTGCAGATGTGGTTTCTTCACAAGCCAGGGGCTGGAAGGCAGGCTGTTCTCCACAGACATCCCACAGTCCCCATGCCCATCCTTGCCTGTTGGGCACTGTCTTGTCCCTCAAGCACTACAGCTTCTCCAGCAACCTCTGCAATATTTTAACTTAACCTGGGGCTTGTTGGGATGGTGAGTGGCCAAAGCAGCCAGTTAACCCCTGCTCCATCAGCTCAGCACCCTCCCCTTGGTGTTGAGATGCCTCCTGCATGGTGTCTGGTGGAAATGTTGTTTTCTGCGGTATTTTAGATGAACCCACTTTTGCATCCTGCTTGAAACAGTTCATAAGGAGATGTGGGTCCCCTTAGATCCATGAAAGTTGCTGTGAGCAGAGAATGTGAAGCTGTGATCCTGGCTGTGCTCCAGGATGCTGTCTGTGTGTGGAGCTTAGGAGGCACCATCAACAGCATCACCTCCTGTAATACTGTTTTTTTCCATGGCCACCTATTTCACATGGAAGAACAGGGCAGGGGAGGCTTCCCTTGAAGGGGGTCTAGGATGCGCTGAGGTCTGAAGGCTCTGCTTCACTGCCCTGCTTGGGAGGGCTCTGATTCAGCTGCTCCTCAGGCTGGTCAGTACTGCTGCTGCTGGCACAGTGGTTCACTGGGGGTTGTGGGGGTAGGACAGGGCTGTTCTGGCAGTGGGCTGGTGTGGGTGGAGTTTCATGGCACAGGTACCTTGGTGACAATGTTCCCCACTCCACCCTTGGCTTCTTGTCCTGGGTTCTGGAACTGAGTGAACCTCCCCTCATGGTGACACAACTGCAAGGTGAGACTTTGTGCCAAGCACGTCTGCATTTAAAGGAAACACAAAACTGATTTTATCTTACCTGCTTTTAATATTATTACTTTTAAGACCTGAATCTGTTCCTCAGTTAGTGAAGCCCCATCAAAAGTTGCTGACAGCCCAGGGGGCAGCCAGGTGTGGGGTGAGAAGGAGGTGCCAGACACTTCTGCTGCAGAACTAGGCAGGACTTTTATCTGCTTGTAGAAAGATCATCCCTAGGTTATGAGGGCCTCATGGTAGGTAGAACTCACAGTGAGAGTTTCTGTGGCAATTTCTGCTGCTCATACCACCTTGAACACCAAGAATTCCACTGATTATTTGGAGAGGGAAGGATTTAAAAGTCACAAATCGGGAGCCAAATGTCTCCTGGGCTACCTCAGTGCCTGTAATCACCACCCCTCGTGTGCCTCCTGGCTCTTGGTGGACTGGGAGTCAGCCAGCTTGTCCTACATTGGCCTGTGCAGGGAGAGCAAGGGGGATCTGCAGCCTGTGGGAGTATTTCATGTACTAAAACGTGACTCAAGGTGCAGCTCAGTGCCATGTTTTCTTTAGCAACAAAACAAACCAAATCCACTTAACCAAACTATTCCTGCTTCAGCAGCCTGGGCTTTTCCTCATGCCACTGACCAACCTGTGGGGTCAGAGTGTAAGGGAGTACTGAAATAACCAGAGATTAGTTAAAAAAAAAAATATCCGTTTAAACAGAAGAAAATTTGTTCCTGAATTAAGCTCTTTCATTTATGAGCTGTTTGGTCTTTCAGCATCTGATAACATTGTAAAGCAGTAGAGCGTGTGACTGGCCTTGTAAGTGTGTGTCTGAGGAATCTGTCTCCACCCTGAAACCAGGGGAAGGAGAGGAGGCACTCTATTTTTGGCGAAGGTTACTTTGTGTATTTACATTTTCTGCTCAGATGAGTTGCCTCTAATGTCCAAATCTGAGTGATTCACTTAGTTTGGGGGGGTTTCCCCTTCAGCCTTGTGGTAGCTCTGCAGTGCTGCAAAGGGATGCAGATCTGAGGCCGTTCAAATATTGCTTAGTTTTTCAGTTTATCACAGTCCTTCTTGATCTTTCCTCCTGGCTGTCATGTGGTGAGCACTCGAGTTCATTGTTAAGGTCAATTTGTTGTTAACAGGAGAGGAGACCATGCTGGACTACCTCAGCATCCTCAGGGCAGTGGCACTAACTGTGTTGGAAGGCACCACTGCAGACATCCAAGTCATGCTCCAGAAGGTATGCTGTTATTCTGATTTGCAATTTACTTCCAAGATGTTCCTGTGACCAGGATTTAAATTCTCTTTTATTTTAGTAGCTGAATGAACATTCTTCTCTCATGAGAACACACTGTACTAGGCAGAAAGGAGTTACCTCTCTGGAGTGATACTATTTTGGGCAGTGCCAGGCTTTTCATTGTCATGGCAAAGTGTCTTATGTAGCATTAAAGTAAAATGGAAAATGCTACCTTCTCCATCAGCAAGTTCAGCAATAAATGCAGCTTCCACCAGGGAGTGTGAGTCCTGGCATTAGTTCTGAGAAAAGCAGTGATGCTGTGGGGCTGGACTGGATCACTTACACACAGGTAACGTGACCCAGACACAGTAAGGGAAAGTGGCTTGAACACGAGAAGGTCATGTTGTGTTGCTTCTCTGGTTTCCCAAGCTAAGGCCCACTGTGTGTCCCTGAAAGACCTAGGTAAAGCTAAAATTAAGTCAGTCAGATAAATATTTATAGTAGATATGTTAGGATATAATCCTCAAGGGGTCTGATTGCTCTCTCTTTACTCCGAAATGTACAAAAGGGAAAATAATAATGCTATAAATACAGTCATGTTTAGCTAGGTCATTACAATGGAGTGTTTCTGGTCCTTCTCTGGGGATTGGAATTGCAGCAGTGAAAAAATTAGCAGGGAACTGAAAAACCAGTAGAGGGTGATCCCTTTGCCAAGGATACTTTGGTTGCAAGGCCTCAGTTATGCAATGATTCATCATTACAGTAGCAATCAGGTTTAAAGTCCTTGTATGTGCAAGTCATGGCAAAACTGGGGCAGCCCTTGTACAGGCTGGTCAGACCATTTTGTTGCAGATTTCTTCGGAGAAGCCTCACCCATCAGATCTTTTGGTTTGTTTGTGGTGGGTTTTTTCTAGTTTCTTTTTGCCTTGTATTAGAAAATAGAACAGTGCACAAGATTTGAGGATTCAGGCAAAAATAATAAAATTATTATGGTATTTTTCAACTGCAAGTTTCTTACAACAATTTACAGATATATCTTCCAAAGCATTTAATATTTGTACACAGACAAAGTGCAACTTTCTACAGTAAAGGAGTTTCTTTGATTTGGTTTTGTTCTTTCCCTTTATAGGAGCAAGACTCAGTGCTGCTGAGCATGTGCTTCCCCTGGGCCAGGCTGCTCCAATTTCAATAATACTGTGGGTAGAGTTTGCAAGAATTAAAACTGGCTTGCTCAGAAAGTGAAAGGACCCAGCTTTCATAAACCCACGATCCCCAGCTCCTGTGGGAAAGACTCTGAGGTTAGTGTGGTGCTCCTTTGACCATGAAGTTCCTGGTATATGAAAGTCTTGCTGGGAAATGTTTAGTTTGTAATTTGTTCTAGATCCCCCCACGGAGGAGGGGAGGCTGGGAATGTGGGGGTGTGCCTCCTGCCTGCGGCTGCACGAGCCTTTCTGCTTGCGTGTTGGGAAGCAGCTCCAGGAGAGTCAGGAGGGAGCTGTGCAAAGCAATGCTTGCCTTATTTTCCAAGGGGAAAGCCAGCATACGTGCAGAAACTCTTTATCCATCCTTTTTGCTGTCTGGTAACTTGATTCCAGGTTATTCTCCTTAATGTCGTGTTTGTACTCATTAGACCTTAGGAACCTTGCTGCTTTAATTCCTATTGCTCTGTGCTTGGCTCTGAGTTTGTGCAGCACAGCAGCCTGTGTAGGAGTGTAGCAGTTTTGGATAAGCACGCATTGGTTAATCCTGCACATGACACCATTGCTACCATAAATCTGTCTAGCTGGTGCACGCCAAGTGTTTTACTCCATGCACAGTGTCCATGGGGTATATTTAGGGTCAGGACTATATTTAGTACGTCGTTCTGAAACGTCTGACAGCCAGAGGGTCTGGGTTGTGGGTGCCTTGGTGTTTGAGTGTCAACAATGAGCTGGAACTTTCTCCTGTGTCATCGGTGTTTGGGCTACGCAACCAGTAAAGAATTGGTTTGCTTGAATTCGTGTCGTCACTCTGTGGCTGATTTTCAGCTATTCTGTGACAGTAGGATCTCTGAAAGAGAAGGAGTACAATCCCTTTCCTTTGCTGAATGTAGTAGCAATGATGTGCAAGAAGGAAGTGGACAAAGTGTGGTGTGATCTGTGTTCTGGCCTGGAGTTCCTGGGGTCTTCAGCCAGCTGTCCCAGTGTATCTGGGTGTGTGTAGACCTGTGACTGTCAGTGTGATGGAGAAGTAACCTGTAACAGGGACCAATCAATTTGCTCTTACCCAGGCAGAGAATTTAATATCTCTACTGTAAATCATGTTTGGCACAAGTTTCACCTAGTGTCATCATTCATCTTCACACCTAACTTCCCACACTCTTTTCCCCTTGACCGCTGTTTCAGACTCCTCTCTTGTGGTTGTGCACTGTTGTGTTGAATGGGTGGCTGCAGTCACTCCTCAAACACCTGCTGAGCTCTGGAAATTTTATCACACGTCAGTCAGCATCACGTGGTGGGACTAGATTATACTGAAACAAAATCCTCTTTTCTTTTTTTTCCCCCTCCCCCAGGTGGATAGCTGAAAACATCCTCGTTCAGACAGACCTCCTACAGAAGCCTGTATGAGTCTGGCAGACACTAGAGCTTGAATAGGGTTCATGAGTTCATTTTGACTTAATAGTTCATATGAGTATGAGCATTTGAAAAAAAAAAGTAACTCTGCCTCTTCTCCAGTGAAGATCTTTCAGCTTTGTGCTTGACAACTGCATTTATCTGATCGTGTACAAGAAGACTGATTTTCAGGTGATTTCCTTGTAATGTCAAGCCATAAAGCAGCCTGGAGTCTGATCCCAGAGGACCTTACCCAGCACTGTCTGCTGTCTGCAGCCAACAGTCATTTCTTGCAAATAATTAAACCCCTGTGGAGCATCAATAGCTGAGTTGCTGATATTGCATTTAGATAAGAAGGAGGATCTGTAGGTGATGCAGAAGAATTACTCTGAAGAATCTGTTCTTTCTCTAAAGCATTTTCTAACAGAAAGCCGATGTCTATCAAATCTTCCTCTCGCCAATTAAATTTAGGGCTGAAATTGCTGCTTTTGTAGAGCTTCAGGAGGTCCAGCCCTCACAAGCACATCGGTTTGTTGCTCCATTTGTGTTCTGGATCAGTGCAGACGAAGGCTGTGATCAGACATATCCCAAAGCACCCCAGACCTGGCACTCTCTCCCCACTCCTGGCTGCCTTTAACTGCAGGTACCAGGACAAGATCTGGAATCAAACCTTTCTCAGCAGGTGCAGCCTGTTCCCATCCCTGTTGAGGGCAGCCCCATGAACACTGTCACAGGCTTCCCCAAGCACGTACCTGCACTTGCCCCTCACATGGGAAGCTCACTGACATGAGTGGAAGCTCACTGACTGCATCTTGAGCCTTCAGTGAGAGCCAGGGTGTGTACCCTCCTCCCCTCATCAAACTGTTGATTCAGAAGAGCTAAACACTCACAGCTCCTGCCACAGATAATGGGAGCCGCAGTAAAAGCTCAGCAATCATGAAAATCAAGCCTTCAATAGCACTCTTGGGAAAGGAGATGGCCTATCCTGCCACAAACCTTTAAAAGCCCTGGTAGTGCAGTGAAAGTGGTTTGTAATAGCAGGAATTCATTTGTTAATAAATTTCCCCTTTCTTGTCCTGTCACTAATTCAGTGCACTTCAGCTGCAAGGTGGCTGGTGCTCATGCTGGGGAAAGGCAACTCAGGGCTCAAGGCATCTTGGCAGGGTCACGTTTTGAGAAAAGCTTCCTGGCTCATTTTGGTGTACATGGGCTCACAAATGTACCTCTTTACTAGCTTGGTCAGCAGTTGGTTTCCTTCTGGAGTATATGCTGTACATAAAGAATAGCAACTGTAATAATTTTAGGAGAATAAGTTTAAAGAAAATACATGGGAAAGAGGGATTGACCACATAAAACACTAACAAGAGACAGTCTTGCACTGGCAGTGAGAAGAAAGATGTTTTAATGGGCTTCCCTGATTACCACTACTGACTTAGTAGAACCTTCTACTCTCCTTAATGAGAATAGCTGAACTCTCCTAACTTTAGGAGTGACCTCTGTATGACACCTTTGCTTGAGGCTGGAGCCAGGCTGGTGTTCCTGGAAGAGGTGGGAGTACTCAGTTATTTATGGCTAAGTCTTTTGAAAGAAATAAAATTGTGCTGTACCAGAATAACTCACTGCATCTCACCTGGTATTTATCCTGTCCTGAAAATAGGAAGTTAAACGTGTAATCAGAAATTTCAGAAGTGCTGTTTCTTTTCTTAGTTTGTTTTGAGTAAGTGTTGCTCTTAAAAACTAGAGAGGGTTAGGAGACTGGTGGTGTTTTCAGAATGGTTTGTCCATTTGCAGTCTGGAGCGGTGCTGTGGAGCCTCTCTGACAGGCAGTGGATCCCTCTGTGAAAGGCAGGCAAAGCAGAGGCACTGCCATTGAAGCCTTGTGCTGTGCCTTCCTCACAAGTGAAAATCAAATAAGTTTCAGCAGTGGAAAAAAAATTGAATTGTCTGCAGGCCCTTATCATGCCCAACACTTAACAAACCTCATGGCCCTGAGTCCTTTACAAGGTGAAGTAAGAGGGCCTTCCATGTCCTCTGTGGCTGGAAGGAAACACCAGCATGCTTTGTCCATGTGGTTTGAGACAGTCCAGAACTCCTCATCTTGGAGTAGATGTAAGAACTCTTGTGCTTTATGCAGAAGCCCATTCTTGGACCAATATGCTGTTTCCTGATACTCCTGGAAAAGAGTTTCCTGCCTTGAGATAACCAGAAGTTGTTAACCTTAGCTAGGATTTATCCAGATATCCGATTTACTAGCAGTACCCATACAGGAGCTGTGGAAACTGATGAGGTTGTTGATGTGCCAAATTCTTCCATCGGGCTCTTCCAGCCAGGGCAGGAGAGGCAGTCTCTGATTAGCTCACCTTTTTTGAGGGAAGATAGGAGGAAGAGAAAATGCAAAATCTGTCTTTCCTTTCCTTCATTTGCATGTATTTTCTGGATGGATTTTCCTGCTCTGACTCAACATCGGTAAGCCCCTGGTGCCCAGTGTGTGATTGTTCTCTGCTGATGGAGAAGGAAGGAGGCTGTCGTCATGTGCTGTTGGTGAAATGGCCCCTGACATTTCTCTTAACTTGTTTAAACAAATACATCTCAAAACCAGTTCTGTTTGAGAGGGCAGCGCACAGAGGTTAACTCTGTGTGTGCTAGCGAGTCCTTGTATGTGATGCTCTACTTTTTCAAGGAGCTATAGGTATATTTTCCTAGAGCTCAAATTGCTGACAGCACCTAATTCTGGGTAGTTTAACAATATGTAGCTCCATTGCAAATGTGATGCATTTTCTGCTGGTTGTGGAGTTTTTCTTGCTCTTTAGATTAATATAATGAAAATACTAATGAAAAGCCTATCCAGACCTCCAGGTATTTTCATAAGTGTGGTCCTGTTTGTGAAACTGCTAAGATTACATAATAATATTTTCTGGTTTTTAAGAGGGCTATGACATAGTGGTATTGTGAATAGACCAAAATTACCAAAGAAGCCCATGACAGTGTTTAAAAGCAATGTCTTTGTGTGCAGGCATTACTGCAGGCACGTAGTTTGCTTTCTGCCAACTAATTCATGGTTTCCTTTGATAAATCTCTTGAACTGCACATATGTTAGTCTTGTGTTCATGCATGTCTCAGAGAGTAAAGGAAGTGTAGTCTGTGAAGAAGCAACTCGAAAGCAGGAGGGATGTTATGAGTTTTTTGTCATTTTTGTTTTACTGACCAGTTCCAGTCCACTCAAGGGAGTTGCTGCCACCTCTCCAGGACCACATAAAGTCTGGATGTGAGGAGCACCTCACTCTGACTGAAGCCCCCTGTTTTCAATGCCTCTGGAACAATGTGTTGAGGTTCCAGATGATGGCCAAAAGATTTCAAAGTGAAATAATGCCCAGGCTTGTTCTGTTCCTGACATCAAACCCCCTAGTTCTCACTCTGGCATCTCAGGCATTCTGTGAAGCTCAGAAGCTTGTTCTGTGCCATGTGTGCAGCAGGTTTGCCAAGGGCTCTTGGAAAGTCCCTGACAAAGACCTTCCTTGGTATGCTGAGATACAGAAGTCTTTTAAGGATTGGGGTTAGCTAAATTGTGATAAGCTGCCGGAAGAGATTTTTGGGAGCTCAAGGGAAAAAACTTTAATCCACAAATCATATCCTGCTGAAGGAGGTATTTTTTTTTTTTTGCATAGCTGGTCAAATAGCAGTTTGTCTATGTTTTTGTTTAGAGCTTAGGAAAAACACTGGCCTATTTAAGCCCTGGAAAGGGTTGTGCAGAAACTTACAAAAGGAAAGATCTTCTTCCTTAGTGCAAGGAGCCACCGGAGTTGGAGCTGTGTTGTGTGAAGGACAAAAATGACCCAGTAAGGGTGTGAATTCAGCTAATGAATTGGGACCTGGAAAACAGAACAGTGCGAAGAGCTGCTAGTGATAGATGGCAGCGTCCTTAGCCCATCACCTCTCTGCTGAGGCCACCAGTCTGTGAACCCAGAGTGCTGGTGGCTGTGTGACATGCTGAGTAGGTCTTGGACAGGTTGTGGTCAGCCTGTGGGTCCTACCTTGTGTTTTTGCAAACGTTTTGCATTTAGTAGCTGTGTTTGTGCCCATGGGATCAATTTATGTAAAGTGTTGGCATGCTTTGCTCCTGTAGGAATCTGTCTCTTGACTCCTCTTCAGTGCCCATCGGCATAACAGGAGAACCTTTCCAAGGATCTCCTTGCCTTACCATTACTTTTAGTGCTGAATTGCACTTTCTTCTCTGCCAGTTCAGTAATCCTTCCCAAAATGCATCCTCGTCCTTGCTTCTTTTTTTCCCCCACATAAACACGACCTGCAAGCTCTCTAGCAAGCACACGTAACCCGTGTGGTTTCAGATGACCTTGACATCAGAAGCAAGTGCTGCTGTTGCTGATTGTCTTGCACATAAGCGCTTGACACTGTTAGTTGCTCAGATGTTTGAGGTTAGAAGAAATCCTGGCAGTGGAGCCTTTGCAGACACAGTCTGGATGAATTCGCTCCCTCCAGGGAGCTGCCTGGGGGAGCAAAGCACACCTGCAGAGACCTCTTCACCTTCCATGGTGCACCTGAACTGACGAGCGCAGGGCAGGAGCGATGGTGCTGTGCCAGCTCCTGGCTGCACGGCCTCACACAGGCACCTGGGGCTGAGTATGTTTTGCCACCTGAATACATTCCCACAGTTCAAACCTACCTCAGCTGCTACAAACAGACTTCATGTTCCATGCGTCTTTCCACTGCCAACATGACCTCTGTGCCAGGGTTGGGAGAACCACCCTCGGGAAAACTGGCTGTCAGCTGACAATCCTCCCTTCAGACCAGTGGTGAAGATCAGCCCCTCTTTGAAGCAATATGATCCCCATGAAGATTAGATGAGGAACAGCTGGCCAGAGGGAGCTTGGCAGTGTGCTCCTCATGGACATGTGAGGAGGTGTGCTCCTGTCAAGGCTGGGAATGGCAGTTTTGGGGGTCTAAAGGAGCTCAAAAAGCCCTGGTTGCTGTTGGGGAAGCTGTTGTGGAGGAGCAGTTGCAGGCTGTAACCCAAGGGCTGCTTGGCAGCCCTGATAACAGAAATAAGGCAGCAGAGCTTCAGGGATTAAGTGTACCACCTTCCAAGTGACAGGAGCACAGTGCAATAAATGCCAGTTTCTGGCCCTTCTGCTGAAACTGCACTTCAGGAATATTTTTTCTGAGACTTGACCTGCAAACAGCTTTACACTGGTGTAGCTGAAGAGGTGGTTTTAAACCAAGGCAGCACCAATCCTCTCTGGTCACTCCATCTATGGAGAACTGGTACACTTCTGTTTGGCTTGGCCTGGGAGGGGCTTGGACAAACGTCTTCTTCCAGCTCCTGCCTTCATAGCAGAACCATCTGCTTTTACAGAGGTTCCCTCAGATCTGCCACTGGAGCTGCACAACCTCCTTCAGTCAAAATGAATTAGTTTTGGAGCTACTGTTTATATTTTTATAGCTATAACTTCTGTGTACAGCTGGACTTGCAAAGTTTACAGCAGCTGTTTTCCTATAAATGCTGCTTGCAAGCTTCTCTTACAAAGACCAGCCCTCGACAAGTGTTTCACAGCCCCCTAATCATATCACAGCTTGGAGGGCCATATGTTGGAGGCCTCTCCTGTGGCAGCAGGTTTTGTAATTTGTGCTTTAACGCCTCGTTTCCGGTCGCTGGAGCGAGATTTCCCGCTCGGTGCCTGCAGGAACAATCACAGCTTGTGCTTGATCCGCAGTTCAAAGCCAGCCTTGCGCCTCCAGCCCTCCTGGTGCCACAGAGCAGCTCAGGAGTCCTGCTCTGGCACCCACCTCCACCCGAGAGCTGCGGGTGTGCCTGCTGCAGACATCTGCAGTGGGGGCATCTTCAAGGGCTATGCAGCTGGTAAAACACTGTTTAAGGGAGTTGTCCAGTTTGGGAGGAGAGTTGTCAGCATGGCTTTTCCTTTGTTGTCTTTGGGACTCAGCATGTGCTGGGGAGCTCCACTTCTGCCAGGAGAAGGGTCACTGTTT
The DNA here is from genome assembly GCF_001604755.1 of Lepidothrix coronata. NCBI lineage: Eukaryota > Metazoa > Chordata > Aves > Passeriformes > Pipridae > Lepidothrix > Lepidothrix coronata. Next base: position 9,282,351 of record NW_016690191.1, read on the forward strand.
TCAGTAGATGGCCTTGGGGAAGAGACGTTGGGACTCTGTGTTCTGGTTTCCCTTTCTCTCAAATAGGGTTCGTGGTGCCTCCCTTGCTGTCACAATGAATCCCTCTGGTAGATAATGACGTGCTTTGAGGCAACAATAAGTACAGTCTGTCACCGTGGGATGGAGTCACATGGAGCTCTTCAGGAAAATTGAAAGAAAAGGGAAATCACTTAATCTCTGACTTCTCCATTGTGAGCAATCTTTTTAGATAATATATGAAGTAAGGAGCTTTGCACTGAGATTACAGAGTAGTCTTTGGTCCCAGGTATTATTAAGTTTCTTCTTTTGCTGTTATAGCCCCATCTGAAGTGGTATGAAATGCAGCAAGTCACTTAAAACATGTCTGAGCAGGCAAAAGAAATAAAAGGACTGGTACTGTGGTAAGCCAGCAGCTGTGAAGTCTGTCAGGTAAGTATGTCAGGCTTACCTCAGCTGGCTCTGCGCTGGTCAGTGCAGGTAAGGTAGCACCCCAGTTCATCAGGACACCACAGGCTACGGGAACTGGCCAAATGAATACACACACAGTCCATGGCCAGACCTTATGTTGCTTCAGGTGAATTTGTGCTGTAAGCCCAGCAGCTGTGCTTCGTTTAGAGGTGTCAGCAGTGTCAGTGAGCTCTACTGCATCACGGCCTGTAAAACGTATTTTGAGACTGCTGCTCTTGCAGTTAGTTGCCTTTGCATCCAGTTATACTGGTGCCCAAGAATATTCTCTAGCAACTCTGATTCATTCACTACGGTTTTTTTCTGGTAGCTGTTTTAATTTTTTTTTTTCTTATTTTAACTGTGTTTAAGCAGAAAACCTCTCACTGTGAGAGGTAAAAGTACAAAACAAGAAAGTTTATTTTTCCTGTCCTAGCTAGCCAACCGTTAGCCTGCTCAGTCAGCCCTCCCAGCCACAACTGGATCCAGCCCAAGGCTCCCACCCCAGACTGCCATTAGGGACATCCACACTGCTCCCAGCTAATTGCTTTCTCCCATACAGAAGCCGACTTCCTTTGAACTACAGCACAATGTGACACCAGGCATCACGTTTCCTCCTGCCTCATTCTCCTGTGGCCTGTAGCAACCTGATACAGCTATGACCAAGATAAACGCTGTTAAAGTCAACACAAATTTCCAGTGTTTTGTGTGAGAGCACTGAATAGAGAAATGCTGATGTGATGTGGCCTCACACGAGCCTTGACTATTCTCTGAATCAACCAGGCTGGTCTTCCTCCCTAGTTTCAGGCCAGCTAAGCTGTATTATTCACTTTATAAAGAAATAACACAGTGCAATTGGGTAGGTTTTCTGTAGGCTCAGAAACACATGAGAAAAAGCAGTGTAAATCTTAGTCTAAAGCTAAGACTTCATCTGAGCTTTAACTGGGCTGACTGGTTTCTGGTTGCAGGCAGCTTGTTTTGGTTCTCTGCCTTACCTCTGCAGCCTGTTAACTCCCAGGCTTTGTCTCTCTCCCCCCTCCAGTTCCCTGTGGAGATGGACAGTCAGTGGTGAGGCTCCCTCTGGACTTTCAAGTCTTAACATATCCAAGTCATCCTTTAGCAACTCTTCCCTCTACCTGCTTTCACTGCCCTCCTAGTCCCTTGCTTGGCTGCAGCATGTCATGATGTAAATTAATATCCAGTTGTCAAGCACTTTCCTTGGGCTCTGGTGCTGTATTTGCAATGTGAAAACAGCTGGAGTGTTCAGAGTTCCTTCCAGCAGCAAACCTTGCCCCACCATGGCACTGTGTTGTGAGCCAGTGGTGTCCTGTCTGTGTTCCAGCCTGCTCTGGCATGCACAGGTGAGATTAGAGTGTTTTCATTGTAGGTCCTGGTTTGGTGGGCTTTTGGTTTTGTTTTTAAGGAATATAACACAGGGTTATTACATGGTTGTACTGTGTACGTGTTTGTTCTTGCCAGAAAAGCAAATGCTGCAGCAAGTCACTCTCTCCACAGGGTAAGTAACTTGCAAATGGGCCCACAGTCCTTCAGGATCCATTTGCATCTCACAGCTCACATGGCATACAACAACAGCTGGAATTCCTGTTTCTCCCTAGCTCTGTGCCTTTCCTGGGTCTCTGTGCAAATCCACGACTCTACTCTTCAATTGAAGATGTTCTGGGAATTCCCTGGTGTGCTTTAGGTGACTCAAAGCAAATTTTTCAATTCAGTATTGCTTTCCTTTTAGACTGGGGTTGTGGGGCAGAAAAAAGCAGAAATAAATTTGCCCCATTTTATGTGAAATGAGAGTAGCAATGGGTGTTCCTTACATAAGAAAGTTCTTCCTAATAAGGATTAATTTGGATGCACAGAATAGTGTTTCACCACTTGGGTAGGGAGTGACTGGACAATATCTTCAGTAAATATGAGTACCAAGCATCCTTAACCTTGTGAATGAAATTAAAAAACCGAGAAAGAACCTGTCTTTCTGTAGTACTACCAGCCTTCTCCCAGGCCATTCTGGGTCATCAGGTCTGGGCAGCATTTTATTCTCCAGCCTCTACAAGACAACCTGGCTCCACGGCTTCAACTCTACACTCTTCTAGGGCTGGTTGTATGGAAGTTCTTGCTCAGCTGTGTGTTGTCTGCCCAGCTGGATGTGTCTGATTTTAAGATATGCTGTGCTAGGGTTTGGTGTTCCTGGTGCTTTCAGATACCAGCAGATTATTTTTAGGGTCCTCATTCCGTATCCTGGTACATATATGCACTTCTATTCAGGATTTACACTGTATTAAATTAATTTCATTGGGAATGATTCCCAAGTGCTTCAATATCTCACATGGAAGTTGGTTTGAAAGCAAAAATGGATTAATATCTTCAGCGGGATGGAAATTAAGACAAGTAACATGTTGATTTAGGAGTATTTACCAAGGAACCAAGATACAAAGGTATAGTCCTGTTTGATGTCAATTTGTTGTGTCACTTCATTTAAATTGAGTTTCTGATATCTCTGTTTCCTTCTGTGTTGATTCTGGGACACTGTTATTGCTGTGACTCCAGAAAAGCCCTACTGGGCTGGATGGCATTACCTAGTGAGAAGGTTGTCAGAAACAGTTAAGTCCCATATGCAGTAGTAACCTAACACACATCACCACACAAAAATTGGGGCATGTTGGTGGAAAGGATTTGTTGGGTCCTGTTTATGTGTGTAATGTGTGTGCTTGAACATGACAGAGCAGCAGAAAGACTGTGCTTTTCATAGAGCTGTGTGTCATCAACCAAACTGCCAGCTCAACTTTGATTCTTGATTGTGGATGGTCAGGGCTGAAGTCAGAATAAATGGAAGACCTTCTGTCTTCCCCCAGTGCAGGTTCCCACATGTTGCAGCAAATAACTCTCTTAAAGGAGTTATCCTGGGGAAAATACTGTACTCAATAGCTATAGCTGGCATTGTGTTTCTTCAGGAAAGCCTTGACCACAGGACAAAGGGAGTTTCACAGCATAAGATCCTTGATCTGCATGCAAAGAATACAAAATGCCTTATGCACTTGGCCAGGGATCCTGTTAGCTGTCCCCCAGTGGTGCCCTTTGATGTAAGATATCTAACCATGCAGGTGGAACCTCTACCATAAGGTCTCTTTGCCCATTACAAAAATATCCAAATGTCAGCATTTGACATTATCCTTTTTGCTCAATGAGCAAGTGAAAGAGATCCAGTTTTAAATGTTAAGCTTTCCATGGAGAACCTTTAGGACAGCCTACCCAGCCAACCTAGCCCTTCTGATGCCACCCAGCCTCAGAGAGTGGGCATCGGCTGTAAGGCCTGGTTACAATTTAAGTGCTGAAGATAAATGGGCATGCAAGTTTGAACCTTCAAACTGAAACTGTGAAGCAAGTCCTGTGGCCTGGGGAAATCAAGGTGTATGACCACAGAGGGCTCTTACATCCCCATCGTCTGTGGAAGCAACGTTGATTTTGGCTTCAAGATACGGCCAGGGCTATGTGGCAGTCTTAAAATTATGGAAATGCTCTGCAGCTGTCAATCAGATTGGTTAAATTGAGTCTTTGTGAATGGATTTGGTTTTTTTCTGTTGAGAAACATTAATGTGTTGTTCTTACTGAATACTAAAATCAGCTTATAAATATGAGTCGGTTACCAACAACAAAAACAAATAGAAATGTGGACCAGAGAGAGGGGCAGTTCTGGGTTGAAGTTTAAGAACAAATAAAAAAGCTTTTATCTGGAACTTCATAATTTTTCACAATCTTAGCTAGTTAGACTTCTAACACTTCCCTCATCTGTAGGTGTGCTACATGTGATATATTTGTAGGTACCTTTACTGTGAAGCTGATGTGTTTGGGGGAAATGTGTCTCTTGCAGTGTGCTTCGTGAGCCATACCTGGTGAAGAGTAAGGGGGCTGGGAGACGAGAGTCAATGGCAAATGGTTCGGGCAGACAGGGCTCTCCAGCTCTTGCTGCCTTCTGGAGGTATGTAAGCCAAAATAGAGAGGACTGGGACTACTGTGTGGCTGGTGATGTGGCTTTTGCATTTGATTCAAGAAGAAGCTGTTTTGAGATGGGCATATAGAGATGTTGATGGATGGGATCTGGGACAATGACTGGTGGTGAAGGGGCTGCTCCTGCTTGGTGGGTGTGTGGGAGGACATTGGTGTCAAATTTAAAGCTGCTTTTGATCCCTTATAATGAATTTTTGTGATGTTAGATATTTAGTGGTTTTCTTTTTTAAAAATTCTTTTTTTTTCCAGCTTTGAAATATCATAGTGTTTTAATGTTCTGCTATGTAACTGGGTATATACAACAGTGATTAGTTTGGGAATTTCTTCAGATCTTTAGGGATGCCACAGTTTCTTCCTTGACAATATAATAATATATGAGAGCCCATCTTGGCTGCAGACTGTGGTAATTAGCTAGTTTTGCTATAAAGTTGTTCTAACAGCACTTTGAAGCTCTGCCAGCTGACAGAGCCCTTCAGCTCAGCAAGGGCCATGCAAGATGCTGAGAGCTGCAGGTTCCTGTTACTGATGTGAGTCTCCAAAACTACGTATGGCAAATGTCACAGACAGCAAACACCCAGCTGGATTCTGTGGGTTCAAAGACTGTATCAAGAAGCCCTGTGTAAACACTGCATTTTTGCAAAAATATTCCAGATTAGTCTTCTTCCAGAAGGCAATATGAGTGAATAAGCGAGGCAACAAGGGTCTACATAAAAAAGTGATAAAACTCATCTGTCCAGTGATGTGAGAACATGAGGTTGATTCTTGCCTTGATCAGACATTGACAGGCTCTGATTTTATTTTTTTTTTTTAACTATAACTGCTCCTGTGATAATCAAAAAAGCTGGATTATCTCCAAAAGCATAGAGCTTTTAGAGGCTTTGAATAGTTACCTGAAGATTATTTTTAAAGAAATACAGAAGAATATTGCTCAAAAAGACACTTAACTAGAAAATATTATACTTGAAAAGGCAGTGAAGAGGAGGTTAGGAGCCAAATCTTATGAAACAGTCTGAGAACAGGATTCCTGAATTTTTTGTCCATATTCTACTTCTAAGAGTCTTCCAGAAATGACTTCAAGATTTAAGCCCTTTCTCTTGTAGCAATGCAAGTTTTGCTGACAGTCCAGTTGTATTTCCTCTATTTATTATTTTTAACATATGGCTTTCTTTAATATGCATGCTTTCTCCTTTTAAGCAAGTAACACCTCATAAGCATTCAAGATTATATCTTTAAATGAATGTATAATATCCTCTGTTTGTCCTAAAGAACAAACATAGCACAGCATATTATTTACCTCTCTGAGTTTGAGACAACAAAGCTGCAAAAGAGCTCTGATGTTCAACAGTAACTACAGTTGAATACAAGTAGTTTTCAAGACTGATGTTTTCTTCTCTTTTCACAGAATCCTAGAATGATTGGGGTTGGAAGGAACCTTAAAGATCATCTAGTTCTAATGCCCTGCCATGAGGGCTGCTATTTTATGATTGCTTATCTTTTTTTTTATGCTATGTTTCTTCAGAAAAGTTTGACTTTAATAGCCAGCATTCATCTCTTCAAAATGTTTTAAAAGTAGCTACCAGCTCCTTCTCACACCAGTGATCTAGAAGCTGTTACTTTTTAGGAACCCCATCAGTCACTTACTGAACTGGTATAGAGATCTTCACCCAAAAGCCTGTAGGATCACAGTGAGAGATTGCTGTGGCTGTTTTTCATTATGTTTGACCACACCACAAGCTCTAGTGAGGCTACAGCTTGCATGAGATCAGCTTATTGAGGAAAACCAGCTGCCAAGGCAGACAAAGAGTATTTCTGGGGACAGAAAAAAGCACTCTAAAGAGTCTTATGACAAGGTGTGGTATCCTTGGTTGAAAGTAAAAAGCTATAATTGTCCAATTCCATCTGCAGTTTAAGAGTACTGTTGGATTTTACAGTGCTCCTAAGCTTTCCCACAGTAGCACCCACTTGTCACTCCTCCCAGTACCTCAGGCTTGAAGTCTTGTGTCATATCATCACTTTGTCAAAACTTTTCCAGAAATGGGCAGAGAGCTCTGAGGTCATATTGTTCAATGTCTGCTGGGCATTTTTCAGTCAGGTCTAATAACAAGATTCCAACCCTGCTCTAAGCAGGAGACCTTCTCTAGACCTGTCCTTTCTTCCACCTACAGGTCTTACCCAAGGGGAAGCTGGACATCTTGCACATTTGTTGGGAATCCTGGATGTCTGGAAATCCAGTTTATGTGAGGGTTCACCTGGGTTTTAGTGTTTTCTGGGTGCTTTGGACCTCTTGCAGAGACAGGCTTTAGCTATTGGGGGGGACAGGCTATAGCTATTGAATCTGATGTATTTGGTATGTCAGGCACTGGGCACCTTTCAAACACACTGGTGCTTTGAGGCCAGTTGTGTCTCAAAGAGACAAGGAAAGCGAGCTGCAGGTACCTTGCCGTCTGTGGCAAAAAGAGCACTGGATACAGGCAAGGTGGAAATGGAGGATTTTACTACCTCCACTACCTCCACAGAGGAGTGTTCTGTTGTGTACCTTCATCTGTGGGCCAGTCCTGGTCTTCTCCATCATCCTCAAGTGAATGAAGAAACATGCCACTGAATTCCTCCCGATTTCACCCTCTTCTCCTGCTGTTTTTTTGATGTCCTGTATTGGCCAGTGCCAGGAACAGGGTTAGGACAGACTGACTGTTGGCCTGATCCAGCCTGACCCACTGTGGTGGTTCTCCTTACAGAGTGCTGTGAAGACCATAAGCCTTTGCTCTTGTGCTGGAAGTCCTTGCTCGTTAGCATTGTATCACTTGAGAGCTGGAAGGACTTGAGGTTGGTTTTTTTCTTTAATGTGAACCTAACCCTGCAGAAAGTAATGGGTGAGAGTGGCCCCACAGAGCAAGCAGACATGTGAGGGCTGCTGGAAGGGCAGAGCAACAGGAATGAGAGTTTGCCTGGTATAACAGCACTGGGCAGCAGACACTGCCTGGTTTTGGGATTCAGGTCTCAAAGCCTACTGCTATAGGAGGTCCTCTCAATTATGTAGTATACTGCCTTTGAGCTTCAGGAAAAAAAAACAGGATTCTCTTAATACCTTTCTGTTACACTTTTCCTACTGCCTCCTGTCAAGCAAAACATATCCAGCTAGTGCTGGGCAGGCACTGCTATTCCAGCTTTCCCATCTCTGTCGCTTCAGCGTGAGTGTTCTTGACTTGCTCTGCCATGTGGGTTTTGCACAGAGCTCCAGGGCTGTTTGCTGGCTCTTGACCTGCTTCACAGTGGAAAATTCTTCCACAAGTGTTACTTACAGGAAGCAAATGAATATCCCCTCTAAATGGTCTGGCTGAGGAAATGGGTCATTTGGTGAAGTACACTGTTTACTGGATAGCCAATGGCCCATCTCCAAAATATATACTTAGTCTGAAGGAAGAAAAATATCTGAGGTGATTCACTTTATATGCCAGTGTTTAAATATTATGTAGTCCGTAGCTAAAATTAAAAATGTGCGTTTTCATGTGCACTAAAAACTTCCTATCCTGTTCCAGAAAATTGGTAAAACCAAGTTTCTAATTTCTTTCAGTAAAAAATTCTGCGTGTGTATGACTTGTTGAGTTTTGTTTTGGTTTGGCTTTTTTTACTGTGTCATGGTTCTCCACATACTGTAACACTTTATAGCTTTGTTATAATGGCTTGTGGTAGGGTAATGTCTCCCAGTGATACTGATAAATTTTGTACTTCTTTTATACAGTAATTCTAACACAGCAGCCAGCTCAAGGCTGGAGGATGATCCCAGTTTTATGCAGGGCTGGTTTTGTGATGTCTTCATTTATAATTACACTTTCTGCCAGTGCCCCTTTGGTATTTCTGGTCCGGCCTCAGGTTGAAGGGAAAGTGCTGCATTCCCTAACCCAGGAGACATGAGTAAGCGTGTTGACATGGATTCACTGGAAGATTAATGCTGCTTTGGCTTCAGATTATCTGTTCTGTAATGTGATACTCATCCTTCAAAACATCATAATCTGGTAAAAACAAAATGCACCCAAACAGTGTTTCATGAGGAGCTAAGGCCAATTTTTTGCCATGGCATGGGTACTGCACAGTTGCCAGAGAAGGCAATAACAAGTGATCACACGTGCAAAAGTGCAGCATCAGGCTGTTGGTGGTGCTTTCAGGGAAACTCTGCAGTACAGAAATGCCTGTTAACATTCATTACATGGGTGCTTTTGAAAACTGTCAAATGTGAAAGAAAATAGAAAAAAAAACGCAGCAGAAATCTTTAGGTGTAGAGGCTGTCTTGTGAAAGTGAGAAGGACCATTTTGGTTAGTAGAAGGACCATAAAGGTTAGTAGTTGGCAAAACACCCAGGGGACACCCAAAGCTTCACAGTCAACATCTGAAACTGCGTGAGAGCACAGAAAGGAACCAGCATGTATGTGTGTCTCTGGATCAGCTCCGTGATCTATCAGATTTGGCACTACCAGTTACATGACTCCTCATATTTCCAGCAAGTAGGAGTTTGCACAGTGGAAAAGAGCCTTCTATTTCAATCCAAAACCATTCATCAGTCTGCTTCAGAGGTCAAACCCTCAAACAGTTTGGTAATTCTACTGTCATCATCTTCATGTGATTCCAGCACAACCTGGTTATGACTTCCCCTTGAAAGTATGTCCAGGGCTACAACGAACTGCTCTGAACTGTTTTGTTAAACAAACTCCCATATCTCTAGACTTTGCTTAACAATTGCAAAATGGTTACCCAGTTAATGTTTATCCTATTGTTACTAAAATTCACAATTCAGTGTGCCTCACTTCAGAGAGCAGCATATACGTCAGTAGTAATTACGAGCTGTGCCTTGAGTCAAAGCCTCCCAAGCTAAATTAAAAGCAACTGTGTCTTGAGCTAAATGACTAAAGGACACATTTTCAAAGGCAGCCAAACCCTGAAAGATGCAGTTACGTTTAGTTCCTATCACCTCTCCTTTTCGATGGCAATTTCATTCCTAATGTACTCTGGGATCTTTGAGTTCCTAGGGATATCCACCCACCTTAAAAAAATATTTTCCTTTCTTATGAAGTCCTGCTTGAAATCTTCCAGCTGATGACTGTTTCAGTCTAGCATTTTCTGTGGATAACAGATGTAGAATGGCACAAACCATGTCCTGTCTGGAGACTGCATCACTTAATGGACAGCAAAAAACCCAGCAGTGAGCAAGAGGAAAAACAGTTTCAGAGCTGTTCCACCAGCTGTAGGTTTTACTAGGTTTTGAGAATTTTTTTAGCCCTGAGTTAGTATGTCTCAAAAGCACTAGATTTGTGTGAAGTTGTCTGTGAGAAAATGTAAGTCCAGGACATGATACAAAGGGGGAAAAGTGGTGTTAATCTGTCTGCCCTGGCTCTGGAGTGTGATGGTCCATATGCAGGAGCTGCAGCTGGTCTGCTTCCTTTACACTCCTCAAGAGCTGTGCTGCCCTTTGGACCCCACAGGGCCTCACAGCCACCTCTGTTGTGTTCCAGACCACGTGTGGAGCCTGCAAGATGTTGAGAGGTGCCAGCTGGGGATGTTAAGAAACTTTTTGCACTGGGCAGGTCTCCATCGGCATCAAAAGGCAGCAGCAATGCTCTTGAGAGGACTGCTAGGGGATGAAACACAGTGGATTGCCAGTGTGGCTTCAGTATTCAACTGGCTGGAAGTCCTTGTCACAAGGACTTGTTTTCACAAGGACTTGTTTCCTAGAGTAGAAAGAGCAACTTTGGTCCAGTTCAGAGTAAGTTGGCTGCTGACAGGCTGGCTGGGAGAGGTGATTCAGCGTGGCCAGCCACTGCCTGGGAAGCCTTACCCGACCACACGGTTCCTGTGCTGAACAACTGGAAAAAATGACTTGCTTAATGGGATGCAGGCTCACGAGCTGAATCAGCCTCGGCAGGGTTTTTGTTGTTTCAACTGTTTCTTGTATGAAAACCCTGCTCCATGGCCATCTGTGGAGGCTGGCAGTGCCCCAGTGGTGTCAAACCAGTGCTGATGATTGGTGTTAACTGGGGAGGGCAACCCCTGCCCCAGGGCAGTGAGGGGAGGTGGAGAGGGGCAGGTTAAACCTTGCCCGTTTGTTCTGGGGCTGCTCAGCCCAGGCGAGGGAAGGGGCATAGCCCAGCCAACAGTGCATCTCCTCTGCCCTCACAGCAAAGCACTAACTGTGCACTTTTGTGGGAAGCAGAGAGACAGCAAGAGAGTGGCAGCTGTGTCAACCCACGCTGTGTGCTTGGTCTATTAGGGTTTTGTCTGTCAAATGCATGCAGGCTCTGCTGCCTCCAATCATTGTGTGCAGCCACAATCACTGCTGCTCTTTGTCTGGTGCAGGCAACTCTGCTGGGGCTGGGCTTGCTGAGGCGCTTTCAGGACACTGTGAAAAGGGAAATGCTTTTCAAACCTCCTCTTTACCTGCCATGTAGAAACAGACAGAGATAAATGGAGATATAGTCAGAGAGTGTCCCTTGCACTTGCCTGCCTGAGTTCCCAACTACCTTTGCCTTGCCTAGATGCAGTGAAACTGTACTTTCATGTTACAGAGCAGGGAACTGTGCAAAGGCACTGTCACATGGGCTCAGACAAACATCAGTGTAGCCAGTAAGACCCTGCCAAGTGATTCTCTGACCATGTTCAGCAGAGGTACAGCTACAGCTGAAATTCTGGGTCTGGGTTTTGCATGCACTGGTTGAGGAAAGTGATGGGTCACACTAGAGAAGAGCTGCATAAATAATAGTGACAAACTCCTGCAAAAGTAATTGCAGCACTAATCCTCCCACACCATATTCTGCATGGAACAACTGAAATAAGGGTTGTCCAACCTAAAAAGGACAAAGGATTAAAGAGGAAGAGAACAGGATTCAAGTGTGAAGTCAGGGCCATACGAAAGGACCTGCTCCCCAGGTTCATGGGAGATCACACATGAAGAAATGGGCCAAAACTGCAGTGAGAAGGGTTGGCTTGAGGAAGGAGGAGCCTGGGTCTGGACTCCTGCCTTTCTGCTCCAGGGAATCCAGTCTTCACAGTATGTGCAAAGCACTGTCTTCCTCTACCTGAGAAATGGGGATAAGGATTCTTCCCTCCTTGCACGCGGGGACCCTATGGGAAAGGGCACTATGTGACTGTCAGCTATGAAACCTGCAGGAGCAGCTCTGCAGTAGAAGAAATAAAGGCTGGTTGCTTTTGTCCCAGCAATCCACCTGTTTCTGAACTATATGAGTGCCGTAGAGGTGGCAGGGAGCTCAGCCAAGCATTGCACTTGAGCAGCAGCTTGTGTTTATGGTGTAAGGCTGTAGCTGGTGAGGGGGGGGTGTGTGTGCCTGTCTCTCCCGGAGCTGATGGCACTCTCAGCACACAGCAGATGCTCCCTGCATGTACAGCCACACAAGCTGGTGGCTGCATCCTGGAGAGCAAACAGAGAGCAGCCGGTGTTTTGTCTTGTGACTCTGTCGGCGTGGCTGCTGGCATTTCAGGTCTGTTTTAAAGTGTGGCAGAGGGTTGGTGCTGTGTACAAGAGTTTGATTTTTCTGTCAGCGGGCTCCTGCACTGAGCTCCTTGGGGCCATGAGGATTTATGCAGCCAACGTTGTTGTCTCTTGTGTGAGCCTTGTGAATTGTAGAAATGAGGCCCAAAGCAGGGATATGTGGCTTGCCTTTCATCTCTCAGAGCTTCCTCAGCCACATGCACAGACAGCTTTATCAGCTCTTGAGACTCCATCGTGAGTCTCAAGATGCCTGATAACTTGGCAAAGAGACAGCTCCTTGATGCACAGTATTTCAGGGAAAACTAAGTCTTTTTTTTACAGGGAAATGAGGAAGGAGGGATGTTTCTTGCTCATGTGCTTGCAGAAAGAGCCCTTCATTAGGCTTGTCTGGCAAGCTGAAGAAGAAGATTTACATGACTCATAGGATGGCTACAGGGTAGACAAGTGTGATGGGAGAGGGATGGTGCTAGGAGAGGTTGTGAGGGACAGAACTGCCACTCTGGGTTCCCTTGTAATCACCACTGCCTTGGACAACTAGCAGCATGCTTGCAGCAAGGTTTTTCTGTGTGTGGCCGAGTACAGTCCCCATGAGGTGAGATGCTGCTTGCTGACATGTTTGCTCTCTTTGTCTTTCCCTGGGTGCTTGGGTTGGCTCCAGCTCCCAGCAAAGCCCCTAAAGTCTTTTCAAGGCAACTGGATTGCGTGCTTCTACCATTCCCTTCATGAAAAGATCTGAGTACCTTGGGTCTGAGGGAGAACTGAGGTTTAATTACTACACCAGTGCTTCCAGTTTATACTTCTGCAGCCCTCTTATAAATAGCAGGAAATATAGTCTTTTCAACATGCTTTTCTAAACCCATGATTACTCGCCCTGCAGTGCAGCATCTTCTAAAGTTAAGGCCAACTACAATTTCTAGCCATGACAGCCTTGACCATGACCTGGCTGGAGTCAGACCTCTCTAAGCACTGCAGAGCATCCTAGAAGGATGCTTCAGCTCAGATCTCCTCCTGCCTGGATTTGATGGCAGAAGAGATGAAAGCTCTCCATGCAGATTGCTCATTGAAATGCAAACCTCATCTCAGTAAAGCTTCTGTCTGCCAGCATCCCCTTATCAGCAACCCCTGATAATCCATGATAATAGAGAATTTTATCTCCATTCTTAAACATCATCAGGCATGATTATTAATGTCTTCCTATTGCACAATAAACAACACAGACCCCTCAGCTTTCCTGAAAGTGGGAGACATGCAAGTTACATCTGCACTGTGGGTGAGCTGTGCATTTACTGCTTCTGCAATCAGCCAACAAACCCCTCCAGATTTCCTAGGCCAGACTGTTGCAGCTGGCAGCTTATCTCCTTACTCAACAGCAGAGTAGCCTCTCAGGGTGAAAAGCTGGGCCTGTTGAAATCAGTGGCAAAGTCCTGCTTGCTTTACTTGGGTCAGGATTTCTCACTTGATCTCTTTACTTCTGAGCGGGCAGAGGAAAAGGCCCTTTCTTTTCTGAATGCCTTTTTTGAGAGCAATCTGTGAAGATGTTCTGCTTTTGCCTGTGCAGAAGGTGAGCAAGGTGTTGGAGGTCCTGCAGTCCTGTCCTGCCCTGACTGTGCTGTGCTGGGAAGGCAGGAGCAGGAGGATGGGATCTGTCTGTGCTCCAAAGCACGGCACATAGCATGTCAACCTGAACATCATACCTGGTGTTCATCCCGTCAGGACTGAAACACATATCAGCAACATACCCTGAAGATTTCTGGTTAGGGTATAGGCCAGGAATTTCTTTTTTTGGATCCTCTGGTGACTTGTGTGACCCCTTTATCTGATTAGACAAACAGATTTTTTAGTGCTGCTAGAATCAAATTTGTAGCTCTTTTTGCCAACCATGACCTTCCCCATGGGCAGCCTCCACCTGCCCACAGGTAAAGTGCCACTCTTGTGTGTTATGAAAGTACCATCTTGTGCCACCTTCCTTGTGGCTGCAGCAGTGACACAGCTGAGAGCTCAGAGCTATGTCAGAGTCTATGAGAAATCCAGTGACTGCAACCCATCCACATACATGTTTATGGTCAATTTTGAATCTGACAGAGCCTTGGAACTGGCAGTTCAAAGGTGATTTCTGACCCAGCACAGCTCTAATACCCCCTGTGCTGGATCTAACTGGGAGTAGAAACTTACCTAACTCTCAGCTGTGTTGCTGGTAATGACGCACTAAGGGCATATGCACTGCAAGGGGCCATGGCAAGGATCCTGCTGCTTTCCAGAGAATACTCTGAGCTGCCAACTGGCTGCTTCTGGCTTCAGTGAACAGAGCAAAGTCACGGCAGCCAACTGCCCCAGAGGCCAACGACCCCGCACCTTGTCTCTCAAGCACTGCAGCAGAACTGGCTTTTCTGTCACAGCTCCTGAAACCTGCCCTGGTTTGCCGTCTAAAGAGCAATTACACAAGCCTTTATCTCATCTCCTATATTTTGCCAAAGACCTAAACTGCTCCTCAGGAGCAGGGGGTTGTTGCTATTTTTCTCTCCTTTTTATCTCCTAGACACTCGGATGAGTCTGGCACCTTGTTCTTGGGACATCACCTTGATCACAGAGCACCTTCCAGATAGTTCTCATTGTGTTGTTTTAAGGCATTTTTCTTTCTCTCTCTTGTGGTAAACGTTGGTAGAGCTCTGCTAAAACACTGCCTGAACCTCTAGCCTAGTATGAGTCTTTGCTTTCTGAGAAATCCTACTAAGATGTCTTTTCTTGTGCTCCAGAGTGCCCATAACAGAATCTCAAGTAAGATGCAGGCAGGAGGAATTTAGCTGTGAGTAACTGTGCTTGCAGTGATGCAGAGCTGGCTGGTTCTGACCTGACTGCTGCCCAGTGCCTGCACGTCTGTGCTGCACCTCTGTAGGGCTGACGTGGACTTGAGTCACTGTTAAAGTCTGCTTCAGGCACAGCCTTTGTCAAACTTGATCAAATAAAGATAAATAGATGCGGAGGGCAGAGACTGGCTTCTCTGCAGCATAGGCATTGCCAGACTGTAGACTGGGACTGCAGAGGGAGAATCCAGCAGCTCTGCTTACCAGTGCCACAGAATGGGGCACTGCTGCTTCACATTTTCTGTTTTTCACTTTTATACCATTAAAATAAGCAATGTCCCCATGGAGATGACTCATTTTGCAAAGGTGGCAGGAGGGCTTTCCTCTCGACGCTGTGAGGGCCTGATCTGTTCACCCTTACAGGGGTGCTGCTTACAGGGGCTGGACAGGGATCCCCAGAATCTCACCAGAAAAACCTGGGGCTTTTTGTGCCTCCTCTTGGGAATGGCCTGGGAGCTGTGCTGGCTGCTGGTAGCAGGCTCCCGATGCAGGTGGGACATTGGCTCTGAGTCAGAAGGAAATAGAGCGAATTATAAGTAAAATGGTCCCTAGCTCTTCCACAACACAGCCTATTCAGCATTTGAAACAGCAAGGTCTGGTCTCTTGTCTCCAACCTCCCTGCACAGGACAGGTAACATGCTCTACTCCTGCTCCTGGCAGCAGGCACGGATCATCCCCAGCCAGGGAGGGCAGGGATGGGTGCTCCTGGAAGCTGCTTCAGGCTTGTCTCAACCTCAAGGAATTGATCAGCCTCCTTGGGCTCTCTTTGGAGGCAACATAGCGTGCAGAGAGCAGTCCTCACCTTGGGTCACTGTTTGGGTCTGAGCCTCGTGCCAAGCTCAGGTGCCATGGCAGACTTTGCTGTCAGGAAGGTGATACCTGAGATCCCAAGGTACCTGAGGGAAAAAGACCTGCAAACAAGCTCAGCTGAAGGCCTCATTTTGATACTTCTTTTTTTTCTTAGCAAAACTAATATTGGAGCTCTGGGATATACCACCTGTGGCTAGATGCAGTTCACACAAACTCACCTGGTCTGTGGATGCAAGAGAAGTTTCTCCCTGTTCCCAGCAGTGCTTGCACATCCCACCTCCCCAGGATTCACAGCAATATGTGCTCAGGAGGTAAGAAATCCAAGTAACCATTGGGCTGTAGGAAAATCTTTGAGGTATTTCATTTTTGTGGGAAAAACAGAGAAGTGCACTTTCCCATCCTCTCACCTTTCACAGTGGCCTGTGTTCAGCTGGTGCCTGCCTGAAAGAGCAGGGCTGGACAGGGCTTGAGAGAGACCATTCCTGCTGCTTCTCACTCAGCTGGAGGCACTGGTGTTGAGCAACCCAGGGCACACCTTCACCTCAACACCCTCCCTGGGCACGAATCAGCACCTGGCCATGGCAGAGCCCTGCCACCGCCTGTGGTGCCACCAGTGACGTGGTGTCACCATCCCCATGGTGCCCCCAGCCCCGTGGCCCTGTAAGACATCTCTCAGCAGAAGCAACAGAGCCGGGGATCTAAATCCCAGCTCTGCCTGGCTGACAGAGCTGGGAACGCAAATCCAGCAGCTGCTCCAGCACTAAGGCTGGATGCAGTGCCAGGCACCTGCTGGAGTGGTGCTGGGCATGGTGATAGCACAAAGCAGGACCTCCCTTTGCAGAGAAATGTGTGTATTCCTGTGTGTCTGTGTGAGCACTTGCATGCCCAAGACACCAAGTTGGTTCATTTAGATTTGGATGACCATCTATTTTCATGCATTTAAACATTGCCAATTGTGTTAATAATGATGGCTGCAGCACATCAGCAACTTCTGTTCTCTCCCAGACTTGTTATTTTTCCCACTGGTTATTCTGTCTATTTTGTGAGAGTGCTACAGGGCTGTTTCTTTCACACAGTCTCAGGTAAGAAATTGTAGTGTAGCCTATATATTTTAAGCATTACTTAATTTGGACTGGCAAGATCCTGGGTTTGTTAGAGCAGAGAGAGACCCCATGGATGGGATCAGTTAGCTAGAGAGGCTGAGGCAGACTGAAAAAAACCCAGTGTATTGTCATCTTTGGGAGATTTAAAAAACATATGCCTCCTCTCCACTATTCCAGACTATTGAGCTTTATCAGTTTTACGGCAAAATACAAATGCTTTTTGTAATGACAGCTCTTTAATTAGAACTTGGAAGCAATAGCATCTGCTGATTATAGCATGGTCCAGCTTGTTCATATTCCTCAGTTTTATTTCCAGCTCTGCAATTAAATTGTTGCATGCCTCAAGGCAAGTGACTTCACCCCTCAGTGTCTGTACTTCCACAGATGGAATTAAAACCTTCACTGGAGATCCCTGGACAGAACTTGCTCAAATGGCACAGTCTTGGGTTACTTTTCCACCCTGTGCACGTTTGGGAACCCATGTGGGTCCAGTGGATGAGGATTTGGGATTTACCATGTCCAGGCATAGTCTGTGAGACATTCCAGGTTTGAACAATGGAAGTTTTATAGGCTTGAGTTATAACTGGCTGGGCAAGAAACAACAGCTTCGCAGTAATGAGTCCTCACTTGCATGGAATGCCATTTTGTGTCTGATCTCTCCTCACCAAAGTGAGATATTAAAATCTGTTGATGCCGAGTGCATTTCTAGAGGGATGAAAAAGGGGAAAAACCCTTTCAGTCTGAAGTGATCCTCAGTTCTTTATGGAAAAGGTTTTGTTTCCCAAAAGGCATATTATATGCTAGTGATTATGGAAAAAATTAAGCAATGCAGTTCAGAGACAGCACAGCTAATTCTACTTTCTGCAGTCTTTCCCCTCACACTGGTGGGGACACTGGTGGAGGTGGAGGAAGATGACAGTGGTTGGTGTGATGCACCTCTTTAAACCCTTAATTTTGTGATTGCCAGTTTGAACAACAGGAATAGAATATCTACCCTTGCAGCTAAAGGTAGCAAGGTGCTGTTCAGTCTGAAAGTCACTGCAGTCCCTTCACTGGAGATTTTAAATGCAGACAATGGAAGACTTTTTAAAGTAGCCCCAGTCACTAGAAAAAACTGGAGGAAAAAGTCATAAGGGATGTACACAAGGAAAGGAGGTTGAGTCACACAGAGCAGTGGCAGAAAGGACAGAAAATAACAGAAAAGACAGTGGCAGTCACAGAAAATAACACTTATTTAAGTGTTATGTGCCCTTACAGGCAAGCAGTGGGGTAAAGCACAACAAGCAAGTTGCAACTTTTTTTCTAGTCTTACTTAAAAATGTTCCCAGAATCTATGAGTACAGCATCACAGAATGCCTGATATTTTGTAATTCCACAAACACTGACCTTAACAGACACCAGAAATCTCACTGGGAGTTTCATCCATTTGCAGTGGAAACATGAGGTCTTTAACAGTAAGAATGTTTCAATAACTTTCTGGGATTTTTTTCCACTTTGGCACAGCTGTTCTCTGACAGATTGCAAAAGAGGGGAATTCAGTAGTAACAGCTTGATCCTGCAGGGTGCTTAAGTCTTTCTGTCCTGAACTGTGTGCCCTCAGCCCCTACCCAGAGCAGCTCGGCTTGCACAGGATTACTCAGCTTTTTGCAGCCTGGAGCCTTTCTTACCCACTTGGCCTTGCCACCAACATTTCTATTTCTACTTCTATTTCTATTCCTGCTTCTATTTCTATTTCTGTGGAAATGAGCTGAAACCAGTGCCATTCACTGAAGAGACTCATTAGCCTTTCTGTCTAGGAAAGGGCTTGGTGTTGTCGTAGGAAAGCTGTGGAGCAATGATATGTCTTGAAAATTTATCCCTTAATTTCTCCCTCTTTGAAAAGCAGCACCTTGATGTCAGATTTAGTAACTATGTCAGCATAACTGAATTGTTTATTATGTTGTATTAAGGTTATGTAGAGGAAATGTCAAGGGAAATGGCTTCCTCTGCCTGTTTCTAAACTAAGTATAATAACACCAAATGGGTGTTTATTCTGATAGAATTTAACAGTTAGAGAAGGGGTGGGGGTTTTGCTAATTAAACAGAAAAAAATATGGTATCTTTGTTATGGCTGGCATGATCAACATTAATTAAACCTCTTATTCAGACACAAAATATTCACTATTGCATAAACAGTGCCTGCACTTTCCCCATACAACACTAATAGAGTCAGTGGTAAAGTTCTTGTCAGCATCAGGAGGCCAAAGGGGTTTCATGCTGTTCTGGCCCTTCCTGGTATTTGCTGCCTCACAGATCAGTGTATTGCAGAATCCTCTGTTCAAAAGAAGGCAGAAAACATGTTTTCCCTCTCCTTGCCCTGGCCTTTCCTCATCAGAACAAGAGAGAAAAGCAGGAGGCTGAAGCAAAACAAACATGACCAGGGCAGGATGGGACCAACTCAGGTGCAGTGAACTGCTCACTCATTTTATTACAGCTGCGATAGTCTATGTAAGAGAAAGCCACCTCCACTGCCCAGCAAGCCCCCCAGGCTGCTGCCACTGCACTGGGAGGGCTTTGTCCTGTGCAAGGGGGTGCTTTCCCCAGAAACAGACCCAAACTGCTGCACTGTGTTGTGGCTTCGTTCTTTAGCTGGTTCAGCACCCAGAAATCCCACCTCTTTGCAGCACAGTGTGTCGATCATGGCTTTGGCACTGATGTCAGATTCCCTGCTGTCAGAGCAGCAAACCAACCCCTGCCCTGTCTAGTTCTGACAATCCCATATCTTGTGCTATAAAGGCCCCTGAACAGCCTGTGCTGCAGGAGACTGGATGGCCACACCAGCATGGGTGACCCAGCTGTGGTGGTGGGGCAGTGCTGGCTCCCTCAGCAAAGACACATGAACTGCAGTTGTTTGTGTTTCCAGTGCACAATCAGGCAGGACATCCGCAGTCACCTACAGGGAGTTTAAACTGATCAGGATGCAACTTTTCGACCACTGGAATGGTAATTTTTTTAATTGCCCCACCTTGATTGCATGCAACCATCTGCCCTTCAAGGAGAAAATGCAAGGAAGGATGTTTTAACACTGAGGTCAACCTCTTCTAATTGCTCCTCCAGGCCTGCTTTGCAAACTTCCCATTTGACCACTGCCGAGACTCAGACCAGTATTCATCCAAATGGAGGCTGCTTTTGCTGCCATTCATTTATCTCTTGATCATTAACTACAGAAATTAATGTGGACTTTCAGTTCATATGTATATTAAAAGCAGATATACAGCACCATGTTGCATTACAGACCCCTGCAGTATACATATAACCAAGGGGGTCAGGTTCTACAGCACCGTCCTTCCTGATTTTTAAAGCATAAAGCCATGTGGAAGCAACTTCAAATCTCAGCCTTGCTTTGGTTCGTTTGGGGTTGGTTTGTTGGTTTGGTTTTTTTCTTAGTAAAAAGCTTTTCAGAAATGATCCACAAAGCCTGGCCTTGAGGCTGTTGGTCTGATGGGAATCAGTGTTGCACCGATGGAGATCGCGTGGTGCTGGGAGCAGCCGGCCCTGGCTCGGGTGCTCCCAAGGACCTGCCGTCCCCTCTGCAAGTCTTCCTGCTCCCCTAGCACTCATTTCCTGCCCCTGAGGAGCAGAGCTTGTCCCTTCCCTCCTCCCAGCAGCAGCGTGACGTTGTGTGTTTATTTTGAAAAGCTGTCTGCAAAACTCTTCAGGGTTACTCTCTATTGTAAGGGGAAAAATTAAAGTCAAGTGAAGTCTCCTCTCTAAAAAAAACACCAAAGCAAGTGCCTTTGCTTTGTGTAGCAGGGTGCACTGGCTTCTGCATCTGCAAAGGATAATGGTTACAGATTTTTCCAGCATGAAATGACTTATAGGTTAAATTTGTCCCACAGGTCTTTAAGGCCAGGCCCACATTAGAAGCTTATGATAATGAAATGCTGGTTAAAGAAAAAAAAGTTATGCCATTTCTGTATTATTAAAATGCCATTGTAGGTATATAATTAAATCAATGTAATCTTCTTCCTGTTTAGGTTATTTAACTTACTGAACTGGGAGATGCTCTGCCAGCAGAACTAACCTTAGTAGGAAAGTTTGTCTTTTTTACTGTATTGAGAAAATCTGGTGTTAGAGACAGGGCTGTTATGTCAAGGCTTTTTTTTTTGGTCTAGATTGTGTCTTCAGAGCAGAGATTTAAGAGTATTTTGAATAGCAGATAGTTGCCAGACTGCCTTTAGCTGCCTGACTCCTGGGGACCAAATCTGTTGCCTGTCAGTGTCACTTCAGACAAGGTGACCGTCTGTTCGTACCACCCAGCAGCATCAGTCTTGCCAAATTAAAAATGAAATCTGTTAGACAGAGGACATGCACTCTTTCCTAAAGAAATATCAGCATCAAAATCATGGGACAAAAAAAAATATTTATTTCATTTGCATGTACAGCTTAAGTGAATCACATAACTGAGGTATCAAAGCAACTTTTGAGTGGAGAATCTGAGTACTCTTTTGATTCTGATTCAGCAAACTGCTTAAGCATATGCTTATCTCTGCTATAGATCTGCCTGGTTAAAAAGTAAAAGAGAGAGCTGTAGTGTAGTAGCCAAATCTCCAATGCTGATTAAAGGCTTTTCTTCCCTCTGTGGTTTTCTTTTGTCTGTGGCTTATGAAGGAAAAAAAAAAAAAAAGAAAGTAAAGCGAAGAGCAGCTTCTGGCTGACCTGGCAGCTCTAAGAAGTGGCTGAAAGGTGCAGAATGGCCTGTTATCCAGGGTGAAGAACAACATATCCAGCTCATAGAGGGGAAGAGTTGTTCCCACATTCTCCAAGGCTTGCAGTGGTGTTTGTCAAGCTGCAGTTCCACTCAAGGAGCCAGGGAAGCTATTCCTGACATCAGGTACCCCATCCAAGCACTGTTGTGTCCTACGTTCTTAGCATTGCTGGGTTTATAACAGATATGGAGAATAGGCTGCTAAAAAGAGTAAGTGAAGTAGGCTCCCAGCTTGGATTACAATAGAGAGGGAAGGCACAAAGTCATGGCTGGAGCATGAGCAGACTGCGGAGTGGTCATGAATCAGGGAGAGCAGAAGCTCAAAAATCCCTCATGCAAGTGTTGGAAAAGTTTACAGTCCTTACTCCCAGTGGGCAGCAAAACAGATGTGGTAATTAAGGCAAAGAACTTCATCATCACATACAGGGACTGATGTTCAGAAATGCTGACAGCTCAGGAACAGCTTTGGTGGTTCAAGCAAGAGATGTGCAGAGCTGCTGGGTGCACTGGGTATGGGCTGCTGCTCTGGCAAGCAGGGCTGGGCTCCCGGCTTTCCTGCTCTCCCTCTGCCTTAGTCCTTCCCATAGAGGCCCCCAGCTTCTGTTCTCCTCACCAGCCTGAAACCCTGTGCCCTGCCCGCAAGAGAGATTTGAATTTTCAGCAAACCTGTGCTAAGGTAGTTATTTTGGGCAGAGCTTCTGTAAAAATCTGTGGTTTCAGCAGTTTTGCTTTGAGTTTTGGGTGGAAAACCTGCACTTAACATGGGGTTCACATGCTGCAAAACAATCAGGCAGAACAATCACCCAACTTCTGAAAGTTAAAGTTTCAGGTTTGTTCAGCCCCAGAATACCCTCTTTTCTGTTCCCAGGGTGCTGGATTGTAAAGGTGTCTCTCAGTGAGAGCAAAGTCAGTGTGTATCCTTCTGCTTCTCACCCTTCTCCCTCCACAGGAGCTTTTATCTTAGGGACTTCCAGCTGGTGTCTGGATCCTTCTCCCAGCAAGGGCACCCCAACCTTGTCTGCTGTGTGTGGCACTGAGACCCCACAGCACAGTGCCTGGTAATGCACTGGCCATCAGCTCTCTCGGGGTAGCCCTGGCTGAGGAGCTGGGAGAGACAGGACCTGCTGCTCAGCCTCTGGAGGGGTGAGGGGGGAGAGAGGCAGGACAGAGTTGATGTGATCCCTCTGGGGGAGGTCTAATCTGAGGCCCGGGGAATGGCATGGCTGGGTGCTTTAACGGCAAACAGGGTGGCAGTCTGGAATTTCAGTCCCAAACTTCCCTCTGATTGCAAGAGTGGTGAACAGTAAAGGCAGACATCTGAGAAACATGGGGAATGGTCAACCCTTTGTAGTGGGGATGATGACACAGAGTGATGGCATGGCCTGAGGCAGTCCTGCTGCTTATCAGTACAGTCCTACAGACTTCTTGGCCCTTTGGGTGTGTGTTGAATATAATGGTTGAACCTTAGAAACTCTTGACCTGCTTCTCTTTGGCCTGGGCCTGTTGCTGGTTCCCAGGTACTCACTGGTCCTGCTTCGTGGGCAGTGTCTGGATTGTTATCAAGCCCCGATTCTGAGAGGACTGTATATCATGGAGTTCAATCTCTATTTCAGTGCTAATCCACTTGCAGTTCAAAGATGCAGTTTTCTTTCCCTCCCCTTGTCCTGCAGTCCTAGTTGCATGCTGGAGGATTTCTCCCTGTCCTTTGAAGGATGAGGTTGTGGCCGTGCCCCTTATTCTATGACGAGCTCAGTATATTTTGGAAATGCCTGTTCTGAAATTCATGGGTAAAGAAAGAAGTGGCCCAATGCAAGTGGGCTCCCAGCCCTCCCTCCCTTCCCTGTCTTCCCAGCCCTGAGGAGAATCAGTACTGGTCTCAGGACTCAGTGTGATATCTGAATTCATGAAATAGCTCTGTCTGTAATGGGATAAATGAAGATCCAACTATTAATACCATAGAATGTTGGAAAAGCCTGTCTGATTTGAGATCCAAATGAGCATCGTGTTTCTATGTGTCATTGTTTTTGTCCACCCCTAATGCCACCCCCTCTCCAAATGCACAAATGGAGCATCTAGAAGAAGCAAGCTCTGTGACTTCTCAAGCTAAGGACAGACACTGCTCCATTTGTCCTCCTCTAGTGTGCTTTGCATGTAGGAGCTGGAAGTCATTAACTGGCATGTTTCCACCTACTTTGCACTCTGATCTAAGCTTATTATGGCAGAGTTTCCTCTTTGGATCTGTACAGTGCTGGTTTTGCTGCTGCTCTGATAAAAGAATAGCTGTTTGGTGGCTTAAACACTACGCTTTTGCTTCCACTATGCCCTTGTGGCCTGCTCAGAAGATATGGGCTTAATAATGCAGGGTCATGGGTACTTACAGTCCCACCTGCATGGTGGGAAGGAAGTGTGTGCCTGTTTAAATGGGAAGCTGTCTGGGATACAGGAAATCTGCTCTGGAGCAGGCAGTGCTGGGAGGCCCTGGCAGTATATATGAGCCATATGTAACCTGCAGCATTATTAAGTATGTTTCTTGTCCCATGGGACAAAGCGAGGAAATGAGCCCCATTCATCTTTGCAATCAGTGAGATTTTGTCTGAGCCAGTGGGGTGGAACTCAAAATGTTGACTAACCTTCTGGCAAAAGAAAGGATTGAAATAAAAAAGGGTAATACTGCACCAACCTTGACTGTAGTGAACTCAGCAGATGGGGACAAAAGGTTTAAGAAGTAAGAAATCAAAAACAAATCTGTGACTAGGTGGTCCTGGAGAGATTTAATTGAGGGATATCTAAACTGTTTATCTGTTCCCAGGGGTAAGGAGAGTCATGAATAAACCTGTGTGTGCTTTGATGGACAGTTAGTGGCTCATTCAGTTCTGTCCCTTATCTCACCATGAGAAATGGTTATTGTACAAAGCCCTATCCAGCCTGGGTGTATAAATGTATTAAACAGTTTTCATGTGAACTTGATATGCTGATCTAAAGTACTCTGTAAGTATACAGGTACATACCACCAGTGACAGCAACTGGTTCGAAAAGGAAAAAATATGGCATCCTTCAGGCTGTTATTATAATCACTGAGGGCAGCTGCAGTTTCCCTGAGAATAGCTGCTATTTCATTTTACCGCAAGAACATTTGTATAAAGGATTTTATGGCACTTTAAGCTGCCTGATCCTCACTCACAATATAACCTCTGTTGAATTTTCTGCCTTCCCTTTTTCCCTTTCCTCTTCCCTCTGTTCTCCCTCCCTGTAATACTTCTGTTTGTTCCACAGTTTGAGCTTCTGACAGAGGTTTTGCTACCTTCACCAGCATTGGGCACTGTTCATTTACAGGGTCAAGACTGAGCCAGCTACAGTGAGGACGTGGCAGGAATATTTCCATGTTCGGGGTGGTGTATCTGTTGTAGATGTTATGCTTCTAGTCTCTGAATATACACATCCAAACCTCTTGGGTCAGGTTCATAGGCAGCAGGGTGAATCACTCCTTATGGATTTACCTCTCATGGTTGGGCATGTAGAGCAAGCACTGACACCATCTCTTATGAACAAACTTCTATCTTCAGAGAGCTCTCCCTCTGCACTGCTCTCGTGACACCCCACCTGGAGTGTTGCACCCATCTCTGGGACCCCCAACATGAGAAGGACATGGACCAGTTGGAGCAAGCTCAGAGGAGGCCACAAAGACGTTCACAGGACTGGAGCACCTCTCCTATGAAGACAGGCTGAAAGAGCTGGGGTTGTTCAGCCTGGAGAAGAGAAGGCTTCTCCAGGAAGAGCTCAGAGCACCTTCCAGTACGTAAAGGGGACTACAAGAAAGCTGGAGAAGGACTTTTGACAAGGACATGTAGTGGGACAAGGGGGAATAGCTTTAAACTGAAAGAGGGTAGATTTAGATTAGATATGGGGAATAAATTCTTCACTATGAGGGTGGTGAGGCACTGGCACAGGGAAGTTGTGGGTGCCCCATCCCTGGAAGTGTTCAAGGTCAGCTTGGCTGGGGCCTTGAGCAACCTGATCTCATGGAAGTTGTCCCTGTCCATGGCAGAGGGGGTGGAACTAGATGATCTTTAAGGTCCCTTCCAACCCAAACCATTTTGTGATTCCATGATTCTATGAATTTGTAGGACTCTATAAGGATGACTGTATCTGAGCTGCCCTGTTACAGTTTCCTCCCAGCTGTGACCTTAAGACTAAATGTTTTACCATCCAAGTTGTTGAAATTACTTTAGGTTGGCCTAGGGAAGGCTGAAGGGGAGGCTGAGCAGGTAAAGCAGGTAGAGCAGAGTGCTGGGTTTCTCAAGCAATATCTCAACCTGCTCGAGCATCTCTATATGAGAGTTGCTGATGCTGAAGGCAAAATAACGAGAGTTTGACCACAAGCTCTGGAGGGAGATGCCAGACAAGAGTATCCCATAGACAGCTCCACTGACAACTCTGTCATGCTGAGCCAGCAGAAGGCCAAGGACTGGCCAGGTGGCCAGCACCCGGCAGGCAGAGCAGCCCACGCAGGTGGCAGGGCTGAGGCCCTGGTGCCAAATCTGCAGTGTGATTAACCTCAGTGGTGGGCACTCCAGCCTCAGGTACCTGGCCTGGCAGTGGCAGCTCTCATAAGTAGAGGTGCTAACTGGACATTGAGACAACTGAGGGCCATATGGAATTTTCCTTTGTTTTTTTCCTGCCGAGCCTTGGAGGTCAGTGCTGGACACCTCTTAATGAGCATGCAAATGAGCAGCCCAAAACCTGAGCCTCCAGAAGCACGGGGCAGCTTAGGGCCCTTTGTTACCTTGTCCCTGGCAGAGCTTGACCAGGACATGGCATGTACTTTGTTCCCTGTGTCCCTCAGGATCTGCCCAGGGCCCCTGGGAGCACAAGCTCCAAAGAAAGCCAGGGCACAAGGGGGAGAAGGACCTGCCTGTGCCGGACTGGTCCAGCCCTGGTGGAAGCCAGGGGCCCTCCCTGGAGCTGTGGACTCTGAGCTGTGTGAGCTTGTTCCCGTACACTGCCCTAATCTCTCCTCAGCTGTCCTGCCTGTGCACTGACTGGTGTGTACAGGTTGCAGGGCTGATTTCGGAGTAGGAGTGGGGTTTTTTGTTTGTTTAGTTTGGCTTTTTTTTCCCTCCTAGGGCAGCACTGTCAGGTCTGGGCCAGCGGGCAGGGCTGTAGCAGCCTTTCCGCAGGAGGCTGGGCAGTCTGCTGACACTGAGGGAAAAGTGGAGTTTGGTTTGGTTTTTAATGAAAAGAAAAATCTTTTCCTTTCTTTTCTGGATCAGTGCTCTTTGTAAGAACATTAAATTGCCTTGTTCTTCCTCACCCAGCCCTTTCCACAAAACACTCTTCTCTATATGTCTCTTTTAACAACTTCTCTTGTTTGAGTTAATCATTCTAATTACAAAATAGCTCTGGGCTGCTGGTGCAGGCTTGGCAAAGTCATGCAGCTCTCCTGAGATGGATCCCTGTGCAGGGCAATGCCATCAGGGATAAAGCTCCTCTAGAAACCTGGCTGGAAGGGAGGTCTGGTGTTCTGCTTGGTTGGCACCCCAAGAGCAGGGTCCTGAACGAGGCTTTCTTTTCTGGGCTTGCTGATGGGACTGAACAGTGTGTCATTGGCTTGCACAGCCAGCCTGTGTATTATGACAGGTGGAGCAGAGAGAATTGTGGGTGTGGAGAAGTGTGGGTGTAAAGAAACTTACTCAGTGGAGGGGTGAGGTAGGAAGGAGTGAATAGGGAAGAGCCAGAGGCGTAGGTGTCAATTAGGATACTGATGAGGTGGCTCCTGCTCACGTGCTGCTCTGGCATCACCCATGACCTTCTCCTGGGCAAACACTCTCTGTGGGGGTTGTTGGAGTAAGGAGCATCTCACCCTCTGACACCCTCAGGAATTTATCACAAGGTCCTGGAGCTCCATGGAATGACAGCTCTGGCATCTCCAGTGTCACAGTTCCTGTCCAGCAGCAACGGGTACAAATTCGTGCCCTGTTTGCTGCAGGCACAACCGTACATGTAATGGCATTCAAACATGTGGTGCCCATGTCACTCAGCCTTAGAAACCCCTGAGGTGACAGTGGTGCTACTGGACTCACTGGTGCTCCTGATTGCAGGGCATGGCTGTGTCCAGGGAGCTCTGTCAGAGATGAGTGTTATGTTACAGGGGGTGACCACAGCCATCTGGTTCTGCAGTTCCCTCACTCTCCTTGGCACCACATTTCTCCCCTTCCTCCCCAGCCCTCAGCTCTTCAGAGTGTGCAAAGCAGCCAGGTCCCCGGGTGACGGCAGGCAGAGCCCCTTACACCAGGCAGCACCACTGGGGGTGTGTATCAGGGAAACTGAGCATCCTTGGATGAGGAACAGGTGTCCTGGCATTATCTGCCCCACTCTCATCGTATATAATGCTCAGTAGAGACAAGGAAGAAATGAAAGTTGCTGTTTCCCATCTGCTTCTTTAAATATAGGTGCCATGTAACTGAATCCCAAATCTCAAGGAGGTGTGCTGAAAATACAGGAGTCCACGGTGAGGTCAGTCATGGGTCACAAAGCATCAAAACACAATCTCTGCCACCACGAGACAGGGAAGGAGGTTAATGTTTCACAGTATAGTCCGCTGAGCAGTGTAGCTCTGTCAGTGTTTCACTTGGTAGAAATTATTTATTGACAGTCAGGGTTTCCAGACTGTCCCAAGGAAAATTCTTTGTGTAACTGTTGGTATTTCTTCCAAGTTAAGCTATGAGGAACATGAGTTGAAAACTGACCCAGGGATGCACACTCCTATCAATCAGTCACATTTAGGAAAGGAAAGATTAAAACACTCTGAGGCAGAGCCAAGCACTTAAAAGAAAGAATTCTTTGCATTGATTCCAGTGGTAAAATGCCAGGACAAGCCTTGTGATTTCCTGGACCAAAATCAGAGAAATGAAAAATATGAATAGGCCAAATACTGAGATCCTCATTACAGAAAAGGGCCACTTGAGGTTACCTAAGATCTGGCCTCTCATCAGGGAGATACAACAATTAAGGCAGCTCTGGTTGCAGTCCTCAGCCATAGCCTTGTGCTCAGCATCCTCAGCAACCTTCTTCTTCCTCATCTGCCAGCTTTCTGTTCCCATGCCAATTAAAAAAAAAAAAGGAGACAAAACTACCTGCTCTATTTTTAATCCTGTTTGTCTGTAGATAAACTGCGTGTTAGATGATTAATAGATCTTTATCACTCCATAAAGTTTAGACTATAAAAAGCCTACCCCTCTCTTTTGACTGCTAAATAACTATGTAAGCCTTGCTGCTGTTACTTGAAATCTAAATTAAGACAGCACTTTTGAGAGCATTTCTTAGTATCTCAAGTGGACCACGTGGCCTTCGCAGAGCCAGAGGGGAGTTTGTCCTCTTGTGTGGCCTTTGAGAAGCTCGACTGCTTCCTTCAACTAGGAAGACAAACCATGGAGCCTGTCTGATTAAGAAAAATTTGGGAATGGGTGCAGGCTGTGTTTGACCATTCCAGGGGCTGTACCCAGCAGTTTGCACATGGGGGTTGTACCTTTAAACCCTAGTGATGCTAATTAAATTAGAATTTGCATATGATGAGTGTTTGGGGATTGTGGTGCCAGCGTGGCTCTTCACATTGACCCCTCTGTTCCAAGGGCAAATGTGATTTTGCCTTTTTTTTTTTTTTCCCTTTTTAACTAAGAGCATAGGTTGGAATGATGTGGCATTTGAGCAGACATTACACAAAGCCTGAAAAAGCCTTAACCTCAAAGGTACTTGTCAACAGAGGCTGTAGCCTCTTCTGAACCAAGACCACGGATTTGGATTAAACTCGCAACTTCTGTCACTGAAAGGAGCAAATCTGAGCCCGGGCTTCTGTGCCTCCTCAAACTTTGTACAC
The DNA here is from genome assembly GCF_001604755.1 of Lepidothrix coronata. Lineage (NCBI taxonomy): Eukaryota > Metazoa > Chordata > Aves > Passeriformes > Pipridae > Lepidothrix > Lepidothrix coronata. Next base: position 9,311,719 of record NW_016690191.1, read on the forward strand.
TGATCCAGTAGCCACCAAGTCCAGCTGGTAACTGATGGTTACCCACAAAGACAGTTATAAAAGCTGTTACAATGTTGGAAGCTATTAAATCTGTCATCTCATCCAGCCTGTATCTGAAAATATTTATCTTCCATCACACATTCACCTTCAATTAATAATTCAGTGGTTGCTAAGACTTTTTAGCCTTTGTTCACCAGTTTTTCTTCTAATTTAAAATGATATATCAGCCTGGGTGCATTAAGTGGCTGATTCCAACCTCATGTATCTGTCCTACTCAGGAGGCAGGAGCAGTGGTGGAGCTGGAGGGAGGGTCTGCTGGGGATTAAAGCCAGCGTGGCGAGTCTGTTCCTCTAGCACTCCCAAAATCCGGGAAGAAAGAATCCAACTTCTGCAACTACTGTGTTAGTGTAATTACTAAACCAGAGAAGAGGGTATCTTCCTGCAGCCTCTTGTCATCTACTCAATATTCCCCATTCCTCCAGTATGTCCAGGGGTCTGACTCTGCTTTATGTACAAACGTTTGCAGCAAGTTATGGAGACCAGTTTTAAATGGTCTGTCTTCCGGGATGTTGACAATGGTTGTGGAGAAGACCTGACAAGTGGTGTTTTCTGCAGTGTATTAATAACACAAATCCTCTTGTACAGATTGCAGCAAATAAAACCTTCATATCAATCAGCTAAAAATAATATCGGTGTTAACTCAGATTGTTTGCAAACTTGATCATGGAGGATTAGGCTAATGAAATGAAAGGAGGGGGGAATGCTTTTGCTTGAATAGGAAAAAATAGAAAATTTCTGATGAAGATTTTACCGTGGTGTGCTGAGAACTGATGTTACTGCATGAGTTTGGCATCTCCTAATGGTTTTACTTTGTGTACCCTGCTGAGCACTGAGCCAAATGCTTTTCTGTGGATTTGTTCTGTTACAAACTATTTGTTATTTAGCCTCATGGCCACTTCTGGAGTCTGTGTCTGTATGTCTGATTAAATGGTTGCTTATTACCTTTTTAGAGCTATACAGCCAACAAGGCGATGCTCAGCCAGGGCTGCCACAGTAACACTCTTTCTCTAACAAGGAGGAGGGAGTTGTACAGAATTAAAAAAACAGTGCCAACCCTCCAAAACCCAGCATGTGAGAGGTGTGTTTATATTGAATTATTGGATACAGTTGTGCAACCCTATATGCAACCAAGTGTAGTCAGGCTGCCTCTCCTGCCAGGGATGCCACCCACATCTGTCTGGGTTATGCCTGCATCAGCTGTTTCCTCCAGCCCTCCACCTCATGCTGAGCCTGCTGTTGCTGGGTGTTGCTGCTCTGCCTCCTGCAGCTCCCCCAGGTTCCCCGGGGCTGAGGCTCTGCTCCTCACAACACCCCAGCCTGCAGGGAGCTCCTCCTACTCCTCCTCAGGTCTCCTGAGCTTGCCCATCCACAGACCCTGATGAGCCAAGGTAACACAACCAGCCCGGAGGTGAGTTAGCCACCATTAAAGAAATGGTTTTGTAAATGTGTCTGTAGACAACAGCAATTCAGCAATTCCCTGCAAGGAACTGCCAGGCAAGACTCCTGCAGGTAGCTCTTTGCAGGAAGTGTAGAAGCTTGCTGGAAATACACTGAAATCCAAGAAACACCACATGCAGACCTGGAGCACTGGTTGCTGGATCAATTTGTTCATTAGGTAATGGCTGCTTCTGAGAGCAGAGACAGAATTTGAATTGCAGTAGTAAAAGCAGGATAATTTCTAGACTTCTTCAGGGACCAGTTTGCCCACTTTTATTCATGAGGTAATGAAAACAAACCTTCCCACTCTATATAGTTCCTAATGCTCTTTCTTTATTGGTGGCCTATTTTTCTGCTCGAGGACAGGGAGGGACTGTTGAGTCACACACAATCTCGTGCCCTCCTCCTCCTCCTCTCATTTAAATATTAATATGATGAATTATTACTAGAGTAACAGCTGTGCACTACTCATATCACAGCCACATAACCTTCCCCTCCTCATCGGAGCACAGCTATTCCTGCCTCACGCTTTCTGATTGACCTTCTCACTTCTTCTGGATGACTTTGGAAAAATTACTGTGGTAGTTCTGGTGTGGTATCATTAGGATAATTGTTTGTTCTGTTCTTTCTGCTTAAATATTAATGATACTGAGGAAGTCAAAAGATAGCTGCAGTAATGGTAAGTTAAATGTCTGTGTGTATTCTCCCCTGAGATCTGTTTGTTTAGAGAGAAAGAAGTATAAAGGATTAAGATCAACTTTTCTAACTAACACTTAGAAACATTTCTTTCTCTTTGAGAATTGCCAAAAGAATAATGTCTTTTAGAGGAGTAAAATCATTGTATATTAGTCAGCTAGTGCCTCTAGATAATTCAGAGGAATACCTAACATTGTCCCTAGAACTATTAATGCACTGCATTCTCTGTAGATAAAATATTATAAGAGAGACTGCTAATAGAACTGTGAGCCAACTCTGTATAGAATGCTGAAAATAAATATTTGGCACCAAAGAAAGACAGGGAGTGAATAGGAAGCAAAGATAAAATACCATGAGTTAGCTCAATACAACTGGAAACACCAAGGTATTCCTGGGCAGATTTGGAAATGTTAGTAAATATTAATTTAAGTTTTATGTGTAAAGGTCCTCCTCTGCTGAGCACCTTTTGCATGGTTCTTGTGTTTGTGCATGTGTGTGTGGTTTACAAACCCACAGGGTTTTTTCTCCTTGAAAATGTCACTCCTTACAGTACTCTGATCCTGCAGAAGGGTGTGTTGGTTTCTGCACCACTGTTGTGGAGAATGTAATGCCAGCAGGAGTGTAGAAATCAGGTTTACTGGACCTCATATTTAGCATTGGATGAAACTTTTAACTCACTGCTCTTGTTACCTAAGGGAGAAAAAAATCTGAAATGCTCTTACAAAGACTTAAAAATTAAATGTCCATATTTTCATTTCAAAGTTTTCATTTTAAAATTCTGTTTCAGTAAATAATTGTTCTTAAAGTCCAACAAAATGCTTTCAAGTTGAATAAAATATTGTTTTATTCCTTAATTGGGGGGTTTTAGGAGCTCATAAATGCAAAGGGAAACGTAAAAAATTAATCCAAATTTATAAATGATGCCCTTCTTTTCCCACCCCTGAAGAAATCAGTAGAAACCTTTTTCTCCAATCAGCCTTACCAGTGACAGGAGAAAGGGAGGCAGGAGGGCTCTCCTGCTGGAGAACTCTTCCTGTTCAAAACCACTGTCTAAGATTGTGCGTGGTTAGGGACAGAAAGACTGAACAGAGAATACTGCAAATTGTGTTTCTAACTCATTGACTGATCTGATGTAATGCTAAATGTTAATGCTGTAACTTCTTGAATAGTTTTTCAACTCTTGCCTTTTACTGAACAAGTATCTAGTGGGAACAAAGAGCCTGATCCTGATTGTTTGCAATTCCTGCTGCAGTCAACAAGAGTAAAGTCATGGATTGAGACATGTTCAGTGCCACCTATATACATATATATTTCTTGGGGGTTCCCTTCATGTTCTGTCCCTCCTAAAGCTTGTGGGACTTAGAAATATTTTTTTTTGCCCCTCAGTTTACTGTTCACATCAGGGATTTCTTAATTCTCATGCAGGCTACTGCACCGCAAATTATTTGGCAAAAATGCTGCTTTTATAAAAAGCCGTGATAAACTCGTAGCATATGCCCCAGATAAAATCTCCTTCCAAACAGTCCCTTTAGATGATTATCTGCAGTGATTGCAAATGAACCTTGTAGCAATCTCATAACAACTGTCCTCGTGGACGGAAGAGAAACCTGCTGTCAGAACTACAAATAATTTACGTAACCCAATTTAAAGCTCTAACAAAATGTTCCCTGTTAAGAGGATTGTTATACTTAATGTGTGAGATGAAAATGCTTTCTGAAGGTCAGGAATGCACAGGAGATAGATTAGATCTCTCAAAAAGACAAAAAATAGTTTTTTACTAGAAGTTTTTCCTCTGTCAGACTTTCAACTTGGCATTCTCAGAAACTTATATAAGTGCAGCTTTATTCCTGCAAATGCTGTGTTTGCTCTGCAGAGGGAGAGGAGCCTCAGACCTTCAGCTCTGCACATGGAAAAATGTAACTGAAGGTAGACTGGGGACTCAGGTTGTTTTTTGCCACCAGCAGCACAGCATAAATAAAAGTTTGTTTTAAGGAACACAAGGGCAGGTTTGGGGACATATTTCCTAGACTGTGCCTGCCACAGCAGCCAGTGCTGTGCTGAAGGGCCCCAGGCAGTGTGTGCTCCTGCCACAGGTGAGACAGTCCCCCAGGGCCACGGGGCCAGACTGAGAGAGGTCCCACAGGTGACGGTGGCGTGGGAGTGGGTGGGCATTAACCCATGGAGCAGGAGCTGTGGGACAGAGCTGTCTTTCTCTTTGGGGTCTTCTGCTCGTGCCCAAACCTGCTGCTGAATGACAGAGGGGTGGGACAGACTCTGCTGAGGCTGGAGATGGGGGCCCCGAGAAGTGCATCAAACCCAGGCAAGGCATCGTGGCAAGGAGTCTGTGCACCCCTGATATTCAGGGACCTTCTGCTCAGCTGGGATTTAATGTAAAACTGTCAAACAGAGCCACAAAAACCTGAATTTGACACACTGGAAAACAGCTTTGCAAGATCTAGCTTTTCATAATAGGATCTAGGGAGTGCAGCAGGACTTGGAATGCTTTTCACACAACATACAGTGGAAAGAAAAAGAAATTACAGCCTCTGTAACCATAAGAAAGCTGGGCTAATGCTGCCATTCTCCTCATCCCTTGCACACAGTTGCATGTGGTTTCCATCTCTCCAACCAGCCAAAACCTGAGATTACAGAGAAGCTGATGATGGAGATTATATAAATACTTAGCTCCTCATCTCCTTCACTGTTGCATTCCCCTAACACTTGGGGTTTCTCCCTGTAATTCTGACTCCTGGCTGCCCTACAGCCCTGTAACAGCAGCTGCAGTGAGGAGGTGCAGGGTCTGCACCCAGGACTCTGGGGAAGCAGCAGGGTTTGGGTGGCAGGAGAGCCTGTGTGACCACATATTGGAGCAAAATAATAGGAAAAAAATTTGTCCTGGAGCATGAGATATTTTCTTACAGCCTCCTGCTTTGGACTGCTGAGGTCCTTTTCCCCAAAGAGATTTGTGAAGGGGAAGAGAATCTTGAATAGAGTGCTCTGCATCCCAGCAGTGAGTTCCCCACGCTCCCTGGCAACCTGTGCTCCCCCACAGGTGAGAGCTGGTGCCTCTCACCACCCCAGGGCACTGACAGGGACATTTCTTCAGAAAGTCTCTGGGCTACTTTTTTTTTTTTTTTTTTTTTTTTTTTTTTTTTTTTTTCCCAGAAGAGGAGGGCATTCCTGGAACCCAGAGTCAAAGATGCACGCTTTATCTTCGTGGAAAATCTCTTAATGTCTATGAACTGGAGACCTCAGGTTTTGCAGACTGAGAGATCTATTAGCAGATAAATTCCCATGCTGTGAGTCCTGGGTGTGCTCCAGCCCAGACAACTCCTGAACAGAAATTTTCCTGTGACTGCATCCACAGGCTGCTGCAGGCTGTGTTGGGATTGGGCACCTTAATTGAATATAAGTGGACTGTTCCTCCCATGTACTGCTTCTAGTGGCTCCAGCAGGAGCTACCTGACTCATGAGGGGAAGAAACAAGGACCAAATGGGCAGGGAATTTTTAAGAAATAGGTTGGGAGAAAAAGCTTGTAAAAATGAGATTTTAATTGGACAGGAGAAAAGAAAATAGAAACCAGGAAGTGGGAAGAGACTTGGAGACACTAGATGGGCAGCTGAGAGGGAGTGGAGAGACTGGCATGGAGGGTGTGCAAACGCAGCTACTTGGGGTGTACAAGCACAGTTACTCAGGGGCTTCTGGTGCTGGAGAAAATCAGAACTGCCTGGACAAAGCCTAGAATAACTTGCAAATATCAAGAATTCAGAGCTTTGGAGGTATGTATTTAGTGCCAGGGGCAAGCACTTTGAAAAGTGGGTTGAAAAGTTGAACAGTGGAATAAGTACCAATCCCTTGCAAAATTCAGTTCTAGTAATCTTAAACTGTGCATCTGCTATTCAGGGCTACTGTGACCTTGATCTTTGTGACTCAGTTCAGGGCAGTGGAAATTATAATATTCTTCCAGATTGTAAAAATTCACTTAATGGTTATTTGCAGAGCCCGTAAACCCTGGTGATTCTGTCCTCAAACTGGAGCAATATGTGATGAATAAGACACAGGGCAGGACACTGATTTTGTTTTTCTTGGTATCCATTTGCTGGTAATCAGGTGAGCACTGTCTTATGCAATGAATCAAGCAGAGCAGTGAGCACTTGTGAGGAGAAAAAGAAGTATCTGCTCATGCAGTAAAGCTGTATCAGAGCAGACAGAGCTTGTTCTGGTTACTGTGATTGTCATGTCACACAGAGTTCCCCTCCAAGGTCAGAGACGTTTACGAGCTGCCATGAAGGCCCATATTCCCATGTTCTTCTGCTATCTGAAACATTACAGCAATCAGAAAGATAAATCTTCTTGTTCCTCTGTGTGAAAAGGTTCAAAAGTTTCCATTACTGCCCTGCTGTTTCCCTTGATTTCAGCAGTTACCACAGCTTCTTTGTTGAAATTTTCCTTGATGACAGCAGCCTATTCAAGCCCTGCCACTGATTCCCTGCAGCCTAGCAATGGTTACATTGGTATTGTTTACTAGCAAACATCTTTGGACCTGGGATGATAAACATGGGGTACAGGGTAGTACTTTGGTCGCAAATTGTACACTGCAATTTTACTACGAGCAAATGAATTGCCTTAATTATTTAAACAGGGGTATTATCACAAGCCATAATAATCTCTCTTTACTCCGTACTTCTAGGAAGTATCTAGATAGCCCATGCAGTTGTGGAAATACCAGCTTGGGTAGTCTGTCAGGAGAAAATAAACAGCTGACATCTCAAAACCTTTGCTAGGTTGAGTGGAAAATCATCACCTTGGTTTTGATGAATATTGTGCTGTTTTATAAACTCTTTGTGAAGCATCTCTGACAGACAGGTTTGAGAGTGTTAAGTCTTCCTTGAAGTTGGCCTTGGAGCAGGATGGTTTGGGCAGTGGTAGTGAGACTCTTAGTCCAGCCCTGGCAGGATGGTTCAACTCTGAAAGCAAGGGCTGACACTTGTGTCCATCCTTGATTTCTAGGATATACTTTTCCGACAGTGTGTAACTAGAGAGGCTATCCTGGAAAAGTTAACAGCAAGAAAAAGATGAGAGGTTTGTAAACTGCAGTCTTATCCCTCTGGGCCACCATTTCAAAACACAGACTACCAGGAAGAGTTTGGTCAGTGTTGTCTGGTGGCTGAGCCTGATTCTTCATTGCTTTGTCAATGAAGTGAGAACTGCCTGACCTTGTCACAAATGGTCTCCCACTACTGAACATGAGTGAAAGGATTTGTGCACCTAACCTCTGTGATAATGGATGCAAGGGAGCAGAAGAAGGTCTGTCAGCTGGTTTATAGTTCTGTGAGCTCCTGGGGACATCAGATTACAGGTCAGAAGCATGTAACAGCTCTTGCTGCCATCCAGGGCAGTGCTGGAGTAGCTCGTGGAGCACACGTGAACACTGTCATCCTATTGGAGTCTGCTGAATTGCAGCAATCATGAGAACTAGGTAAAGCAATTAGAGCTGGTCCAAAGGTTGGAACTCATCTTCTTTGAGTCATCTCGATTACTTTTGTTTTGGGAGTGTCCAGATTAAACAATAAGAAGAAATATGAGATAATGGTTAGCAACTTTTTGTGTTTACTAAAATAGGTTTATCAGGAATTGGTTTTATTTTAATTGAGGCTTAAATGGTTCTCCAGTGTTTCATAAAACACAAAGAACAAACCATTCTCTTGTAAAAAAATATGGCTTTAGATGTATATGGTATTTCTGAAGTTTTCATTTAACAGGTTTTGACTGTTAAAATTTGCAGATGAAGACTGTGTAAAGATGCTTGAGATAAAAAATGCTGACACACTAAAAACCAGATTTCTGGTTTTAAAAACCAGAGTAAATCTTGCTATTTAGATCACAAAAGAACCTCTAGGTATAACTATAGAGTGAAATGTTTACCTGTATGAGATGACTTTCTGGGTATAGGATTGCTTCTCAGCGATTCCTCAGCACTGGGGTGTCCTATGGAGGTATTTCTGAGAAACAGTTTGCACAAGCTCTGTACAGGGACAATGTGTCCCTGTGGAGAAGGCTCTCCAGTGGTGAAGTAGGCATGTGGGATACGTTTCCTCCCAGGTTACAAAGCAAAAAAGATATACAAAATCTCTTTCCAGGTGCAGCAAAGAATGAAATCTGGGTTTACAATTCTAGGGGCTTTTATGTTTGTGATCCTTAAGGTCAGTTGGACCAGTTGGCACTGGAGCTCTCACTGAGCTCTGCAAAGCTGACAGCCTTGTCCACCTTCTCTCACACCCTCCTCTCCTGCACACACACAGTTATGTGAACACCCACTAGCAAGTGGATTTGTTTTTCTGTCCTGCAGTGTAGGGACAGATATATTCCATTTCCATTTGCATAGCCTTTAACTGAAAAAGTTTGGGATGGCCCAGTTTCAGCACTGTTGTACCTCTGAGAGAGGTAATAAATCTTACATTTCCAAAATAACAAAATAACAAAGATTCAGTTGGATTTAATGTCTTTAACGGAAAAAAAAAAATTTAGTTTGTTCTTCAGGCTTACAGAAATGTAGATCATGGGTAAAATCAGTTACTCAGTACAAAAGTTAAAAAAATGTGTCATGTATTATTTATTCCTTTCCTAGGTAGGAGTGCTTCTAAGGTCTTCTGTCTGTCAAAGGAACAGATAACTCAAAAATCCTGGGTAGAAACCATCCACTATGAAAGTGGGATGCCTCTGAGGTATGGTCATGACAGGGATCAAATATGCCATCCTCTCTTAAAGTAAAACCTCAGCAGAAGTCTCAGGCAGCCTGGCTCCGGGGGAGAAAGTACTGTGGGGGCTTATGGCAATGCCCTTGTGCAGACAAGTCGTGTGGTTACACGCTGATGCACTTCGAGTGCCCAGTGCACAAGGGAGACTGGTCTGTACTTGCCTTGAGGCCCCCACAGTGCTTAACTGTAGTGTGGGAATGCAGAGGGCTTAAAATGCATCACTCCCTGGACGGACTGACTGACTGAAAAAGCACATCTGCTGGGAAGGTACACTGCCTACTTCTCACTCATGTTAGTGGTCCTCCATGTTCACCACAATGCTCAGTCACCCGCGGTGTCAGAGCGTGGCAAGGAGTGGGCTGAGAGGGGCTTCCTGCTGTCAGGAAAAGCAGACAGCCTGGTAGTGGAGGGGAAGGCTGGAGCCACTGAGTTAAGGTTACATCTGTTCAAAGTTTTGTCATAGACTTAAGAATGTTGAGGGTTTACCCCTATCCCAAATAAAGCATTTATTAAGGGTTAAGTTACTGTGCTTTATCTTCATGGAGGCTGATGGAAACAAAATGAGACAGGGAGTTAATGTTCCATTCTGTATTGCTATTGCAAAGAGTAACAGAGAGTTCTTGGGATGAGATGAAGAGACACAGCTTAACCTCAAGGCATCTATTATTGGAGCCCATTTAAAGCACTTTAAGTTGGAAGAGCTTTTGCTGGAGATGATGGTAAATGCCAGGGTAGGAAGATGATCCCAGTGTTTGGCATCAGTCAGAGCTTGGAGAATCTCCAGTGTGTGTGTTGGCATTTATAGCATGTTAGGAAAGTGTCTTTACTCCTCAAGAGTAAAAGACAAAGCGAGTTTAGACAATTCTGGTCAGTTTTTCCTCTTCAAAGGAAAAAATAATTTCTTGTTTTTCATTGTAGTGCAGTTGCAAGCAAATAGTTTTTGCTTGAGCTGCAATAAGAGATCTTGTGTTTCATAAGCAAATGGTGCTTCTGTGCATTAATTTTTTCCCCCTGTGTAGTAGTCAATGGTGCAATTCCCTCTTTCCTCAGCACTTCAAACAGTTGTCCTCTTTAGAATGGCCTGAGATCTTGCATCATTTCCTGTCATCTGTCCAAAGCTATTTATAAGACGTCTGCTGATCCTGGCACATAAGCAAAATCCAGTTTTCATGAGAAAACAAATAGTTTTGAAATAATTCCTCCCAGCAAGTGTCTCAAAGCTATTGAGAAAACATAAAACAACCCTGAAAATCTTAATGAAAGCTAAGACATAATGGTGTTGGGGAATACAGGGAATTGAACAGTCCCTTATATATTTAGTGCAAATCTTTAGAAATAGATGGTGCAACATGAACTAAGAAAAAGTTACAGAGTATTAAGGAAGAGGAGGTGTTTCCAGAATATATTTGTTAGCAAAATAAAAACTTTGGGTTTTGATGTCTGAAGATACAACAAAATTGACTCAGGGTAGCTTTTGCAATACTGAGTATTTGCCATATAATTTGATGGTAGATGTTCTATAAAATCCCTACTTTTTGGTATTTCTTAGGTTTTCCATCCCTGGCTTCAGGAGACTGACTGGGGTAGGAGTCTGGCAGGGACAGTTGCAGTCATTAGGCGAAGCAGTGTGCTTCCAGTCAATCTGCTGGTTTTGATAAGTGCTATTTTGGGAATCCTGAAAAAGCATTTTGGCCACAGACGAAACACACCCTGAGCAACAGCATCACATCAGCTTCCCACAGGCCTGCCCTGACCCTGCTGGCACAGGGCTTCTTGGCTCTTTAGCTATTCAATATCCTGCTTGCTTCCGAAACCTCTGCGTCCGTGAGCTCGGGACATTTGGAGACCACGGTGTGTGGGGCAAATTGAATCGGAGGGTGGCCTTGGCCTGAGCAGCCACGAAGACACAGTTTCTTAATGTATCTTCCAATGCAGCTTGTTTCATCAAACCACCCTAAGAGGTACCAGAGTGCCACAGGTTCCCTGGGCAGGATTGGAGTCCATGTCTCACTCACAAAGGCCTCTACAGGGTACAAACCTAAGTAGCAGCAGAGGTCTGAGACTCTTCCACTACAACCAGTTGGTATTGCTTTTCCAGCCTCCAAGTTTCTTGTGGCAGTAATGGATCATCTTCTTGATGGCTGACTAAGATTCCCTTCTGGCCCTGCCATTTGTATGTAGTTTATTGCAAAATAATATTTGAAAGTGTTTGAAAGGCCTCAACTCACTGCACCTCCCTTGTCTCCTTGTAAGCTTGTAGAAAACATTGTTGCTACTTGAGATGTAAAAGTTGTGCAGGTCGAGGCTGTTAAAGCAGTGTATTAGCTGGTGCCCCTGTATTTGTGTTGAGTTTTGCCCCCTGTAAATTTATTTCGAGAGGATTCTGGTGTGGGTGCAAATATTAGTAAATGTTCATCTGAATTTTTTTCCCCTGTAAATTACAAGCTCTGCAGCACCAGCTGTATTTACAATTGCACAGCAGAGGCTTTATCTCTGTAATGCAATAGGAATCAAAATGCTGCATGTAGGAAAGTTTACTGTGCTACGGGAATGAACAGAATATTCTGAATAGCAATATGTATAGACCTGCAATTAAATGCAATATATCTACAAAACCATAAAATTGTTCTACATAAATCCATCACCAGGCCTTTATAACTTCTGCCCAAGAGCTGATGTATTTTCCAGTAGGGGTATAAAACCCAATGCATTTATTGCTGAGAGCACCCAGTCCTGCTTCCAGGACATTGCTCCACATTGGAGTACTCAAGGTATTAGAGATATTTAAATAATATCTGCTGCCTTACAACTCTAGCAGCACTGCAGCTGATGTGATAACCAGCACAGAGGCCTTTTAACAATTTCTCTTGTGCCACTTCAATTGGCAGACGTGTTCTCCTAACTACTTTACTTGAGGTTTTACAGGTGAGAATGAGAGTGGTGCCTTCCTGCAGGTCTTAACAGGGGAGAAGTGTCGCACACAAAATTCTCTTGCACCTGAAGTGCTGAGACAAAAACATTTGGTGCTTCTTGTTTCTACTTCATCCCACACTTTGCCTTGCCCTCTGCTGTAGAATATTTTTCAGCTGTAGATTCATCCACTGACTGGATCACTGCTTGATTCCAGCACACCTCCCATGTCCCATGCTGGAAAATTACAAGCCACTTGGGTCACCTGGGGAACCCAAGTGTTAAACTGTTGGTATTAGTCCTTCTTTAAAAAATTAAACCTAACACATCCTGCCTTAATTGCCTACCTTAGTAAATTTCTCTACGTGTTTGCTATTCTGTGCATGAAATGCTGATAGGTATCTGTGCAAGGAACTAATGAGGAATCAATGAAATGCTGCGAATGTGGGAGAGCTCCAGCCCTGCAAGTCAATTACACTCACAGAGGGCTGACGCTTTCAGCGATGACCCAGCTTTCTAAGCTTTCCTGTTCTCCCAGCATTGACACGGCTTTGCCAACTCCTACTTTAGGCAGATGCTCTGTCCCCTGTGGTAAGAGTTGTTTTAAACATAGAAAAAGTAGGCAACGGAATTGCCTGACTTAATAAAACTGTGTGATATTAAGCAGGGAGCCTGCATGCTGTACCTAAGTGTCCTAGATTGCTGATGATCTACCAAGGGGGAAGAATGACTTGTTCTGTTTTAAGTGTTTAATGACTTTTTGTCCTCTGGAATTTCCAAAGTATGTCACATAACCAATTTATTTCTAACCTCAAAGCTGAACATCTTCTTTGACTTCCTTCTTCCACCTCCATTTGCCCTTTGTACTTGGTGGCCTTTGGTTTGAATTGGTCTGTTAATGGTTTGTTCTTTCCCAGTCTGTCTATCGATTCACACAGGAATGAAGATCTTAGGGTTTGTTTTTTTCCTTTCTTCCAAGTTCTCTAATACTGCCATAGTTTCTTTCCTGATTAGAATGTAGACAGTATAAATCTTGCTCTAGCAAAGTCAGCCCCATCCACTGAGTGCAAATGAGGTGATAGCATGCTGTCTGTGCTCAGGTAGCTGTGGCTACTGCCAAGTAGACTTTAACTAAAACAGGATTTTGATGCAAATATTTCTTAAAAGTTTGTAAGATGGCAGGTGGTTACCTGATAATAATGCTGATATAAAGTATATTTTAAGATTTATTGGGAAAACTTTAAAGTCTGCAAATCCAGAGAGCACTCGTTAGAAAAATATGTTTGTGTTAGAAAGAACAAATAAAAAAACCCTGTGTCTAGTATAGAAAGGTACAGTCTGACCTTTTCCAGGAAATGGAGGTGCCCAAGAACTGAAGACACTTGAGCTGTCAGGTTGCCAGTGGAACTCATATTTATCTGAGCTCTTTGTGCTGAACGTCAGCACTGTGAAATTGTAAGCTGGAAGAACAAGTGATTTGTAAAAACTTTGCTTAACACCTACAGGGAACTAGGCTGATTGGAGGAAGCAGCAGTTAACAGAGATGCAAACTATTAAAAACTCTTGGGATCTGTGCTAGGAAAACCAAATCCTACTTCAGGGCCCAGAGTACAGATAAGCAGGAACAGGCCAAAGAGGCAGCAGAAACTGAGTGTTTCTTGGACCTCTCCCCATCCCCTTTTAACAAGTGGATTTTTTTCTCTAAACCCATCCCTATCCCCATGCAAAATCAATTTTAGACATCGGTAAGAAACATGGTCAGTCCTTAAAAATGTATCCTAGGACAGATTTCCCTTCCTCTCGGAGGATGTGTAAGTTGAGCAGGAACGGACTGGTGGCACCCCAGGTACTGGCTGCTGTCAGAGGCTTCCCCTGTGTGTCCTGGCAAATTCAGCTGCCCAGGGAACTGATCCTGCAGACAGGCCAAGAGCCAGGTAACACCGTTGATACCTTAATCATCACTGGTGGTTGAGGCTGCCTGCTGTGAGGTACACAGTAAAGTTCAGAGCCTCCTCTGAAAACACTTGGAATCATTAGAGAGGGCTGCATAATGCCATAAAACAAAGATTTCCTGCAGAAAAGCCCAGTGAAGCAGTGAAACTGAGACAAAAGCCTGAAGCTGCCAAGTTACCTTGGGCAACCTTTTCAAACCATCTCCAAATCTTTCTTCCCTTGCCAATCATAATGGGTGTGGACACTTAAAAATACTTCATTCCCTTTTATGCCACAAGGAACAATTCGCACACAGGACTGAAATATTACACTGGAAATTTACTGTTTGATCTTTTTGAACTTGGATATAATAAATGAATCATTCCTTCAGTTCTAATTATTTTTTAATTGCTGGTCTTCATGAACTTTGAAATGCAGTTCTTTTTTTACTCTGCGTTTCAGTGACAGTTAATATCTGCAAATGCTTTAGAATGGGTTCGTATCATATAACATGTAATAAAACATATCATCTACGTGCTATGAAAATGCATTCTTGTGGGGAATACTGAAAAAATTTGTCACAGTATTTTATAGCCTAATCAATAGGATATTAAAAATCTGAGAACAGATTAACAATTTGCTGGATTAGATAGTTATAAATTGCCATGAGACACACAAATTCTCAGCAACTCTCCTGTGTACTATAATTCTATAAAAAATGAGACTGAAGTAACATTCCTGCACCATGCTCTTCCTTGTCAAATGATTTTCCTCTAGATTGAAGCATCTCATTCACTAGATCCTACTATAGACTTGGAATTGCAGAAAAGAATTTGGGAGGGAGGGGAGAAAGTAGCTCTTGAATTAGGAACCCAGCTCTTGAATTAGGAACCCAGAAAATGGTGGCACTTCTGAACTATGTGAGATTTATCAGAGAGTGTGTGCTACACAGGTGAGGTAGCTTGCTGCTTACTTCAAGCCACCTATGTGTTTACTAGACTACTTTTGAAACAGTCTGGGCTGCTGCAGAGCAAACTTCATGGATGTGCAACTTCTCCACCTGACTGAAATGCCACTGTGGGTGTTGGCATATAGTCCCAATGGGCACAGTATGATGGGCTCTCCAGGTGCTGTTTCAAGGATGCTGTTCAAGGATGCTGTTTCTTACTGCAGCATCCTAGAATCTGAGGATCAGCTTGATCTTTTGTTTCTTATAATGAAAATACTTCGTATGGATGGAGGGATTCTTTAATTAACTAAATAGCTCTGGATTTAGACATGCAACCACTGCTGCTCCTGCCTTTTTTTAACCCCCAAATGTCTTCCTTTAGTTCGAGTGAAAACTCCTCTGTGTCTTGGCTCTGATTGTTGTCCTAACATCACCTCTTCCAAATATGCACTACTGCAGTTTTTTCTTTATAGAGTGTATTTAAATACAGGCCTTCTGGAGCACACAGTGCTGTAATCTTCCAGCTCTGTTTTGCTGGGTGGGCAGAAGAACTGCAGCTTTGTTACTGACTTTTCTGCACTGTTGGCAGCATGGTGAGCTGCCTACCAATTAGCAAACATTGTAATGTAAAGTGTCAGTTTGGTTACTGACTTCTGTATGTTTGCTATTAGTACAGTTCTGCACTACCCAATGCCTGGCTCACCTCTCCTGCCAGTGGGGTCAATAGCAGAGTTAGCATGCATCTGGCTAATTGAAACAGTTAATGTTTGGCTGCATAATTGAGAGAGTTTAAAAGTTATTTAAATAACTTTAGAGAAGCAGAGTAGGGAGCTCCCTGGATGTTGATGTATGACTTGTTTATTTTTAAAAACTGAAGTTACATGATTTAAAAGCGTAAGGGTCAATTGGATGCTTCTGTCCAGATGACAGCAGAGCCAGCTGTAGAGCCATATTGCATGAGTAACTTCTGTCCTAGTACTAGCTAAAAATAACCTGTTCAACCAGCAAAAATTAATATTAATTTTTTATCACCTTTTGAGTCATCCAGGCTTATAAGAGATGTACGAAAACTGCACCTTGTCTTGACAGTTGTACCGAAACTGGGTTAGTAGAAGCATAAGGCTCTTCTGATACCTAGAGGCCTGGTGTTTTCATACCTTTCTGTCCCCACTAAGACTGCTGTATGAAAGCCTCGGGGGTAAAAAATGTAAAGTTTTAATTATTTTTCTTTATTTTGTTGCATTAGTTGTGATTTGGGGGGAAAAGCAGGCTCTTACTGCCTCTGGTGCAATAGCAAGGCAGAAGTCCTTTCTGGCATATACAGAGGTGACAGCAATGGCGAGGTGTTTGTAGATGTTCGTGAGGAGGACATTCAGGTCCACCATGGCATTCAGACCGCAGAACATCAGAGCCGAAGTGTCACCTCCGTTGAAGGGAACCCTGCCTGCGTTGTGCTGCCCGCTGCCTTCCAACTGTGTTTGTTTCTGTCCCATGAGGGACGTTTGATGACGGGGCAGTTGAACTGGTCCCACACAGGCTGTCGCTGCCGGACCCCCGCACGGTGACAGCTGCGGGGACAGCGCTGGGCCTCCCTGTCCCACCGCTGCGGGCACACCCGAGCCCCGCACACCGCTCCCCCTGGCCCCCCTCTCTGATGTGTTTGACCCCGCTGGGCCTCGACAGCGCTGAATTCCTCAGGCTTACTGGGCACACTGGGAGCGCCGTGCCTTCGGGCCGCAGGCGAGGCGGTGAGGCGGCCGGGAAGGGGGTCGGCAGCTCCCGGGGGCTCGCGGCGCTTCCCCCGCACGGAACACCCGGGCGGTGCTTCCCCGCCGCCAGTCCCCGAGGGCCGCCCGGGGCCGCCCCCGGCGGGCGGAGCCGCCGCCGCGCCGCCCCTCCCTGCCCTCCGCGCCGGGTTACATGGCGGCGGCTGCGGCAGCGGCAACTGCGGCGAGGCGGGCGGGCGCCGGTCGGGAGCCGGTGGCGGGGCCGCGGGGCTCGGCCGTGTGAGCAGCACAGCCCCCGATGAGCCTGGGAAGGCCCGTGAGTGTGCGGGGGGCGGCGGGCGCGGGGGGTCTCGTTCGCCGCACGCGCGGGCCCGGTCCCGCCGCACAAAGGCGCTTTGTTCCCTCCCGCCCGGCGGTGGCGGCGGCGGCGCCCCCGGCCCGGCCCGGCCCGCCCCGCTCCCCCTGCCGGGGCTCTGCCCGGCCCCTCCGCACTGCGGCGGCCGCGGGGCCGAGCGGGGCCGAGCGGGCGCTGACTGGGCGGGCGGGGGCGGCCGCGCGGGGGGCGCTGCCGGCGGCTGCGGCGCCGGGCCCGGGGCCGCCCGTGCCTGTGCCGGGGGCGGCGGGCGCGGCCTGAAGGGCGTTTGAAGGTAGGGCGGGGGCGCTGGGCCGGGGCTGCCGCCTCCCCCGGCCCGGGCGGCGCTGGCGGGCGAGGCCGGCTCGTCCTGGGGGGGCGGCGGGAGGAAGGATGTCCTTTGCCGGGGGGGGCCGGCCCATCCACAGCCTGCGGAGTTTTGCTGCTGCGATCGGCGCCGCTCTCCAGCCGGGAGAGAGGGCACAGGTACCGCTTGCTCCGGCTGCCGGGCGCCCGCAGGATCCGGTAGCCTTTTGTGGGGAAAAGTGACTTAATACTCTAATAAAGTAGCTTGAAACGCCGGACGGAAATAGCTTGAAGAGAGACTGCTCGAGTTTTGGGATTTGGGAGAGCAGGGACCCTTGCCTGGGCAGGCAGGATGCTCTCACTTGACATCTGTAGGATGTGTCTCTTTTTCTGACTAATTCAGGGACCAGCCTGACAATGGCTGTTAATTGTGTTGTGGGAAAAGAAGCGGTGTTCGGCATGTTGTTTTATGGCCGGTGCAAGCCTTGATAATAGTGCTGTTGGCAACAAGCTTTTTATGTGTATATAGATGTGTATATATATAAATAACATTGTCATGTGTTTATAAACGAGCTACAAATTCCGGAAAGCAGTGGCTTAAAATAGAGGTACATTTTGGTTTGGTAATTGCGTTCAGAAAATGTATTTAGCTGTAAAGCTAAAATGGGAACTTTGATTTCAGCCCCTAGCTCGGGCTCAGTCCTTGCTTGTGTGGTTGTTATCTTTAATTCACTCTTGACTGGTTAACTGTTCAGTGGAACACCAGACTGTAGCAGGTCTGCCGAGGTGCAGGAGGCTGTGGTAAGCTGATGGTCGGCTTTTTCAGTTGGGGAGTTTCCACTGAATTACCCAAAAGGACGGCCAGACCATTTTTATACACAGTACAGCAAAACGCGCTTGATTCTTGTGTGTTTTTACAGATACTTCACAAGATTTATAAACTAATAGTAACATTTGCTTACTGCCAGCACAGAGTTCCCTAAACAGTGTGGGGAGCAAGTAGGAGGCTGTAGAAAAGCGACAGTTTCGTGAGTTGGACGATGACTCACTCTGCCTACTGACTGCAACGTGGCTGATCTAAAAAAAAAAATACTTCTGTGCCCCGTATTTTTATAGTCAAAGGGATAGTACTTAGCAGTTGTATAATATGTCATTAGTCATTCGTGGTCTTTCTCTTGTGAGTAATGATTTGATCATTATATGATCGGCATAATCATATTAACTGGTATCTTTCAGTCTTGTTTGTATTTCTGAAAAAGTAAACATCTCATACCTGACTGATTCAGTGCACATCCTGTTTCCTGAAAACTGTGATAAATCCACGTGCAGAAGTTGAGCACAAATTGAAGGGGCTGCTTGCGTAATGCCTGAAGCTGGTCATGTGTGACGATGTCTGCTGGCACTAGGGATGATTTCTGAGGCTTTCTGTGGGTCACTTCTGTTGCCCTGTCCCAAGAACTGGCCCATTTTAAAAGCATAGTTGTAAACCACTTAACAAACCAGTATCTTTGTGTTTCTCTCTTTAAACTTTGTAGGAGGAAGGAATAAAAATGTCACTAAAAAAAAAAAAAAAAGAAAAGGTAGTCTTGGAAAGGGGATATCCTAAATGAAAACGTCAGTGCTTGCGTCAATAGCCTGTTAATCGCAAATTGGGGTGATGAACCCCCCTTCTTTTTTATACTGTAATCTGTGATGTGTTTTAAGTGGTTAGAGCAGGTACACAACTGAGGAGAGTTTGTTGGTTTTGTGTATTTAGTGTGTATTTTCAGGGTAGACAGTTGGACCATTGAAACTGAAAATTTGTAAACTTCTTGCTGTTACACTTCTTAAGTATTAGTGTCTAGAGAAACCCTGCATCTCATTATTTTCTAAAGTTAAAAACCACTCTAAAATGCAAAGAAGAAAGTTACTTTGAGCTCATTTTTTTTTGCTTTGAGAAAAGCTTTAATTTCTCCTACTTGATTACCTTTTAAGTAATTATCATTTTAGAGGAAGGGAAAGTTTGGGGTTAACTTTTTGGTTCAATGAGAATATGTGAACCTGCTACAGCATCGGCATCTGTTACGTTTCTAAAATAGAATTTTCTGTGGCAATAAATGAAAGATCACTCTCGATTACTGGATCTTAATATGTTTCAATAGTGGAGCATTTTTGCTAGGACAGTCCCTGACTGTCCTCACCATGCTCTTGTGAGGGTACTGTATGTGTTTGGTAGATGGGCTGCCTCTTGGTCAGCTTCCTTAGAACTACGTCCTGGTTTGAATGATAGCTGGGCCCTGCTTTTACTGAGTTTGGTATTAAGTAATTTGCTCACAGATAGGAAGTTTGTATCAGGATCGGGTCAAATTGAAGGCTGCAATGGGTTGCTTATGTTTGCCAGCATTTGTTTTCTTAGCTAAATCACTGTAATTGTGGAGATCATTACATGCTCCCTGAAAACACTGTGATTAGTGGTCACCTGGTGCAAGGAGTTATAGTATAACTGATGGTGAAAAATGCATCATTTCAGAGATGCAGAATGAAAATTTTAGGGCTCCTGCTTCAGTAAGCAAGTGGGCCATAACTCCACTTCTCCCTGAAGCAGTCAAGTCATTGCTGCAGTCGTGCTGCACTTCTGCTGCTCCCCTCATTCAGTCATGGCAGTAGGGGGTAAGATTTGAGTTAGGGTGAAGAGATCTTAATCCTTGCTGTTGGTGGTCATTTTTTTGAATCTGTTCCTGTGCTGTTTAATGGAACTAGCTAAAAGAGAGGTTCCAGATGTGTCACCCAGCTGGTGCAAACAGATTCAGCATTGCTGCATATTGAAGACATCAGCGTGTAAAACAATAAGCCTAATTATGAGGAAGAATACAACTGGTTTTAGATGGTCCCAAGGATATAAAATACAGCTTATTGCAGGGTGTTTGAACAGAGGCCTTGGACCTTGAGTTAGCACAAAATTTAAAATGTTATGGAAATTCATTTTTGTAGCTCATACTAATTTGAAAGGGGAGGTGTCGGAATGAAAGGAAAATGGTGTGATGTTAGTTGTTTTACAGTCAGCAGCTCAGAATGAGTGATCCTGAAAGTGATACATGTGAGTGAGAAAATAATTTTAGGTGTAAAAGTGTTAATAATCAAGAGGCTAGACTTAGTTGTTTTATAATTGTAAACAGTGTTGGATAGTCACTGATGCTGTCCTCTTAAGGATAAATTTTATTTTTGTTCTTTAAGTGAATTCATGAGTATTTTAAGAGAGGTCCTCACTTTGTCTTAATATTGATAGAAAGGTAGAAAAGATAGTTTTGGGAAAAGTAATAGTGCTACCTCATTATGTTTGTACTGAGGCTATAAACCCTTGTAAAACACTGTTAATAATTAGGACTTGCCAGTGCTCAAAGAAGGGAATCCCAAGGCAATAGTTCCATGTACTGAGTAGAGAAAGCTCTGAAGATCACCACAGCAGTGGAGGACAGCTCAATGCTTTTCAGTTTAGAAACACTACATTTGGTGATCTTCATTTAAAAAGAAACTGAGCAGAGAAGAGCATGTGTTTCCTCCTTTCTGTGTTTGTGGTGTGGCTGTGTAAGTACCTGGAGGCAGGTGGTGTGTGGGAGGAGAGTGTGAGTGAGCCCAGGGCACTGGAGCTGTGTGTTTGGTGACAGTGAGGCTTTAGCCTAAGGAAAGGCAATATTTAAATGTATTGAAACAGTCTTGTTTCTGTTTGCCAGTGTGTCTTTCTTTCCTTTTTTTTTCTTTTTCTCTATACAATTCTGATTACTTTAGTGAATTTAGGCCATTATTTAGAATATGTTAATAACTTGTCAGCTGCTCTTGCTGTTCTGTCAGGATTTAGGAGACTTGTTTTGCTTGCTCTCAATTGTCCCACTGAAATCCTAGCACAGTTTTAAGGAATAACACTCTTAAAATTAATTCTGAAGTGTTGGGATAGTTTAGAGACCTTTACATTTATGTAGAGAGCTGGGCGAAGAGCTGAAATTTGTTAATCTAAGATTGAACAGAAGGCATTTAGTGGTTTGATATGACCTGTAGTTGTTGGGGAAGAACATACAAGTGACTTGTAATGGAGTTGCCCAAACCTTACCACACTGTGTAAGTTACACCTTTGACTCTTCCCTTTGTGGCATTTTTGAGCATTTAAAAGAAAAGAGGATGTTGTATGGAAATCCAGCATGTGGTCTTTATGACCACAGCATTCTGCTGCTGCTGACAGGAACTTACTGAGAAAATTACCAGTTTGTTTGTTTGTTTGTTTTTTCATAAACAGTAGGTGAATTCATTACACTATTAACAAATAAATGATGTCTGAAAGTGCCATATGTCAGGGGAAGTCGTTGTAGAATATATCAGTTACTCTGTAAAATGTACGTGCTGTTAGTTTTTCTCTGTAATCTAGCTGGATAAGTGTAGAAGTAACTGTTAAAGTAATAATATTTGTCTGATATGTATGAATTACCCCTATGATTCCTGTAATAATGAGTCTATAGAGGCAAAGTTATTATTTGAGATGTGGGTAAACTTTATCCAAAATCTTTATAAGCTTTTAAGGCACTGGATGTGTGCTGTATATTCTGGGAAGTCAGTAAATACTGGGAGTGCACAAGCCTTACCCTTTTCATGTGAACAGTACCCAGTTATTTCTTATGATGGTGAAATAGTTAAACCTGATTTTGTCTTTGAGTAAAAATTCAGTGAAAAGAATTACTCCAAAATTTAGTGACTGATGTTAAGGATATTGTTGTGTCTGAGTTGTCTCTTGGTAATTCTCGAGTAGAGATGTTTTCTTTGTTATGCCCTTCTTTATTAAGATTCAGGAGGATTTTTCATTGTGTGCCATATATTTTCAATAGATTATATCAAAAATGTTTTAGAAATGGTGGTTGGTCAGTATCATCAGTTTTCTACAAGCATGAAAACTATATGTAATTTCTAATTAGTTTAGCTTTTGTGATCACTTCGTATTTTGTAACTGGACAGCGAATAAGTTGTTTATTTGTTAACTTAATGAGCTGGGGGAGGAGGAAGACTTTTGTATTTGCTGCAGTACTGATGTATTTTTCTCTGCTTTTCAGGTTGTCACGGAGTAAAATGGATGGTAGCTTTGATTGTGATTGTGGTGAGCTGGAGCCACCTGATCATTAACAGAAGGCATCTTTTGTAAATCAAGAGCTGCCAGTTTCCCACTTAACTAGACTGTAAACAAAGGAGAGGAAAAGGAGGAAGAAGGAAAAAAAATAGTGCTTACCAGCACCATAGAATGACGCTGCTCAGGACCAGTCCAACACTGAATGTATCTGCACTGTGAGGAGGAGGATGTTAATAGAAGCCTATTATGTGCATATTTATTCACATTTTTGTTAAATGTTAACCAGTTTAGCACAGTAGAGCTGAGTGCATAGTATGTCATTTCATTCCGTTTGAGTTTCTTGTGAGTATTTTCTTCAATGTCTGCAGAAATGCTGCACCTTTCTTGAACTATGAATGCTGCAATCTTTCTATCTTATGCTCAGTTTGAGTTCTAGAGCTTACAGGCTCTAAATTCACAAGGGGACACAACAGGCCTGGCTGGCTCATAATGAAATGAGAGTGTCAAGAAACCATCTTGCCGTCAAAGCCAAGTGTTTCTTCTCCCTTTCTCTAAGACCTTTCCTTCAGATACCAGTGGAAGTGTCTCCGTGTGTTTACAGAAGCTTAGTAGTTTGAGGAAAAAGAAACGTAAAGAATTTAAAAATGGCAGAAAAATTTGAAAGTCTCATGAACATTCATGGTTTTGATCTGGGCTCTCGCTATATGGACTTAAAACCACTGGGCTGTGGTGGAAATGGCTTAGTTTTTTCTGCTGTCGATAATGACTGTGACAAGAGAGTGGCTGTCAAGAAAATTGTCCTTACGGATCCCCAGAGTGTTAAACATGCTCTACGTGAGATCAAAATTATTAGAAGACTTGACCACGATAACATTGTCAAAGTATTTGAAATTCTTGGTCCCAGTGGAAGCCAGTTAACAGATGACGTGGGCTCCCTTACAGAATTGAACTGTGTTTACATTGTCCAGGAATACATGGAGACAGATCTGGCTAATTTGCTAGAGCAAGGCCCTTTACTGGAAGATCATGCCAGGCTTTTCATGTACCAGCTGCTACGTGGGCTCAAGTATATTCACTCTGCAAATGTTCTGCATAGAGATCTCAAACCAGCTAATCTTTTCATTAATACTGAAGACTTGGTGCTGAAGATTGGTGACTTTGGTCTTGCACGAATCATGGATCCTCATTATTCCCACAAGGTATGCAGAGAGTGGGAATATCTAAGTGATATACTGACAGCTGTGCCTTCTTAAAATAGCATCTTCCTCCCTTTTCCACAGGTAGACAGGCTGTGGAAGGCCTTGTTAGCAGGTGGGCTGTCATGTTAGGGATCATGCAATAGAACTGGAATGCTTGCAAATAGAGTAAAACAGATCACTGAATGACATGTTTTGTCTCAGATAGTTTTATTTTATGCTTGCAGAAGTCGGGTTTTTTTGGTTTTTTTTTACTAGTTGTGTTCATAAAACATAACCTGAGATTAAGAGCAACATTTAGAGGCACAACTATAGCAGCCTTAGATAAGTTTATAAGAGGTGCATTTGCAATGTGCAAGTGTGGCCACTTCCTGGGATTGGTTTAGAGATAGCTGTCTTCCTAGTCTAGATGAGGTTTCACAAGAGAGTTCAGTATCATCTCTGCATGAATTTGGCACCTGGGAATGAGAAAGTTTTGCTGCAGTACCTCATTTAACTAATAGTGTCATAGTTCTATATTGCTGCTGTTCACTTGTAAAGATACTTGTATTTCATTTAAAAAGGTAGAAAGGTGTAGTAGGAGGCATGTGGTACAGTCCCTGGGACCTTGAGACCAAGAAATCCTCTAGGAGTGCATTTAAAAAACAAGAAATTAAAAAAATACGTCTTAAAAATCTTAAGTAATTTTTTTTCCTTTTTTTCCCCCTTTTAATTAATTTCATTAGGGCCATCTTTCTGAAGGATTGGTTACTAAATGGTACAGATCGCCCCGTCTTTTGCTTTCTCCTAACAACTACACTAAAGCCATTGACATGTGGGCTGCAGGTTGCATCTTTGCTGAAATGCTGACTGGGAAAACCCTCTTTGCAGGTGGGTAGAATGAAAATATGTGTGCATATTCCTAAAAGGAGTGGTACTGCTTAATTATCTTCCCCGAGAAAGATTGGGTTTTATGGTTTATATCAGTAGTCATTGACTGTCAGAATATGCTATATTATTGTGCAGTTATATAAACTATAAATAGATGTATTTATAAAGCAGAAGACACTTCAATTTTGTTACTTGTGTTGGTGTGTATTTAAACAAATCACAATTTAATGCAATAATCGTGTATGGTAAATCTGTCTGCAATTATGTTAAGCTAAATTTATTGGATGCCTAAGGTTCCAATACCTGTGTGAATTGGGGAATATTTTAGGGTTATGAATGCCCTGAGTATCATGTGCATAAAGATTATTCTGTTTAAGGTAGTCAATCTAATCACTTCCGGCTTCTCTATATTTAAAATTATGAAGTCCCAGTGGTATAGATTTAAGGTTTAAAAATGTCAAATTTAGTGTGACATAGCAAGGACATGTGCAGCCTTCAGCTGTTTCTGGTAAGACAGGAAGCAAATGCTCTGGTCTCATTGGACATGTCTGTATTAGTGCTTTGGTTAGGACTAGGAGGAAATTTCTGAAGCAGATCTCTTATGGCCATCCTGTACCACGTTGCTGACTTAGCTCAGTGCACAAACAGGAGCCTTTTAGATGAAATGAAACTGTCATTTGCACTGTAGGAGGTCTCCAGTGTGCTCCACCTGCTGACAGGCATTCGGTCCATGGGAGCAGATGAGCTCTAGTCTGCAGTAAACCCGAAATGCTGATTTTGTGTGCACCCTGGGGCCTCAGCAGCAGCTGTATTACTCAGGCTTGCTCTTGGATTTGCTCCTGTTGGTCTAAATTACTGGAGTAATACAGCTAAAACCCCAAAGAACTAAACTTACATTTAAAATGTGTGTGGACTAAGAGGACACCTCTGCAGTAATTCTTAGTGTTGCATGAAAAGGTAATGAAATCACCTTTTTCCAATTAAGTATTATTAATGGAGAACAGTCACTTGAAAGCATTGTTTGGTAGTAATCAGTGATTAATATGTGCAAAGGTTTTTCTTAATTTGCAGGGAGTTGCTCACTCTTTGAGTTTCTAACTACTGGAGTAAGGTCCACAGTGTATTAAATGCTTGGCTGATAAGAGATTTATTAGGTTCCCATTGCATCAAGCACTTCTTCTGGCAAATAGTGAAATAGTAGGAGAAAGTCTGCTCAATGATCACAACTGCCAGCATTTTGGCTGTTGTTTTTTTTTTTGAGCAGCATTGGTATTTTTCACAAATTTTTATTGGCCTAATAGCTGTGTAGTGAGTTAAATTTTGTTTTTTAAACTTAGTCTTAGTAACCAAATCCCTAAATTTGTAGGCTTGGTAATCATGTTGTGTAGATCCCTAGAAAAATATTTTTAGATACGGATGTGTCCCTCTGAAAATTTAGCACTGCCATGGTTTTCTAATCTTAAAGAAAAGTGGATTTCTTAATGTCATGCATTTGGAAAAGGAAGATGGTTGGAGATATGACAGTGATCCTGTCATGAGACTCTGAATAAAATTCTTTTGCAAAGTTGTTTGAAGGGCTTGATTTGGTTAATTTACAGCTTCCTGTCTGCTTCTGAACCATCCCTTAGGAATGCTGCTCTCCGGAAAGCTGATGAGAATGGGAAGGAAGAATGCAGATTAAAATTGCAGAATACCTGGGATAAATGTGGGAAGGGAAGTTGAGGCAGAGGAATTCAGTAGCTGTTCCAAACAACTTCTCTGGTTCTTTTTACTAAATGAATATTTTAAAATGCTCATTTTGCTTATAGTAGAAAGAAGTCTGATTAATTATTAAGCTGGCAGTAATTATACAGTAGAATTTGTTTTCCAACAAATTACAGGCACTATAAATCTGGTAGATAACATATTAAGTAGTTTGTAGTACTTTGAAGCAGAAGGACAAAACAGCTTTTTCAGCCCAGTAAAGAAGTTAACAGGAGGCAGCACTGATTCATTTGGGGAACATAGGTCTCTCAGATTTTCTGTAGTGACTTTGCCTCAGCTTTTCTTTAGGTCACCTGACAGGATTTCCAATGCAGGCTGCTGAAGTGAACTGATAGTGTGTAGGTTTTGAGATGTACAGTCTCTTGCTGGCCCCATTTATTTTTATATGTAATGTCACATGCCCAGTATTGCTTGTCATTGCCCAGAGCTGCTTGGTGAAGGAGGGAAATGCTGGCATGCAAATAATCCTGAATAGTTTCTCTTGCTAGTTGAATCTCTAGGGTGCTGCATCTTTCTTGGAGCTGAACAATGAGTTGAGTTTAACAAGCACTATTTCTGAGTACTCCAGTACCAAATATAGATGCTGTTCATTATTCAAAACTGACCTGCTATATGGGCCCTTCTGGTTCCTACCCAGGGAGACGTCAGGTAGTGCTAGAAAAGTACTATAATTTCAATTATAATACAGTACTTTTTTTAAAAACAGTATCACTCTGCTTAATTGACAGGTGATTTTTGTCTTGTACCTGACAGCTAATGCAGGATTTCAGAGTAGAATATTTGCCTGTAAGATCTCTTCCTGAGCTAAGCCGCTACTGTTTTTATAAGGAAGGGGCATATAATTCAAACTGAGGTCAAATACTGAATTAATAAGGTAGATCAGTTGAAAGGGAAGGATTGCAGAATATAGTATATAACAAAAAAGTGGGGTGTTTTGTAGAGTACCTCATCCATGGTGAAAACATCCTTGCAAAAGCTTAAGGTTAGGTCGCTTTATCTGTGAGTAGCAGCTCTGTAATTCTTCTTGTGCCAGGGCATTTCTTGAGAGCTCTTCAGATTTATTATCATTTAAATTCAGAACTTCACCCTTTCCTCTGTTGTAGGAGATTATAATCTTTTACTGGAAATAGCTGCTCAGAGCACAAAATTTTGACGTGCCTTTCATGTGCAGGGATCAGAAGTGTTTGAAGTTGAAATGGCAGCTTGTATTTTCTCTTTGGTGCTCAGGTGCACATGAACTTGAACAGATGCAGTTGATTCTAGAATCAATTCCTGTTGTACATGAGGAGGACCGTCAGGAGCTTCTCAATGTAATTCCAGTTTACATTAGAAACGATATGACTGAGCCACACAAACCTTTAACTCAGTTGCTTCCAGGCATCAGTCCTGAAGGTAAGTAAATTAAAAAAAAAAAATACTTCCCATATTTCAACGTTATAAAATAGTGAGAGCAACTTTGCAGTGCGGGTATGTGATTGTTAAAAGCAATTTTGAGTTAGAAGAATCTGCATTCTCTGCAGAACGATTGTCTTCTGCTGCAATAAAATAATTTGCTTTCATAATAACTGCTTGGTGATCTTTGGAGTAGAATTGTGAATCTCTGCTGGAGTTATTTTCACTGGAATTGCTCTATTTTGAGACACCAGCCTTCTAAATATAAGGGAACGTTGGAATGGAGTCAGTGTAAAAGAACTGTCTTCCAAATGTTTTTAAAAGAGTCCCCCAACCAAAGTAAGAGCAGTGTTTCCTGGTGTTGGTGGATACTGATTCAGCTTGAAGCATTTGTCTCTCAGTATTTTTTAATGCTTTAAGTTAAATTACTGTTGACCTTAGATTTGATTCACTCTTCCAGCTTTCCAGTGGCTCTGGAATGCATATTTGGCACTGTACTGTCAGTAGCTGATATTTCTCGGGTGGCTACTGTGAAGGAAGGAGAGCTCTAGAGCAAAGCACTGCACCTTAATGTTAAACTCTGAGTGTCTGGAATGTCCCATTTAATGGTAACTTCTTCTCTGCAGCGCTGGACTTTCTGGAGCAGATTTTGACGTTTAGTCCCATGGATCGATTGACAGCAGAAGAAGCTTTGTCCCATCCTTACATGAGCATTTATTCCTTTCCAACGGATGAGCCTATTTCAAGTCATCCTTTTCACATTGAAGATGAGGTTGATGATATTCTGCTAATGGATGAAAGTCACAGCCATATTTATAATTGGGAAAGGTAAATTTATCATTTACTTTGGTAACATAACTGGATGGTTTTGTGCTTCACAGGCATCAGTTCCTTTTCTCTTTGTTTCTTCTTCTGAAGTTGACCTGAGTATATAATTTTCCCATATAGACATTCTTATTGAGTTTATAATTGATTACACTGGTTTGGAAATGCTGATGCATTCCTGAGATGCACTCAGGACTCTAGAATCTAAAGTTAATCTCTCCGTTATTTTTTTCCCCAAAATATTTCTCTAGAAAATAAACTTTAAATAAAGAGAGTTTTAAGTATGATTGTCTTATCTAATGTTTAGTGCATATAATAGTAAAGAGACTCACAGTAGTCATCTTAAGTCAGTTAAACTCACTTTTAGAAAGAGGTCTGTAAATGGAGTGAGCTATTGTACATAATTCCAGACTTAAATCTTTCAAATGTGCATTTGGGGATTGCTTATGCCAGATTAAATTAAAACCTGGAAGATGTACCCAATTGAATTAAGGATAACTTTGTGTTGAATTGTCATTATTCTGTAAGGGAAATTCTAAACTGTCCCTGTCTTTGGAGCTAGAAGACAGTTTTTAACTGCTAACACTTAGGAAATTGTTTTACAGATACCATGAAAGTCAGTTTTCAGACCATGACTGGCCTATTCATAATAACTTTGAAGCTGATGAAGTTCAGCGCGATCCAAGGGCTCTTTCTGATGTTACTGATGAAGAAGAAGTGCAAGTAGATCCTCGCAAATATTTGGATGGAGATCGTGAAAAGTACCTGGAGGATCCTGCCTTTGACACCCACTTCTCTACTGAGCCTTGCTGGCAGTATTCAGATCACCACGAAAACAAGTATTGTGATCTGGAATGTAGTCACACTTGTAATTACAAAATGAGGTCATCTTCATACCTAGATAATTTAGTTTGGCGAGACAGTGAAGTAAACCATTACTACGAGCCCAAGCTTATTATAGATCTTTCGAACTGGAAGGAACAAAGCAAAGAGAAGTCCGATAAGAAAGGCAAGTCTAAATGTGAAAAGAATGGGTTGGTGAAAGCTCAGATAGCACTTGAGGAAGCATCACAGCAGCTCGTTGAGAAAGAAAGGGAGAAGAATCAAGGATTTGACTTTGATTCTTTTATAGCAGAAACCATCCAGCTTAGTTTACAACATGAGTCTACTGATGTTGATAAATTAAATGACTTGAATAGTTCAGTGTCTCAAATAGAGTTGAAAGGAATAATATCGAAGTCGGTAAGCAGAGAGAAGCAGGAGAAAGGAATGGCTAATTTGGCACAGTTAGAAGCTCTGTACCAAACCTCTTGGGACAGTCAGTTTGTGAGTGGTGGGGAGGAGTGCTTCCTCATAGACCAGTTCTGTTGCGAAGTCAGGAAAGATGAACAAGTGGAAAAAGAAAATACTTACACCAGTTATTTGGACAAATTTTTTAGTAAGAAAGAAGATGCTGAAATGCTAGAACCTGAGCCAGTAGAAGAGGGGAAGCTTGGGGAGAAGGAGAGAGAAGAGAGCTTTCTCAGTAACAGTGGCGAACTCCTCTTCAACAAGCAGCTTGAGGCTATAGGTATTCCTCAGTTTCACAGCCCTGTTGGTTCGCCTCTGAAGTCAATACAGGCCACGCTAACGCCTTCTGCTATGAAATCATCTCCCCAAATTCCCCACAAAACCTACAGCAGCATTCTGAAACATCTAAACTAAAACACTCAGCAGACATTTCTTTTATATTCATGAGATGTGTTTGTCTTTTTTTATTACTAGTGTAAGTAATTTTTTTACTTGAATCAGACGGTGTAATTTTGGTATGGATTTCATTAGTTTTCTGTTTACCATTGTTTTTACAATCCAGAATTACTTTCTATACATGAGTTAGTTTTGTTTTTAAACTGGCATGTCGTTTGCACACAAAATTAAAGAATAGAGCAAAATAATGCAAAATGCAGGAGGTAACAAAAAAATGCACTAAACCAAGTAAAAAACATTCTCTCAGTAAAACAGAGTCCATGTTTTGCAGAAAAAGAACCTTGCCTTGAAATTTACACAGTGAGACTGTACATAATTGCATGAAAATATCTATTTTTCCCAAAACATTTTTTTCATTCATGCGTATTTTAGAGTTTTTCATACTGTACACATTTCTTAGACACATGATACCAGCAGCAACTGAAATGAATGCAGAATTTGGTACGCATGTGTTATCTACCTCAAGGTAACAGCAGTATGTGGCAAAATATTAACCACCCATAGTGCTTCTCATTATGCACTTCTATTTAGCCAGCATTATTGTAGTAGCTATTCCTATTGAAAATCATTCAATATTTATAAATGTTCTGGTATGCATTCTTTATAGTGAAGTGTTAATATGCAGCACTTTTATTTATTTTAGCAAATAAGTATATTTCTGTAATTATAGAAAGTCAACTTAATTTTTGAGTTACTTTTCAGATAAAAGGTTTTGTTTAGCACTATGGTTTTATTGCCTACATAGCTGGATATATATTAACATCGGCTTATTCTGAGGCTATCCAATACATTTTTTATTTTTTAGTTTTCATTTCAAGTAAAGCACTCACTGTGTATAGGAATTTGTAATTGGAGGTGCTTGATCTCTACAAAAGAAATTAGGAATTGCTTTATTATCAAATGCTCCTAGAAGTCTTAATTGTGTTCATTTTTTAAAAATTTTGTAATGTTAGTTGTGTGCATGGAAATAATTAAGGTACAACATTACTGTAGGTTAAAGTTCTATATGGTGAGACATTTTGTTTTTACTGTCTGTTTTTACTGAATGATTCCTGTCCCACTCCCGACCCCCCTCCAAAGCAAGCATGAATAAAATTAGGTTAAATATAGCATGTAGCATCTCGGTCTTTTGAAAATTTGTTTTACCTTCTGATTTTTTGAAATACTGGATGTATCATTGGCTCCCCTGTTTAAAATGAAAAACAAATAAAAACATGGCCAGCAAAATGACTGTTGGTTTGTGATGCTTTGTACACACTCGGAGAGACGAAGAGCTGCTCCTGTCCTGCAGCCCTGTGCCTGTTCACCTGCACTGCCTGACACAAGGTGCTCATGGAAGCAGGAGAGACTGTCTTGTAGTCTGTCCTGGAACTGCTGCTGCTGGTGATGCAACACCCTGGAAGGAGACTCCAAGGTTCTTTCTGTCCCAGTCCTTGCGGCCTGTGTTGAGGAAAATCCCGTGTGGTGGTATGGCTGTGGAAAGCGTAAGTGTACAGTAGTGTCCATAAAGGTTTTGGGGGAAAAAAATTGACTGTCAGAGTATAAGTGAATGCTACTGTTTTACCAACATTTTAGATAGACTAGCATTGAAGTGGAAAAGCTGCTGTGAGTGTGTGTGTGAGCACCTTCGTCGCTGGCAGCCTGGAGTGAAGGTAATTGTGTGGGTTCCTCAGCCGAGAGCCTGGCTGCAACACTCTCATGAGGAGATTTTGGGAGCATGACCAGGTAACTCCTGTGGGGTGTTTCAAAATGTGCAGGTCAGATCTCTGTTGCAGCAAGCCCTGGAACAGTATGTGTTTCTCTTCCAGTTCCTCCTGTCAGAACCGTTCCTGAGGGAGCTAATTAACCGTACAAAAGCTACATCTTTTGGCAAACTCCTACAACTTTTTCCATGACAGTGTTTTAGTTCCTCCAAATTTTTCCATCCCTGCTCCTCTGGCAGATAGCACAGCTGCAGCTTGCTTAAAACAAGGATCTGTCCCTTCAACGTACCTCTGGGGGAGAGGGGACAGGGTGTGTGCCCTTGGGTAGGGTCTGTGAACATTTGTGCAGCCCCATCAGTGAGTGGGGGGGGGCTGTAGGGGGGGGACTGACCCTCTCTGGGCCAGAGACTGTTCTTAAGTCTGTGGTGGGTTTTGTTGAGATTGAATGAAAGCAGTGGGTGGGAAGTACATAAGAACTGGAAACAAAAATCAGCTTAAAAGCACATCTTGTACAAATAAAGCATTTTTTTTTTTTTAAGAACACAAACTTAATAGTACTTACAAAGCTGTAATGGTACAAAGGAAACATTTTACACTAAAAGGAAGGGGAGAGTCAAGCGTTGAGCCTAAATCCAGCATGGTGCTTCACTACCTTTGTCTTCAGCGTTGTGCATGGGGAGCAGGCTCTGCTGCCTGCTTTGGTTAAAACCCTGCTCATAACAGGCCCCTTCCATGGGTCACTGGAGAGTACAGCTAGACAGTCAGGATTATTAAGTAGAGGGAATTCTCTATGCAGAGACAATTAAAGAAAGTAAAAATTATTTGTAAGGACCATGCAAAGTGAAATCTACTGCTTGAAGATCAAGGTACTTTGAGTGTGGTGTTGAGTTCTCCCTTGGCAAGCTGCAGGCGTCCTGTGTTGGGAGAGCAGCCTGCAGAAACTGCAAGGTGTCACAGGGTGCTCCCATGAGGTGGAAGATGGTTTCTGCCCCACACTCATCAGCCATGCCCATCCCTGCAAGAAATAAATAGGTCAGTGATGTGTAGCCTTCGGCTGTGACCTAGCAACTGAATTGTCTTTAAACACAAAATATGGAAGAGGCTTAAATTATGAACCAGATAAAGGGACCACTGTTTCAAGCCAAGGTGCTTGCCAAGTAAAGTGGAACACCCGTATTTAACAAAAAAGCAAATAAGAACTGAGGATGTTAACTGTCTTTTTAAGATTTCTCTATGTGGCCTTTGGTCAAAAGGCAGCATTTTAAAGTATATCTAACAAGAGCTTCAGCTAGAAGAGGTAATGTTTAGAATAGACTGTATTGTCATCACATGAGATCTAGTGATTGCAGAGTGGCCCAATGCTGAACAGTTTGTTCTGATCAAGAATTCTCAGTAACGGTCAGTTAGCTTTCTCACAATTGTATTTAATTTTAATTAAATCAGAGTTGCTATATATATCTCAGCTATTTTTGTAAGTCTTTGCCCACGCTGCTGTTAGTGGTGTGATTACAGTGTGAGTAGCATGTCTTAGCTGGGCTTTGCTGGTGTGCTGGGGCTGTGGGCTGAACATGGGGTCTGGGAACTCACTGGGGACTGGGACAGAGGGTCAGGCCCTGCTGCTGCTGCACCTCCTCTGCCCTGCTCAGCAGGGCAGCCTGTCTCTGCAACACTGGGTTCGCTGCCTACAGCAAAATCTGTGTGCCTTGGTTTACTTTGTTTTCCTGTTACCTTGCTATTGCTATTTCTGTGCTGGAGAAGCTCTTAGAACTGTGCCTGGGACATCCATTTAAAGCCTTGCTAAGTTCTTGCTTTGGTCGGGCTTATTGCCTGGAGGCATAGGTTTATGGACAGGTTTTTAATGCATTTTTACAGGGGGGAGCCATCCACCAGAGAGTTTTTTTCCATATGGAACTAATGTTGCTCTGAAGCTGGTTTTGTTTTTTTTTATTGTCCCCTTCTAAACTCTGTGGTAGTCAGAGGTAGCAAATTTTTCCACATGCGGATTTTCATTCCCTGCTCTACAGGTGTGTATACTGCAAACCCAGAGAACTGTAGCTAGGGTCCTGAGGAATTCAGTGGCATGTTGTGGTGCAGATTGTTTCTGCATATCAAGAGGGAAAGCATCCTTGAGTTACCTCTGCTCTCACAAGTCTTTTTTTTATACTCATGTTGCTTTTCCATTGCTGAGATCTGGAAGTGCTTGTCAAGTCTTCATTTGAGTTTTACACATAATGAAACAGAAACCTCTCCTCATTCTTCCAAAGATGCAATCCTGAGCAACAGCAGCCCTGAACCAATTTGTTCTTTACTCCTTGAATTATTTCAGTTCTTACAAAATCCTGTAAATTCCTGTTTGCTGTTCTCCCATTGTTTGCGTCAGACTTGAGCTGAACAACCTGGGAAGTAGTGCCATGGGGTATTTAGTAACAAGCAAATAATCCAGATCACTGCTGGCACCCTGCACTCGGGCTTCCATTCCAGTGTCTCTATATTTAAAATGGTTATCTGCTTACTCTGAGTGTTATTCGAGAGCTCCTTAAAATATTGACTGCTGAAAAGTTCAATGGCTTCTTTTGGCTGAGAACTGGCGCTGGTGACATGGTTCTTTACGTGTACCAGGCCATGTGCAGAGGCAGCTTTGCCCCAGTAGCCCCTGTGGATATGGGGATGGCCAGGTATGGCCACACTCTGCAAATAGCTGGGTCAGTAGCTGGCAGCAGCCACACATCATTGGCTTTCCTCTGGAATCTGTCCGCTGCATCCTGACTGCAGAGCAGCCCTTCTATAGTGAACTCTGATAATAAAATTCCTTTTGTAATCTGTGTGCTGGGCTACTGCAGCCAAAATTACTTTTAACCTTTAAGTCACCCAGCCTGAGTGCTATGTGTGGTATGAAATACGAAAGTGTGTGTTTTGCAGCTGGGTGTGGGACAGGGAATTTATGACTTACCCGGCTTCAGAGCCAGCGATACCGTTGCCCTTCTCATCCCTCTCACCCTCCCCAGCCTGGGTTGCCTGGTAGCCAACATGAAGGTGCTGAGAGGTGGTTATGGCAGGGCTCCCACGCTGGGCAACGTGCTGAACTGCCAAGGGCCTTCACTGTCCCCTGGGCTGGAGGGACCCTTCTGTGTCAGTGGGGGCTTGGGTTAATCTACCCTTACTGATAATCTGCTCAATCTGTGTTTCTAGAGCAGAGTCAGTACTAAATTGGTGGCTGATGGTTTGTTGGGTTTTCTTCTATTCTAACGTTGGCAGAAGTCTGATATATTTTGTCTGGATTTGATGTAGTTCTGCATTACTTGTGTTTTTGCTTACACATTTGATTCTTCCAGATTTCTTGTAACTTTTGGTTTAAGTTTATTATAATCTTCTAGTAATCATTTCCAGTTGAAAACAGTCCAAGGCCTGTGGGTGATCTCTTGCCTGCTTAGTTAAAGATCTCTGGCCACTCTCAGAATAGATGAGAGGCCAAATAAAATACAGGCTTTCCTTTATATCTCAGTTTTGACATGTTCCTCAAGCTATATCCCAAGGCTCTGGTGCTGTGCATTGTGAAAACTTCTTTGCCACACTAATCCTGCCATGACTAGTGCAAGGTTAGTATAAACCTAGTTGTTTTTCTGTGCAATCATCTCCACAGCATCTTCCCAAAAAAAGTTGTCTCCACACCACAAGTGTAGCCAGAGTAGATTTTCTGCTTTACAAGATGGTTGACCTTGTTGTTTGCAGCTCAGGCTCCAAACCCAGACTCTGACAATGAAAGGACATTTTCTCATTCTTATTCTTAGGGATGCCATTCAGACTGGATTAGAGTTTAAATCTTCAGTGCTAGAGGCTGTAGAAAAACAATGTTTCCTTTAATGTCTGTCTTGAATTTTACCTTTTTTTTTAGCATTTAAAGCCATAGACCTGAATAACTGAATGACAGATTTATTGTGACTTCTGTGTCTGTTTGTATATAGATTTAAACAGTACAGCTCTTGAAATAGCTGGATAACTATCAGAGACATTTTTAAAGCCTATAATTAAGACAGCAGATGGGTTTGGTTTTTGTTTTGTATCATATTTGTCTGAGATATTTTCTGCTAATGTTACAGAAGATCTGATGCTGACACATATTGAAAGATTAAGTGTATTCTATATACTAAATTATCTTTTGGACCCTTACACATGATATTTTGCTGGTTTTCCATGATTCTTTTTCTTTTTACTTGCTGTATACAGAGAGAGCCTCAGGTGTTTGAGTTTCTCAGTTTTACATCACATCTGGTCCTGTGAAGCAGCAAAGTGCCAGTCTATGCAGCTATTGGAGTTCAGAGTGGACCGGAATGTCCTTTGGGATTGCTGACGCTTATATCTGTATTTCTATTGGCCTTGCTAACTGCATCACCTGGGGTACAGCATCCATTTCCAGCAAGGAAAAGTACAAACCTCACTGGTACGGGCTTAGGGACCCACACAGAACAAGGAGATTCATCATCGAGGACAGAGCAAATCCAAGAGAAAAGCAAACCCTGGAAGCCTAAGTGGAGCCGTGGCAGGCTGGGCAGCCACAGAGAGGCTCACCATTTGCAGCTGCCAAAAAATTCACCACTAGCAAGGAGGAACATGAAAGATTCTGGCTGCCCATACCTGTGTGGCTCTTGGATAGTTAATCAGTACCTTGCATCATTTCTCTCATCCTGAAAAAAGCATAATTACCTCAGCAGTGAAGCTGGTCTTTTAGTTCTTCAGCTAACATAGGCAAAAATATGGAAGCACAGAGTTGCTCGAGCGATTTACTCTCTGAGTGGACTCAAAATGACTCGCTGTGAAGCAGCTGGTTGGCCATGGGGGGGCTTTGGGGCCAGCAGCAGGTATCAGCACCGGCAGTGGAGAGGAGCCAGGCACAACCAGGGGCGAGTCCAGCTCATCCTCCAGAATGTTGCTGCAGCCCAGGGAGGAGATTTCCACCCTGCCTGCCAGGAATTGTGGTCTGCATTGGCATGGACAGGAGGAAAAATATGATGGGAAACTGGAAGATTAAAATAATCCTGGTGAAAACAGGATGTTGGAAAGCTGGTAACAGTGGGACTGCAGGGCTGGCTGGCTGTAGAGGGCTGCTGGGAGGCTCTCACACAGGGCTGCTTGGGGGAAAACACCCAGTTCTCATGTGGTTTTAGGCCCACACCGAAGCCCCGAGGCAGAGGCAGCACAGCTGCCAGCCTGGTACCAGTTGGTACCAGCTGCCAGCCTGGTACCTTGTGCTCCCCAAAATAGGACTGATCATGGTTATTTACACCACTGTGTTCATTCACCTTCTCCCAACACCTGCCTGATTTCTTTTTCATCGGATGAAGGTCATAAACCATTCCCTACAGCACATCAGCCTGGCATCACATTTATTTAACCGACGCGACCTGCCAGGCGGTGGGATGGAGTTGTTCCACAGCCCGGCTGTCAGCAGGGAGCTGTATATCTCCCAGCTGATCACAGCCTGCTCTCCAAGCTGCGATCCATGGCGTCCTTCCAGCCTCAGACAAAATAAAAACCAAACGGTGTTTTTCTCTTGCTAACTGCCTCTTCCTCTCCGGGGCCGACAGCAGCAGTTACTGCTGTGGATTTATGGCAGGGGGCAGGTCCCTGTGGATGGATGAGGGAGCTGGTTCCCATCACCAGTAGCTGGTTTGTGACCTGTCAGGGGTTGTTGCTGTGGCTGGTGTTGGGCTGCTGGCCCAATGCTCATCAAGTGCCTCTCACACCCAGCACTGAGGTGTTTCTGCTTCTCTATGAGCAGGAAAGCCCGAGTGCCACATACTGGTCTCAACCTGGGAGAGCGTGATGGGCTCATGAGAGGGCTCTACACTGCAAGTCCCAGTCTCCAGGATGTGTAGACCATGCTCAGAAGCAAGCGTGAACTCAGTACCTCATAATTTATGAGGTCATTGCACCATTAGAAAATGCATACTAAGATCTCTGAGGCTGAACCAAACCGGTTTGTTCTTTAAGATTAAAAAAAATTGCTGTTTTCCATGAGTCCAAGGTGCTATCCAGCCTTTGGGTGAGGCCCATGTCACCAGCTGGCTCAGATAACTCAGCTGGCTCAGATAACTCAGAGCAATTCTTTTCAGCCATCAGGTCTTCTCCCAGTTAAGCATCCCAGCTGGACAGACATTGCTGAGGAGGAAAGTTCAGTAAAGGGCAGCCTGCCCAGCACGATGCAGGTCCTGCAGCAGTGAACCTGGGCTCCACTGGCTTTCCCTAGTGTATCTGGAAGTTGCTTTTCTCACCAGTGTTCCAGATGATTTGGGTCCTGAAGATGCCACTGTGACTAGTGTTTCCTATAGCCTCAGTTTCTCTTCTTCATGCTCAAACAATGAGATGAATTTGCTCTCCAGGTCCATAAAATAGTCAAAGTCCTGTGCTTATCCATGAATGTCCGAGATGTCCACTACATCACTTGACTTTTATGACAGGTGATAAATAATAGAAAGAGATGGAGTGCTTAAAATGAGATACATGACTGGAGTCAGTGGCCCACCTGCCCCTGGAGCTCAGGCAGTTTTCTGGAGCAGGGAGATGCCCAGCTCCTTTAACAATCACCCCCAGCACGATTTCTGTCCAAGCAGAAATAAAATGATATATTTTTAAGCTGAACTTCTTCACTGTTGCAGGTTTTGACATCAGTTTTGGTGTCTGCAGGCAGTGTCACAGGAGAGCTAGTTTAAAACTCATGGAGCCAGAGCTGGAAAGCCCCTTGTGCACCAGGAGGGGAGTATGGGGAGCAACACCCCTGTGGCAGCCCAGAAAACGGTTCAGATTCATGATAATTTTAAATATTTGACTCCAGAAACCTCTCCACGCACCACTTCAACCCAATTTACAGTGCCTGGCTAAAGTGAAGTATGAGAAGAATTTGCTTAAGCTATTTGAGCAGTGGTGTGCAGCAGTGTGGAGCTGGGTGAGCAGGCAGGGCAGCCACAGCACCATCCCTGGGGATGGTGGAGCTTAACAGCCAGGAGGGCTCAGGAAAGATCCAGGCCCTCAGCAGAGGCCAATGGCTGCAGGTCAGCTGCAGGTCATCTTGGTCCTTCCCCCCTTCTCCTTAAAATACTCATGAAGCTGCTATAAAACCCAAGTTGGAGATACCACTGCTCATGCCCTTGGGTAATTCCCAGCAGGGAATGTTGCCTCTGGACATCAGGGCACCCCATCGCCACCTCACTGCTCCACAGCAGCCCAGCTCCATTATCTGCCTGGCTAAGCTCACAGAAATTTGAGAATGAGATGGTTTTCAAACAGTTTAAGCCACCTTCACTTCCTGGTGAGGGAAAACATGTCTCAAGAGGCTTTGCAGCATGTGCAGATGTTAATTGCCTTCCTCTTGCACCCCTAAGTAATTTCTGTGTTGTCTTCTCCACTTTGCAGCAGGGAAAATGGAAAATGGAGCAGTTAAACCTCATCCTACAAGAGCAGGGTGCTGACTGCAGAGGAACAAACCAGACTCCCCCAGACACTGGAGTTTGAGTCACCTTGTGAGAAGCCTTAAGGAAAGGAGAAAAGTGACTTACAGCTTTAGCTCTTACCTTGTCCCTGAAATCTCTGCAATGTCCTGGACATTTATAGAAACTAATGAACCATGCCACCTGAATATGGAGCAGTTACAGGGAGAATTGAAGCAAAGATGGTGATTAAAAGTAGCATCCAGACGAGAAAGCAGTGGGAGAGCTCAGCCTTGCTCCTTTGGGAGAGCAATGTGTTTCGTGGAGGCAGCGCATCCTGCCTGGAGACCGTACATCCAGCCTGGAGAGAGTGCTCTGGCCATGCTGCCTTGGAAAGCAAGCAGGGATGCTGGGCTGTGCTGGAGTTTGCTGGCTGGCCTTTGCAGCAGCAGAGGAGCGGAGCTTGCTGGAGGCTGTGCTGCCAGCCTGAGAAGGTGCCCCTGGCATAGGCCATGCCCACCTGGGGGGTGATGCTGGAGGGCAGAGCAGTGACCATGTGTCTCTGGGCTCTCAGAGCTGCTCAGTATCCCCCAGGAGTCCTGCGGGAAATCCCACCAGATCCTCCTCCCTCACACTCTTACCGTCAGGGTTCACAGGGTTCCCTCACACAGCTGGCTGCCCTAGACAAGTGACAGTCATGGTGGTGTTTACCAGGACTTCTCTCTGTTTGCCTTGTGGCATTTCTATGCCTCTGACCGGGGCTCTGCTGTTCACAGCTGCTGCTCCAGCCATTCCCCTTGGGGGAGGAGTAATTCCTGATCTTGCTTTCAGAGACAATGTCAATGTGGAAAAGAAAGGCATAGGTTTGGTCCAGACTGACTGGAAAGGACGGAAGGTCAGTTGTACCTGCTATTACTGGAGCTGTGCTGTTCAGCACGACAGCACTCACAGCTTGGGCCAACAGGGAGGTCTCATGGATGGAATCATCACTCTGAGGTGGGATCTTCCACTTCTCTGTTTTTGGAGTTTCTCACACCAGGAAACCGAGATGGGAGCAGCATCCAAATGCTGCTTAAGCACTTGTTTGCCACAGCAGTGCTGGAACCCACCACGTGCTGGTGGGCCACCATAGCACCTCTGTCTGCATGAGCAGGGGCTGCCACTCCCAGAGCTGTGCTGCATTCCCATGGGGAGGCTCTAACACAGACCCCGTGTGCACCATGGCCCAACAATATGGTGTGTGGTGAAGCTCATCCCAGCCCTGTAGGAAAGCAGCTTTTTCTGGCATATGGTGGGAAGCAAACATTTCCAAAGCCTCAGCAGGGCAGCGTGAGCTGGCCCAAGGGCTGGTGTCCAAAAGGGTTCAGCTGCCTCCAGTACACTGGGCATGTATTTTATGGCCATCATCACCATCTTTCCTGCATCCTTCTCGGGGAAGGGCTTGGGGAATAATTAATTCCTTAAAAAATGCTGTTGCACTAATGCCGACGTAAGTAATTTTATAGTGCTAAATAGTCAGTTCCAGTTAATGCATTTTTTAATTTCTGAGAATGACTCGGCAGCCCTTTAGGTGATGTCAGCAGTGTTCCCACCTGCTGTCACAGCCTGGGCACGAGGAGGCTGGCTGGGCGCTGCTGAGCTGCCGTCTCTTCTATGCTGGCAGCACATCCAGAGCATTATAAATGAAAATTTCCAAACACGAAGGCAGCACTGAGGAAGAGGAAAATTACCCTTCAGCGAAGTATTCTGCTATTGTCAGGGCAGTGTGGAATGAAAGCAGAAAGGATTTCAAGACTGGGCTTTGGCTGCTGGTTGAGACTGTGATTATAAACTGCAGCCTGAATGCACCATGCCCAAATCTACCCCTCCTCCTGCCCAAGCCTTAAGCCAAAGGATTTAAACAAGCTCTTATGTAATATGGTTTTAGTGTTTCCAGTAGAAATAGGTGTTCTAAATATAAATGATTTGCAGATAAA
The DNA here is from genome assembly GCF_001604755.1 of Lepidothrix coronata. Lineage (NCBI taxonomy): Eukaryota > Metazoa > Chordata > Aves > Passeriformes > Pipridae > Lepidothrix > Lepidothrix coronata. The sequence goes on from NW_016690191.1 coordinate 9,352,826, forward strand.
ATAGGCTTATATAAAATGCTTTTACATTTATGTAACCCTGTGTTGGCATTGCACCCAACACCTCCATGGGCTGTGAGCCCAGCGGGGCAGAGTGCAGGGTGCTGGCAGTGCCCCGTTCAGGTGACATCCTGCCGGGCTGTGACATGGGACTGCACTGGCCTCTGCAGCCACAGACCGGTCCCTGTCCTGTTCCCCCAGCCTGTAGTCAGTGCCCTTCCAGGGATGGTGCCTGCTGGAAGAGATGTAACTTGTTTTTGCATTTCTAATATGTAACCCCCTTCCATCTCCCAGCCCAGGGGTTCATTTGCAGCAGCAATTGCAGGATCCTGCGGTGTTCCTGTTAGTGTCAGCTCTGGGATGGTAGGGACACCCCCAGTTCCAGCAGCAGTATTGGTATTCATCCAGGCTCAGCAGCTGGGCACTGCAGATACTGTCCCTTGGGGTAAATTGCTTTGGTCCTTTAGGCAAATAAAGTTCTGAGTGTTGGGAGGTGGAATTCTCCTTCATCCCGATGTTCATGCAGGGATATGTGTGCATGTGTGTGTATGCATTTGTGTGTATACATACACATACATATATATGTATGTATATGTTTATATATACACATATAACATAGTAGAAGAGCTGACTGCCTCCAGCTCTGGGTTTGCAGCATGGCCTGGACCAAGGGCTGTTCCCAAGCAGTGGCCACAGTCTTGCTCAGCAGCCAGACGTTGCTTGCCATCACAGTGAGGCTATCTGAACACTTCAGGCTCGTAAGCCAAATATCTCCTTCACCAAAGGGTGTGCCACCACAGGATGAGCCCTTCTCTCCCCGGCCACCTTCATCAAGACTGTAGTTGATGGAAGCTGCTGAGCTTCTTGCCCAGCTCAGCAGTGCACCAGGAGCCATGACAGCAGACACTGATAAAGGATAGTGACAATTAGCTTGGAAATGGTGTCTTCTGAGCAGAAAACAATGGTTGCTACGTTACAACCTTTACGTACGGGAAAGATACTCAGTCAAATCTGACACAACAGCCCTCAGTGCATCACACCAACCGTTTGCTTTTAGGGGAATGACTGTTTATTTAGTAAATTTAGCTACTGTTATGCGTAAAACACATGCATAGAATCCTACACAAATATACGGAGATATGAATAGATATGCACATCTTGTTTATAGACACGCACGTATATTTTCATATATATGAGAAACAAGAACATGTTTTTCAGATACAATCTATTTTTGCAACAGACCAATATGATTTATATCTCCTTGCCATTAACGTTTCCATTCAAATAATGCCTTATTTATGCCCATACCGGAGAAGCTCTTTTGACAACGTGGGAAGGTGCTTTTTATCGTGAAGCCAGAACTGTCAGCAGCCTCTATTATTTCTGGTGGGACTGTCAGTTCTCCAAGTAACACGACTTCATTTTTAATCCAGGTTTGATGGAAGACACTTGATCTGTCCTGCTTTTGTCAGTCACAGGAGGCAAACTTGCCATAAAGAAATGGTGTGTGTGACCTTCGAAAATGACTGTCACCCTTTCCATCTTGTCTGTGCTCTATTTTTCATAAAAACCTGTTTCTGTGGTGCATTAGGGGGAAAATGAGCCATTCATCTTTGTCTCCACTGCCCTCACTACTGCTGGGGAGTTACTCCCTGCAGGCTCAAGGAGAATGCTGGGTCAAGCAGCACTTGGGCATCTTCTAGAGCTGGACCTGCAGTGATCCATCAGCTGCTTCCCTTTTGGAAATCAATAGTCATCTGTACTACAAGTGCTTCTGGCCCCTGAACAGATAAAAATTCAAAAAACTCCCCAAAACCTAAAAAAAATAGCCCTACAACGTGGCCACAGTGTGTTTTATGTCTCCCAGCACTGAGATCACCTCAGCAGCCTGCTCTGGAGGCTGGGCTCCAGCCTCAGCTGGACCTTGGTCTAAATGCTTGGTGCTGGCACCACTTCTTGAACCAAGGGCTCTGCCAGCTCTCGTGTGCTGTGGCAGTCAGTGAGGTACTGCAGCCCTTTTGACAAGCATGGTGGGGCTGAAGGACATGATGAAAACCCCACAGTAGCTGCAGACAGGACTGTACACCAGTCACAGCCTGAGGGTGTTTGATCCTAACAACAAAAGAAGTTATATTACATGTATAGTATGTAACATTGAATATATGTCTGTATATATATATAAAATAGAGCAGTAAATTATGTGTAATACAACTTTATATTATATATAAACATTATATGTGTATGTCTCTACATCTATGTGTATGTGTAAGCATATGCATATACATATACAATGTGTGTGTATATATATTAATATATATGAATGTATATAGACTCTATGTATAGAATATGTGTATATATACATGTGTCTACATATGTGTGTATATGCACATTTATGTGTGTACACATATCCATACACACAGAGACACAGAGGGAAGCTCACCTCGTGCAGGGCACTGTAAGTAGGTGGCCCAGTGTCTCATAGTGCCAGTGCTTTTTCCTTCAGGAATTCAACAGTGATGCTCAACCCAGGGCCCTTGCAGCGGAAAGTGATTCCAGCACCTGAGTCAACCTGTCTTTGCACTAATGCCACTTTTCCCCCAAGCTGGTGTGAAGGCAGACAGACACTGCTTTGTGCTCAACACGGTGCTTGGGTGATGTTCTGTGGAGCCCCACAGGGTGACAGTGGCAGTGTTTGTCCTGCCCAGTCAAGGGAACACAGTGTGTTTCCCACTCTACAGATTTGACTGTTCAGTGCCCCAGTACATGGCAGTACATGTCTGGTTTCTCTTGCTGTTACTTTTCTCTGAGGTTTTTAAAATAAGGTAAAAAGACAACCTGAAGTGTCGTGCTTGCAAACGTGTAGCAAGCTCTCTCCCTACTGGGATTTGTGTTTACAGTTCATTAAGGAAACTAAATTTTGTTTACAGCAACTGGTCCACAAAAACTAGCTGTCACTAAAAACCCACTCCTTGCCCTTACGCTGTTTTGCTGTATTTCTGAGGTGACTAATGTGCCACTTTATTTTACCAGTAAGTATGAAAAAAAACCTAATAAAACTGCTGGAAGAACGTTGCTCATTTTTCCTGGCTTGAAGCTGGATGACAGGGCAGTTACCATGACAATGTATGTAAGACCATCAGCCTCGTTCATCACAGCTTCAGGCAACTTAAGGAGCAGCTCCTGGCAGGACTTGGCACAGCAGGTGAGCACCATTTCTTTGGACATCTCAGAGACTCTGCCAGAGGCCTTCACTTGGCCACTGTGTGAGCCTTCTCCTCCTCCCCGCTGATGCCTTGTCTGGTGCCAGGAGGAGGATCACACCCCTGCAGTGCACACAGAGGCAGGGACCTCCATCCTCCTCTAAACCTCACTGTACATAAGGAAGGCCCCCCAGGTACCAGTTTCCTTTTCTAGTGAAGGTCTTTTGCATGGCATGAAATCATCAAATGCCCACCACATTTCCCACATCCCTGTTACCTTCCCACAAGTTAACTTGCTGGTGCTGGTCTCTCCACCCACAACGGAACCTAGATGTATATAGACACATTACATGTGTACAGGTATATGTGTGTGTACATATAAATAGACAATGCTTTTATACACATGTATGTGTATATATGTAAAAAAATATACATAAATATATAACATGTATACATATATGCATGTGTGTGTATTATACATATAGGCATATGTGTGTGCATTGTGTATGTATATACATACACATATATGTATATTTTTATTGTTTTATATACATTTTTATTTAATTTTATATACATCTCTGTGGCTAGATGATAGAAAGCACAGAGCTATTGACTAAACTCTTGGTTTAATGTCTAAAACTACAGATAGAAAAAATGTCATTTTATTGGCAAAAGTATTCAGGTGAGTACTTTTGCAGGCACAAAATGAGTAGCTCCTTGATGGCCAAGTAGCAAGTGGCTGGGAGAGGACTGTGTGTTGCAATGGAGGGTGCTACTGAACCCATGCTCATGGAAAGCTGACAGCGACATTTCTGAGCTAGACAGACATCTGCAGAGATGAAGGCAGCTGAAAACAGTTGACCCTTGTTTAGGGAGTAAATCCTATCTGTTTTTGCAAGAGGCATGACATGCATACTTCTGCTAAAGTAACAGCATAAAGCACCAAGCACAGCCACTGGAAAGTTGGCAACATCTGGTTTTCAGTGCTGAAAAGATGCCAGCCTGCTCAGGCAATGTGGGACAATTTTAGGAGATGAAAGACAAAAGATGAAATGGAGCTACGCCCTCGTGTTCTGTGCCTGGTGTGGTGAGAGGCTGGCCATGGCCACCACACTCCCGTGCTCTGCAGGCTGGTGGGCAGCCCGCTGCCATCCAGGCACTGGCCAGGCTGGGAACAAGTCCTGGCACCCCCAGTTTTGGAGCAAAGCATGCAGGAGACAGTGCCTTGATCTGCAAATGAGGCAGTCTCTCGCTCATCAAACAGCACTGCTTGCCCTTGAGCCACCCAGCTCCCCTTCCCATTGGCAGGTAGCAATCCCAGCCTGCCCTGACACAGCACCTGTGCTGCAGGACTCCAGCCTTATCCACTGATCCCAGTTTGCCAGGTAGCAGCAATACAAACAGGTGAAAAGTAAAACCACCAGCAACCTCAGTTTGTGCTTGACTCTGGGTGTTTTGGCAGTTTCTCCTGAAGGATGAGATGAAAGCTCCATTTTGCCTGGAACAGATCCCTCGCTGACTCTCAGGAACATCAGCACCAGCAGGGTTCAAAACACTCAGCCCTTCACTAGCTTTGCCCTGGGGGCACCTGGGGCTGGACCTCCACTCACAGGAGCACCAGTCATTACAGACAGGGCTGTATTCATGGGCCTCTTTCACTAGGTGACCTTCAACTCCTGCTTTTCAGGCTATACCTATGGAATTTAGGTTTAAATTAATCCTTTGGCACAACTGGGTTCAGGACTTCCACCCTAAAAGCTAATGAGCTGCATTAAGGTTAAATCTCATCAAGGAGAATACCAATGTCTTTGCTTCTCAGTGCTCCGTTCAGATCCCTCCTAAAAGACTATCACAATGCTGTTGATCATATTGCTCAGGATGAAGGGATTCACTGCTGTTGAGAAGCCCAATGGAGCTGGACCCAGACTGAGCAACAGCCCGCCAGGTGGGCTCTGGAGGCATCTTCCAACCTATGTTGTCCTCTGGTTCTGATATCAAAAGCCACCTTGTGGAAATAAAAAATGAAAACTAGCTCCACAGTAGGTAGAGCTTCTCTCTTCTGCTGCTGTTTTTGGGTATAACATGGTCACAAACAGCACTTTCTTCTGTACCTGTCTTATCAGAAATAAAAGTGACAGAGAAAATGCACAAGAAAAGAGTAATTTTCTAGTAAAGTCTTTGGCAAAAATGAAGAACAGTGACTTGCAGGGCTTTTACTTGGACTTTTTCATCTCTCTGGCTGAAGTGCATGGGAGCTGTAAGCCCAGCCATTCTCACCACAGACCACATGGCCAGAAGCACCCAAAATCCATGACCATTTTTGAAACATTGGCTGCATGAAAGCAGCTTTAAAAAGGAAAGAAGACACAACCTACCCAATGCACAGTCATCACACAGCTGAACTGAAATCCTCTGTCTGCCTTGTGAAGATTGTCTCGGGATTTGGGCACAGATTTGTGCCTGAGCTTTGTGCCTCTCAGCCCTCTCAAACATGCAGTTTAAACGCTTCAGTAATCTCCAGTCTTTCAGGGTTAATGATCACATGTAACTTTGAAGTCGCTGAACTTGTGAACCAGGATGTGTTGGGAAAGGCTGAGGCATGTAAAGATTAGCCGTTTCTCAGGAGGAGAGTGTTAGCTGGGATGACTGGGAGGGTTTACATTTGGTGGGATTTCACTGATGGAGGTGATGCCATGGCCCTGCACACGCATGACAGCCTCCTGAGCTGCTTCAGGGAGCTCAAGCAGCTTTTCCCCCATTTCTCTCTCCACGCTCATGCTGCAAAATCAACAGTCAGCATAAAACCCCATGGCTGCTGCATTCTGCTATATGGGGTTGGAGTTTTTCAGTTTGTTTCAGTTTAAATGAGATGAAACCCAGTCATTTATTACAATTTTTCTGCAAAGCATTACTTTCACCGTCCTGCAGCTACTCACCCAAACCCACCTAAACATCACATTGTGCAGCTGGAGGGTGTCCTGCCTCAGTCAGCCCAGAACCCGAGTCTGGGAGGGGACAAGCCAGAGGCAGCTCTGCCAGCCCCAGATGGGCTGCGTGGCCATGCCCACAGCCACTTGTGACAGAGAAAATGCACAAGAAAAAAGTAATTTTCTACAAAAGTCTTCGGCAAAAATGAAGAATGACTTGCAGGGTCACTGCAGTGACTGCCTGCTGCCAGCCTGTGGTGTGTGGGTCTCAGTCCCAGCCAGGACAGCCCCTGCTTTACTTCTGATTCTTTTGCCTCTCACTCCTTCCAGGCACAGCAAACATTCCCCAAGCGACTTCAATTTTACAAGCTATTAGGATATTACCTGGTATGAAAACCTAAGCAGAGCAATTCGAGTGGGATGAAAGACGGGTGAAAACTCATTTCTGTACGACAGACGCGTCTGAAAACCGCGTCGTTCTCCGGGAGGGATTTTATTCCCGTTTCTCCGTTACATACTCAGAGATTACCGGGGTAATATTTTCCATTATTAACCTTTCCGAAGCCGTGCTTGACCCGGCACCGTTCCCATCCCCGTCACCGCAGCGGGGATCGTGCGGCCAACAGCGTCACCCGCCGGCCGGCAGCGGGATGGGCCCGGCGGGGGACACGCGTGTACGCGGGTATGTGCGCATAAATGTGCGTACGTGTGCGTGTCTCCATGCGTGCGAATGCATGCATATGTATAATTTATGTACATATACACGTGTGTGTGTGTAGGCACGCCTATATACGCATTTATACATGTGTATATGCATGTAGAGAATTTCTATACATACACGTTTATATACACGCACATATATATATATGTTTATACGCACATTATAAAAATTTATAGAAACACACACACATCTTTACGTGTGTACATATACACAAGTAAAGATACGTGTTTATCTATATGCATTCTGTGTGTATGTATATATAAATTGTTTCTACGCACAGCTGGCGCTGTTTATTCCAGCTCCCCGGGAAAGGCAGGCTGGCAGCGGCTCCCGCTCGTCCCCAGCCGCTGTGCACCCTGCAACCACCGCGGGGTGCCGGAGCCCCGCAACAGCCCCGACCGGCCCGGGGAGATGCGCCGCAGGAAGGGGGGTAGGAGGGAGGGACGCAGGGATGGAGGGAGGCAGGGATACAGCCCGCAGGAAGCCGTGCTGCTGAGGAGCCCGAGGGGCCGTGTCCCACCCCCGCAGGGCAGCTCCGGCGAGAGTGGAGGTGTTTGAAGCCTTTTAACGCCCTCACTCAGCTGCTGCTCCAGCTGCCGTGTAATACCAAAGCGCTCTCCTCATTTAGTTACCCTCTGGTGTTCCCGGGAAGTGAGCTGACATAGGTGACAGGTGGGAATGGAAATATGAGCTGCGATGATTAGCCCAGTGCTCATTTAGAAACACTGACTGTGTCAGGGCAGTGCTAGTTTGCCCCTGCCCTGTGTGGTGTGTCCCCACACCCCTAGTGAAGAGGCTGGGACACCCCAGCTGCAAAGCCTGGCTCAGGCAGGGGAGTGAAGCCAGGCTTTGACAAGCCCAGCACCCCAGAAAGCTTCTGCTGCAGCCTGCAAACCTGATCGGGCTCCATCCTGTGGGACAAAGCAGGAATGTCAGCCTGTTGTGTCTGTCTAAATAGTGCCAAAGGCACCCAGGCAAGGCACCAAAACTACCTACCTGCAAGTGGATAAGATCTTTTAACCTGCAAAAAAGGAAAAGGTGCAAAACTGAGAATTTGGGAGGGGGAGGGACCAGCAACACTACCAGGGCTGGAATCTAGCTGGACATCCTCCTGGAGGCCTCTTGCTAGAACAAGGTAAACTTTCAAAGTTCAGCTTCTTCTCACCCATCATAATAAAACACATACTTCTAAGTACAAAGCACAGCAGCACATCAAGACTGGCCTTTAACAATTGCATTTCCTACAGTCAGCCTCCAACAATAGCAGGTTTCTGCTGTTATTGCTGAAGACTCCCCTGTGAAATATCTATTTTAGAGGCAGGAGATCCCCATCCTCAGTATAAAATACTTACAGCTTAGTCAGCCTTTAGCTCTTCAAAAAATGTTAGATCATCTGCACCAATACTGAACTTCTACAGAGTAAGGGGAGGAGAATTTTTTTTCCTTATGTTTGCTTTTGGCATTGCCAAAGAGCTTTCCTGCCCTGATTTTCGGAGTCACTTGATTACTGGCGCAAGATGCACCGTATGATCCCAGTGTATGACAGGGTGTTCTAAGGCAGGGAGCTGTGGCCCTTGTGCCCCCAGCTGGTGGCCCTGCGCTGGCCCATTGAGACAGACACCCTGACACTGCTGTGGTGGGACTGACTGGGGTAACTCTGCCCCTGCTGCACACTGTGGGCATAGGCAGAGCACAGAAGGCTGCAGTTCATTACTCCAGTAGGCTCTGGAAGGAGCTGAGCTCCAGCTTGGCTCACTTACAGCCAAACCCACCTGGCAAGCTCTCATGAAGGAAATTGGCAGTGCTCCCCAATATTTTGCATTTGCCATCCTCCACCCCAGCCTCAGCACAGCCCAGCAAGATACAGAAGTGGTCTGTTATGGGGAATGGTGCTGATAAGCTGTGCTGTGCCTCTGGCTTCTGTCCTCCACACAGGTTAAATAGCCTGCAAGACTTGTAGTAATTATTAAATATATTTGCTCCTGGGAATATACCCAGAGTCTTCCAGACTGCCTGCCTGCTGGGTCCCACTCATTCATCCACATGGTTGTCCCATTGTGGAGACAAGGACTGGGTCAGAAGGAGCTATCAGGACACAAGGAGCTACTGGGATGGAAGGAGCTATCAGGGTGAAACACAAGAGCTGGCAGTGAGAAGATAGTGGGTGCCCCACTCGCTTCACCCCAACAGGACAAGGTGACCTGAGGGAGTGCTGCCCACCCAATAGGACAGGGAGTGGAGGAGCTGGGGTGGGCTTCACAGCCAGCTCCAGCCATGCCTCTGCTCAGCAGGACATTGGTGGCAGCCTGGACTCTCCTCTCAGGAGCAGCCCAACAGACTCCCTGACATCCTCAGCTTTACTGCAGCCATCTGTGTACGAAAAGGCCACATCAGCCCTCAGCAAAAGGCGGCGCCATGGCCAGCAGCTGTGGCAGCAATCACCCTGGCTGCAGTGGTCACTAGCTGCTTTCACACTCCAAGGAGTCTGCAGTGGAAAAAAAAAGTCTCAAAGCAGCAAATGAAAGCACCTCTGAGCAGTAGCTGTATGCCCACAGGAGCACGCAGCAGACCGGACACGCTGGAGACGTCGTGCAGAGCTGTGCTGGTTTCACTCTGATCAGATGAGGATGAGGTTGGTTTCTGCAATTTGTGGTAACAGCATTTTGCAAGCATGACAAAACTGTGTGGTAACCCTTGGGTGAACTGGGGCAGTCTTTGCACAGAGAGCATGGGATATGGGGTTTGGAAGAGTCAGCCCCACGCCTGTCCCCGTGCTCCCGGGGCACAAGACAAGCTCTGCCACCCACACCAGCCCTTGACCACCTCCTCCAGCTTCTGGGCTTCCTCTGGGACCTGCTCCTGGGGTTCAGCAGCACTGCTGTGGGATGACCTGTAGCAAGCGTCCTCAGTCCTTTGGGGTCATGGCTGCAGCTCAGCTGTGGGTACAGCCCTGCAGCCAGACCAGCAAGGAACCCCAGAGGTGTGTGGGGCTGAGCACTGTGAAACAAGGCACACAGCCAAGAGCTGGAGATGAGACCCACGAGCAGTGCCCAGAGCCTTACAGTGGGTGAGCAAAACAGTAGAAAAAAATCAATTTGCTCTGACAGCATGTCCTTACTGACTGTGAACTGGTGTGTATTAATGAAATCGCTACAGAGGAGTAGTGAACTGCTCATTTGTCCATTAGTTTGCTTTGCTTGGGAGAAACTGACATTGAAGTATCCTTCACATGCCCTTTCTTCATTTCTAAAACACACCTGGACTAACTGAGGACACCCACACTGGCATGGCGAGTGGATGTGTGTCCTGCCCTTGCTCCAGCTGCTGAGGGACTCATCCGAAAGAAAAGTAAGATGCCAGCATTTTGAAAGAGTAAACAGGACAATGCTAGAGGCAAGTCACTGTGACCCAGTTGATTAAATCAGGTCCCCTCCCTTAAAAAGTTTATTCTGCTAATCGAGAAGGGTTTGCAGAAAACAGATCTGGTCACAGAAACTTGCTGTGGTGCTGATACAGGATGCTCACGTTTGGTACAGCTCTTACTTGGTATTGTATTTTGACTGAGAACAAGAATAATGCAAAAGGTCAGAGCACATAATAACAGTGGCAAACCCTGGCCAACTCACAGGTCTGAAAACCAATTCTAAGCCATGAAACAGCATCAAGGAGACACTTTGTCAGACAGGAATTTTTTCCTTGTCTCTCTGAAATTTCACATCAATGAACTGGATGAAACCACCATAATTAACACAGAATCCAGGTCCTGGCTCCAGAACTGGGCATACTGGGCATGCTGTGGAGGCAACATCATAACACAGCTGCTTCAAATGGGCACCAAGAGAAATAAAACCAAAAAAAGAGCTGCAGAGTCTGTAAAATCTTTTATGGCAAGACCAGTCAGACATACAGACACTGAGCTGAATTTTAAAGGAAATACTATGTTTGGGAGATCCTTTCTACAATTGCACATACTTTTCAACGTCCATGGTAAGATAGTTAGGGGCTCCTCTTGCAAGTGAGAAGCCACAACCAGATCTATGAGCAAGCCCCTTACCTGAAGGGGATCCACAGGCCCAAAACACACACCCCAAAAACATCCTTTGGTGGGACACAGTCAAACCCCCCTGGCCTAGGCAGCAGGACAGCTGAGCCACAGGCTGCAGATGGCCTTATACCCTGTAGCCTGCAGCTCTTATGCAGTACTTTCTTCTAGTAATTAGCTAAAGCAGTTTTCAGACTCAGTTATCCCAGAGGAGTAGAGGCAAGAAAGCTCAGCCACGGCCTAAGCAAGACATGGGCAGCTTTGGGTGTCCTTTCCTTCTCTTTATGACAAACAAGGGTGACCAAACATGGGCAAGAAACTTGTACTATTCCCCAGGCTCAAAACTCATAAATAAATGCTCTTGGACTTCTTTTTCTTTAGTAGTTATCTCCATGTTATCTCCCTGAGGAGTCTCTAGGACACTTTGGAGGCTTCAGATAAGATTATGGACAATTAGGAAGGGAGGAAAGAGTTCATCTCTTGGTATCTTCTTGGACAAATAATCGGAGGCAAACAAGGTGTAGCAACATCTCTGGGATCACAGGGTTTAGGATCCCAATAACTCACTGTAAACCCAGCCAGTTTCCCGGCATGGCAATGTCTTATCTGCTCCAACCTCTCACTCCTGCCAAGCCCACCAGCCAACCCTTTTATGGCAACCTGCCCATGAAATGCTGTAGGGACGATGTGTTTTCGTCACCTCTTGCTCTGTTCTTTGAGATGTGAGCAGCCATCAGCTGGGAGTGCCAGGTGTACCTGGGGGGGTTTGTTCCCAGCACAACCAACACAAACCCTGCATTGACCCTCTGTGACCCTCCTGCTTTGCAGAACCCTGATACAGCAGTTCACCAGCAGATCACTGAATGAACTGAGTTGTCTCCCCAAGAGGAAACGTCTCCTGCAGAGGAGCTGCTATTCCCAGCATCCTGTTTTATTTGCTTTACTGATACTACAGCCCACGCCACACACCTGGCGCCATGAAGGCGAAAAATGAAAAGAAGGTAAAATTTCTGTGCCCACACAACAAGACCTTTTTATAGCCAAGGGGATGAGGTTTTTCACTCCCTCCCTATTTTCCACTTAAGGAGTAAACAGGAAAACCAACCTGACCTGGTAGCTAATTTCGGAGCACACAGCGTCCCTCTGTGTGCTTCCCTGTGATGCTTCCCACCCTCTCCTGTTGTGCCAGGATTGGTAGGACAGCACTGGGTCCAAAACCCCATGCTCCCAGAGTTTCCCTTGGAGGGAGCTTGTCAGCGGCCTGTGGCCACTCCTGAACGGTAATGGAGACACCCAGAGCTAGTGCTGGGCATGTGGGGCTCGTTTGCATCTGTGCTAACAGCGGGCAAAGGGCAAGAGTGTGAGCACTGCACCACAGGCGCTCATAGGGTGGGCATTTCACCTGGTTGTGCCCTTCCCTTGGTGCAGTGTGCACCAGCATGCTGGGACATCACTGCCACGGCACAGCGGGGCTGGAGTAAGGCTGTGGAGGTCAGGCTGGGGGAGCAGGAGGACATGGGCTTAGTTCAAGGTACACAGCTCCCTCCCCTCCTCAGCACATCCACAGAATCTCTACAGCTCCCACCACAGCCAGGCTGGGAGCCAGCACCTCTGAGAGAGCTGCAGATGGCCTTATACCCCTTCCATGGGGCTGAAAGTGTTTGTGTACACTGGCATTCACACAGCCTGGACTCATCCTGTACCTGTGCTCATGTTTGTGTCACCACATGACTTCCCAGGCTTCCCCAGCACCACCATATGTCACTCTTTGCTGACTCACTTGGCCACGTGGCTGGGAGCTGAGCTAGCCAGCCTCTGCCATACACACACACACAGGTGTCACCACCAACTCTGAAATTCCTCCCCCTGAATCCATCCACATGGAACAAAGCCAAAGGAACTCCCCTACCCATACCAGTGTTCCCACCTTCCACCTGCAGCCCTCCTTCCCTGGCCACATGCACCCCCATAACACTGCCAGCACTCACCACCCCGGGGGGTGTGATGGATGAGTGGCCCCAGGTGACCAACATCACCGGGCAGTTGCTCTTAGAGCAAAGCATCACCTCCTTGCTGGCACTGCCCAGGAGAGCACGTCTCTGCCTTTAACAAGGGAAAGACATTGGCAACTGCAAGAGAGAAAAAAATAAGCAGCAGTGATGGCAACAAGTGAAACCCAAACTGTAGCAAATCCTCAGGCCCTAAGAAATGCAGCAGGTCTCTGACTTGCTCAACAAGACAGCCAGTGTGAAAGCTGTGAGCCCAGCAGAATGAACCTTGTAGCAATAAGATGGCTTTAGTCATGGTCACAAGGCTGGAACAGCCAGGAGGGGAACGTTTCCTCTAATACCAAATAGGAAAGTTGCATAACCACTGCCCAGACCCTTCAAACTGGGCCTGATCTTCCCCTCCACAGTTAGGATGACTTCCCCTTGCATCAGTTTCCAGCTGAATCTGTGGCACAGAGTTAACCAGGGGTTGTGGACCCAATCCACAGGGTGCACTGGGATGGAGGCTGTGGAGGGAGGGCATCCACCCTGCCACAGCTCAGCAGCCTCTGGGAGGTCCTATATGCTTAAGGGAGTGGAAAAGTATCTCAAAAAGCATCACCTGCAAAGTTAATCACAGCAGGCAGCTTTTAAGCTCCTTCACTGAGCAATCAATCACATGCTGGTAACCAAAGGGCTGAAGCTGGGGGATGCCTCCTGTGGGTACTCTGCTGTGTGACGAGGCTGGACCATACATCTCCCAGGCCTGTCCTCTCAGGCCACTGGGATAGCAGCAGGAAAGCTTCAAGAGGCTTTGTCAACATGGCTACAGTGAGAGTTTAGGTTTGGTTATTTTTGATCCCTTTTCAAAAGGGACAGCAAAAGCAAGGCAAAGAGAACTGAGGCACGGGCATGAGAGCTCACTGTGTACAAACAGGTGTTTGCCCAGTGCAAGGACATCCGTGAGAGTGGCACTGGTACCCCCAAGCAGCTGGACACAGGCTAAATTCTGGAACTCAAAGGCCACCCTGATCAGTGTTGCTCATTCCCAGGCACCATTCGTGTGCATGAATCACTGTGCTTCCCTTTGACCCATTAATCACTCCAAAATCAATAAAGGCCACATACGTTTTTCATGTACCAGCCATTAGTCTGACCTTGTGTCTATCTCTGTAGAGGGTACGAAATAAAAGCATGTGAGATCAAAGCAATCGGCACTAAATTTACCCAGCACCAGTGCCCGGTGGAGCTGCTGATTTACGGCCGCTGAGCTCATACCGCGGTTGTTTTGGTTCCCGAGAGCCCTGGCCAGTTACAAAGCACTCGTTGTCCTCTAAGGACAGAGCAGGCAGGAGGGGGCTGCTCCAAAAGGATGTTCGTTGGGATTTGTTTATTTCCTTAAAAACAGGGACTGCTTTCTTGTCCAGGAGCAAGTGTCTACCTTTCACTCAGGGATGAGCAGAGGCGTCTCCTTCCCGAGGCACTCACACGTGGCGGGATCACACCCAGAGCTGCTGTGTCCCCCTCCCATGGCACCTGCCTCATTCCCATCCTTCACCCGAGCCTTCTGCACTCTGCTGCTTTAGAACAAACACCTCACAAAACCCACTGGAGACCCATCATCACCAGTAAAGGGGGACCAGAAGGACCAAAGTCATTCCCTGGGGCATGGTAAACTAAGCCTTCCATTGCCCTTGGACCACAGGGTGAAGCCCCTCCAGCTGATGCCCAACTACAGGAGCTGGACCACCTACATGTTTCTGAATGCATTTATTTCTTTTGGGACCAAGACACCAAGAGCCAGGCAGTGCTGCTGACCAATTACCATCACTATTGATCACTTCTGCATCCAGTTTTCTGGGTCAGGCCTGCTCTAATTTTCTTAGAGGCAGGCGCAAAAGGCCAATGAACCAGGAAATCACAGTGCTCAGAGATGCCTCTGGGGCACAGTGACAGGTCAGCCAGGTCCACAAAACCCAAATGCCTTCCAAATGCCACATGCCAGAGGCAGATATGCCGCTGTCCCACATGGACCACTGATGACTGCACACCAAACCCCTCATCAGCCTGTCACAGCGCTCCTAACGATCTCTGGTTAATGCTGCAGCAGAAGCCACAGAAATATTTGCCTAAGGAAAGAGAGTGGTTTACTTTTCAGAAAAATAAAATGGTCCTTTGCACTAAGTGGGGAGGTGGGAGGATGGGTTAGGACACTGCAACGTGAAGCTCATGTAATAGCAGGAGGTGCACAGCTTGGACCTAAACAGCTTCAAGACTTCTTAAAGCCTGAAATCAGTAACAATTATGCCTACTGGAGACAGCCATTTATCACAGATTGTCTCGTTTTTAATTTAAAATCATGTCCAATTCACGTTTCTTCAGCTTTCAGCCCAGGGAACTATGAGATCTCAGCTATCCAAAGCCTCTCTCATGAATGCCATGGTCCTGGCAAAGGCACAGGGGCCAGCTGAGGCTTGCAGGCTGGATTTCATCCACCTCTCAGTGCCTGTCCACCATTCAGCCATCCTCTCCAGAACACTGTAATCTACTTGTCCGGCACAAACAGCCCTTCACTACATCAAAGGCATCCAGCAGGCACCCTCCCTGTTAGGTGGGGTATCTTCCCACTGTACCCCTCTGCCCCACCTCCCTCCCCACCTGACACCTCAGACTCAGCCCTCTCACAATGCAGTAGCTGTGGCCAGAATGTTGCTGGGTGCTGCCCTCACAGGCAGCACTTTTGTAACTCGGTCTGTACTGGCTGCCTCCCCCCAGTGACATCCACCCCTTCGTGTTCCCCCTCGCAGTTACTGATTTCCAGGGCAGCTATGGTGGGGTTTCTCACCCTGTGTCAGGTTGACACACCATGTGTCACACACAAGCACTTCCCCTTTGGCTTTGCCCAGAGCATCTCCCCTTCCATAGTTTGGGGAAGGCAGACACAGACTGCTGATCTCAGCCTGCCTTTCCGGGGCAATCCCGCTGTACATGCAATTCAGGTTTGCTGCACGTATGCAACCCGTGGCAGCGACCTCCCCATTCATATTTGGTAGTCAATGGCACACACCTCTCTGGCTCAGCAGGCAAAAAGCCCTGCCCCACTGCTTTGTCCTGCTCTCCCTGCAGTGAGAGCTCCTCTCATGCCAAAGCCTTCAGCATCCTGAATACTCATGTCCCAACATCCCCCATGGCAGCACGTTCATGGGTTTCTGGGGTTTTCTGCTGCTTGATAGGCATCAGCTCACAGAAGTAAACACACCCAAGCTGCACTAGCAAAAATTCCCCAAAGATTATATGGGGGATTTTACTCAAGGGTGATTCCAGTTTAATCTTGCAGCTGGGCTTACTATAAGCCTTTGGACTAGAGCACGTACAAATATCTCCACCTGCCTGGCTGATTACATTGGGATATTGTTATAAAAAATGTTACTTCAACATTTATAATCAAATGTGCAAGTTGAATGCTGAAGGATGGCACAGGGCCACTGCTGGGCAGCCATGGGGGAGGACAAGCTTCTCCTGCCTGTGCCAGCGCAGGTCACCCTGGGACAGGCAGCCCCTGCCCACCTCTGCCAGCACACAGGTGGCACTGGAGGGGAGGACTCCCACCTGGCTGAACACACCAGCAGCAGATGCTGACACTCTCCGTCACGGCTGAAATGGGCACACACAGAGCCCATCCCACTGGAGCCAGTCTCCTGCCGTGTCCCAGCAGCAAGCACAGCACCTAGATCAGTGCTAACCAAAACAGGCAAGAGGGCTTGTTTTTTTTTTCTCCCTTATGCTGCTTTTTGCTTTTTTCCTCTGCCCTTTAAAATTGCAGATGAGAAGAGTAAATATTGGAAGGTTATCCTTTGTATCTCATGATCAGATCACAAGTTAGCATGTGACTCGGGAGGGAAAAACAAGTCTTTCCAGCAGATGTCAAGGCAGTGAGCAGGCTCCACAGACTGCTGTACCTTGCTGTCTGCCGCCAAATTCCTGGTGCATCCTTGAGGTACAGAACCTCATGATTCATCAGGATTTTATTCTAATTAAAGAAAACCCAGATGACTTTCATTTTGGCTTTGCCTGTTTAGCAAATCTGAATGCAATGTGTATGTAAGGATAAATAGCAGCCCTCAGCCACTGTTTTGTAAACAGGCTCCAGCTCAGGAAGGGCAATAGCAGTTTGGAGCCACCCTGTAAATCATGTACTGGGGGATTGAGCAGACATCTCCCACTGAGCGAAGGGACCGATCAAATAGGAGCCCAGGTAGGCACCCCATGGGCTGATAGCCTGCAAAACAGCCTGTACTGTACTCTGAAGGCCAGGGCAGGCATCAGTGAGCAGCTGCTCCAGGGGAGCAGGGAAGCATCTCTCTATGAGACAGGGTCCAGTGGTACACAAGCTCACTGCGCTCCCTCTTACAGCACATTGGGGGTCGCCCATTCCCAGAGGGCTGGAGCCTGGGCACTGGGGGCCGTTCCCCACACGAGCACGATACTGCATCTTGCAGCAGTGGCCCCACCATGGCCCTGTCACATGATGGGTCAGCAGTTCGTGGGAAGTCACAGGCTGAAATCTTAAAAAAACCCTGTTACTTTAGCCAGCTCCTTCCCCACAGGAAATAAAAATTGGAGCTGAGCTTTAGCAATTTGGGTTTGACTAGACTTATCTCGCCTGGGGCCTGGGGTGGGTTTGTCTCGCCAAGCTCCTGACCAACCATCCAGCCACAAAACCCAGCAGGGAAAAGACTCAGAGAAGGGTATGAGCAGCAGAGACAGGCAGGTGAGGGGCAAAGGGGGTTGCTGTAGCTCTCCTGTAGCCCCACATTGGGATGACTCTGCATGGAGAAGAAAGTCTCTCCCAGACTTTCCCATCCCCATAAAGCCAATGGGAAAAGCCGGCACACCAAATATTCCCACGGTCGCTGTCCTCGTGCCCCAGCTCAGCCAGCAAAGCCAGTCCCAGCCTATGGGACCAGACGGTGGAACAGTGGAACATGGAGAGGCTTTTGCCCTTCCTTTGCCCAGACTCTACGGACAATCAGGAGCTATTTTTAACCTGGCTCTTTCTTTTCCCCTGCAGAGGCGCTTGAATGGCTTTCCCCTCGCACACGGAAGCACAGGAGCATGGACGTCGTCTCTCATTGTGATGGGAAAGGTTATCGGGTACAAAACAAAAGTGAAATCATCCACTGGCATTCCTGGGACCAAAATAGCTGCCTGCTTCCAGCGCTGACGTTATCACAGGGGAAGGAAGGCTCCGAATACAGGCTGTCCTGCTCCAGGGCTCACGTACTGACCCTGCAGCGAGCCAGCACTGGGGCTGGCTGTGAGCAGAAGAGAAATGAGGCATTCTTGCCATGGCAGGTTAAAGATAACTTAGGGCATGAGGTCCCAAACTTGCCATCACTCCTAAGCAGCCACAGAGGCTCACACGAGCTTCACTCAGTGACAGCCCAGCAAAGAAACTCATCTACCTCATGCTAATGTTCAGGGCTAGCACCCTCCTGGGGACAGCATGGAGTGGGGAGAGCTGTGGTAGATGGACCCTCCTAACAGGGGAGTCTGTGAGCTGCCCCACTACTGGCAGCCTCAGGGCTGTGGTGCCCTGCCTGCAGAACTGTGCAGGGACATGGCAAAGGGTAAAGGCAAGGCTTGGCTATCAGCTCACTAAAAGCATCTTTGCTGTTGGACTTATTTGAGATTCTCTGTTGTTGTTTTTCCCTCTTGCACAAATAGATTAAATGCAAGAGCTAGCATGGCCTCAAAGCCAGGCACATTGATCAGGCCTGTCCTGACAGAGACCCTTAGGTGTTTCTCAACTGAAATTTGTCACAAAACAGTGGTTTGCTGAAAGTAGAGCTTGACACCAGCCCACAGGGCTCCAGTACAGGGCTGCCCAGTGTGTCACCCTGAGCCAGCAGCACGTCCCTGTCCACCCAAAGTGCTGCCCCAGCCCCGATCCCCTTGCTCCCTCCTGCCTTTTTGCAGCCACTCCCATCAGGCCATCTGTAAGAAATACCAGGGAAGCACCCAGGTCTGGGGGATCCCTGATGCCACTGCCTCCTGGGGATCTCCAGCCCCTCCTGCTACGGGAAACACAATCACTGGGAAGTCCTTGTTGCGGTTTCTCAAGGCAGGACTGTGTAGGCACATCCCCAGGCTGGATGTCCCTGGGGTGGTCCATGTGGAAACCATTTCTAGCAGCACTCCATGAAAAGGACCCAGAGGGGGGATCACAGGGAGACTCCAATACCAGTTGCTGCTCTCAGTCCTGCCCACCAAAGCCAAAAGCCTGGGAAAGGGCTGCAGGGGCTGTGGGATGCTTTGCAGATGGAGAAGGTAGGGACACCCAAGAGATCCTGCAGAGCCCAGTAGAGATGGAATGGCTGGAAGGTGGCACACTGCAGATATGGCATCAGCCAGGATGTGGGGAGAGCAGGATTTGAGGAATCCAAATGTGCCGAGCAGCATTCTGTGATCCCCTTGGCACTTCCAGCCTGGAAGAACAGCTCACGTACTGGGCATTTGAGCTAAGAGGTAAACCTCTAGCAAAGCATAGAGATTTCATTGCATAAATACCTCCCTGTGAGACCAGTCAGAAGCAAGGGGCAATTCATGGCAGTGCTGAAGCTGAGAACCAAGAAACATGAAAACTAGGCATAAACTTTACTTCCCTTGAACAGAGAGTAAAACATTTACCAAAATTATCCAAGGCATTTTCACAGTAAGCCAAGCCCTCCACTGCCTGCCAAACCCAGATTCTTCTCAGAGTTTTAAGACTCTTCCTCATTTGAATCGCAGTAATGAACTAACATCGTGAGTGCTTCCAGCTGCCAGCAGCTGCCTTAGACTTAATTGCACCCAGGAGCTTTTCCTGGGAGCTGTGGAACCACCCAGCCCAGCCCTGCCCAGCCCAGGCAGCAGGAGCAGCCCACGGACACTGCAGATGCTGGTTCATGCAGAACCAAGCAGGTCAGGAAATGTGAGCCAGCACTGTCCATATGGACTCCAGTGAGGATGGCAGAGCCACCAGTGCAGGCTCCAGCACAGCTTTCCTGGCTTTGTTGACCGGTAAGGCTTTATCACTGTTAAAACACCATTTGTTGCTGTGACTTCCCCCCCCCCTTCTTAAATGTCAACTTGAAAAGAAAAATTTGGGAAAGGTCACTTACCAGAGAGACTGGCACTGCTCCAGTCACTTGGATAAACACGTGTAGGGTCAGCTGCCATGAGAGGGGATTTTAAACCAGTTATTTACCTGGTTGAACAAGTGTTGTGTTTCTGTAGAAGGGCGAGACTTTATGTACCTTGCAGGAGGCAATCAATCTCCTCACCACCCATCCGTTGCTGTTGGGATTGTTAACCATTTGGGACACCCAGGTGGAGATGTTAACTCGGGATGCCCAGTTTCCTATTTTAAGGGGGCGTGAGCACTCATTAAAGCCCCAGGCTCACCCTGAGGGAACAGTGACACCCCTGGCCTGATGCTCATCACCAGTCCCACCAGATCCCTCCCTTGGGCAAAACCTGCTGGGGCTGCTCTGCACTCCTGCATGGCAGGGGGCTGGTAACCCTTGGTTCTTCAGGCCAGTCGAGTCATTAATTCTTGGCTGTAAGCAATTGCCAGAGACCTCGTTAGTGAGGAGCAGCGTTATAGGTACACATTTGAACACAGAGCAGAGTCGGGTGCACTGGGTCCCATTCTTATGGGCAGCCTGAGCAGAGAGCTAGTACTCCCCTCCTTCCTGCTTTCCCAAGTGGTAAAAAAAGATAACTGGGACATCCCCGAAAACTACGGCTCTGTCAGCAGAATCCCCAGCTACCGAAGGCACAGGTGGCAAGGGGCTGCTTTTGCAAGAGGTCAGCAGGTGCGTCGATAAGGCAGAGCACAGTCCTGTGATGCTCTTTAGCTCTACCTGCTGCCTCTGCACTTGATTTCAGCAGGTACTTTTGTCTCTCACCTGGTGAGTTTCTACCCCACTACTGAACATGCTGGCTGTGGTCAAGTCAAGGGTTTGACTAAAATAATAAACCTTTTTCCACTTGCCTTCCTGTCCTAGCCTTCCCCACGCCCTCTCAACAAGGGAAACTTCAGAATTTCATTGAACAAAACCCATTGATTTTTCCCCTGTTTACAAGCAGTATGCTGTTTATGACTTGCCCAGAGTGCTCCGTAGCTCAGTAAACCAGCACACAGAGCAGAGCAGTTACCACCACTCCACGAGCTAGACAAGTGTGCTGCAAGCTGGGCTTCCAAACCACCACCAGCTGAACGAACTTGGTTGATCAATGTCCTGAAACTGGTGCCATCTCCATTCCCTCAGCATCCTCTTACTGCTCAGTTGGCATCTTGCGCCCAATCCTTCTGCAAGGGCCAGAATGAAACCATCACCTCCACAAGCTGGGAAAGCTGGAGTAATTCCAGAGAACTGGCACCAACCCCGCAGCAGGCAGGGAATGGCTTTGCAAGTGTATGCTTCATGGTCAACCCCTGTAGCCACACTTGCTGAGCAATTTCCCAGCAGCAGCAGGGAGGAGAGTGTGCTTCTGCCAGACCTTCAGCAGCCCCAGATCACTCTGCAGAGAGATCAAGCCATGGTGCATGCTGAGCCAGACCAAGGGATTTGGCATAAGCACTCTTCCCACAGCAAAACAGGCACTGTCTGTGATCAAGTTTAGCTCTGTTGACAATGGCCGTGCTTACTTCCCAAATAAAAGCTGAGCATACAGCCTTGCTCAGGACAACTCCTAGGCTGCAGGCACGTGAAGGCTTATGTTCCCTTACGTAAGGAAACCAGCACCAGCCAGGGACACCACGTCAGACCCATCCAAAACATCCAACGCTGCTGGAACCTAACAACTCACATTACTGTGCACAATGCACAGCTTTATGGCCTTCAGCAGCCACACGAAGGGGACGGCAGCCGTGCAAGGTCAAAGGCATGAGGGCTCTGCTCAGTGGGAAACCACCACCATGAGGCTTTCAGAAGTTCAGCTAGACAGAAGAACTGTCAGCAATGGGAAAAGGGCAGCTGCTGGTCCTGCCAGTAAAAGCAAAAAAGGAGAAATCAGCCCACCACCGCTTCCGATCGGATGTGACAGCTCTGTCTGAGGTCCTCAGCAAACCCAGCCTGTGTTGCAAGCACAGCAGGAGACCCAGGAGCTCCCAGGCGAGGGGAAGTGGAGAAGTGGCTCCAGGGGCACAGGGTGGGGAGCCACACAAAGCACCCCTGATTCTGCACTAACCCACAGCCAGCACTCCACACTGGCTCACACACACCTTGGGAAGGAGCCCAGGTCCTGGTTATGTGTGTGCCACGGCCCTGTTAATGCTGGTGTCCCATCCTGGCAGCCTTCCCTGAGCAGGGGGTGGGTTTTTCCAAGAAAACCGGAGACAGACCGTTCTCTATAGCTGGGGAAACCAAGAGCCTCTAGCACCCCTGTGTTGGCCAGGGCAGACGGCTGCAGGCAGCCTGTTCCCAAACACAGCAAAGCGTTCCCACCAGGACCCCACACCCCTTGGAATAATTTGGGTTTTGTGGAATTCAGTCACTTAAAAAAAAAAAAAAGAAACAACAAAAAAAAACAACAGAAAACCCTTCCCCAGGCTTGCAGCAATATTTTGTCTGTAAATATTCTAGAGAGCAAGGTCACATTCCAAAGGGAGCACAGAGCGGGGAGGGTGGGCAGAGGGGGACGTGAATGCACAGCCCCCAGCACTGGGCACAGCCAGGCTGGGGACTGGGGAGAGCAAGAAAAGGGGGGTTGAGGGAAGGGGCAGAGCAGAAAGGGGCTCTAGGAGTAAGAGGCAAGATGATTTCACCATTCTTTCACCAGCTGTCCTTGAAGAGGGGACAAACCTCCATCCTCACACACTGGCACATGTGCCAGGTCCCACAGCTGGCACGATGGTGTGTGGCACAGAGCTGTGCAGGGCTCAGCCTGCCCTGCTGCTGGTGGCAGCATGTGGTGGTGGGCATGAGCTGCCCTGATGGTGCGTTGCTGCAATGATGGAACCATGAGCAGTTCCAGGCTGTCTTGCCCAAGAGCTCCCTGCAAAAATGGCAGGGATGTGCCAACCCCCATACCCCTGGCACTCACTCAGTTCATGCCAAAGGCATTGATGTCCGGGCTTTTCTGGATTGCTGCTGGAGCGGGCTCTTGGCAGCAGCTTCAGTGTGGCCATCAGTACTGCCCACGGCTGCTGGCCAGGCCACAGCACCCAACTTCTCCCTGCCAAAGGGCAACTCCCCCAGGAGAAAGGGGATGCAGCTCCCACCCAGCTCTGTGGTGCCAGCTTCGGCAGTTCAAAGCCCTTTTCCAGCCATGCAGCAGCAAGGGGAGTAGGAGCACTCTGGGAAACCACCCACAGCCTGGATGGAGTATGGAGCAGATGGCAGAACAAACAGCACCGGGATTTCTGTTTCACATGATCTTTTGCCCTGCTCACTCCCACACTTAAACTTTTCCTCCCATGGAGCAGGCCTTCGCTTGGAAAAAGCAACCAGGAAACCTGGAAGGGTTTCAGAGTGGCAGGTGTTCTCTGAACATCACCAAGGACAATACACAAGGCCCCAGAGGATTTTTCTTTAAAAACATACTCAGGCTAGGTTTGTGCTATTTTGTGCCCTTTCCAAAAGAGTTTATGAGTAATTAATTTTTTTTCCTTTTTCTAGACCAGGGGAAAGGTGATGTCGCTGTGGCAGAGAGCTGCTTCAGGACTGGCAGTGAGAACACTTAGGGACGGCGGGTTCTTCATGGCACAGTTGTGAGTGACCTGTGCTGAGGAGCAGGAGGGGTGCTCACGCTGGGACTGCCAGCCGGGCACTGCAGGTACATATCCTTCAAGGCATGTAAGAGTTTGGGGGGGAAAAAAAAGGAAAAAGAAAAGAGGAAAATATTAAAACCTTGCATACGTTTTACAGACTCCTCACATGCAAGAAAGCTCAGGGATGTCTGTGGAGTTTTAGGACGTAAACCACTTACTGACTGGCTGGCTGCAGGTCCAGGTTTCCCCCTCAGCAGGCAGTGGCTGCATGACAGCCCCACACTCCCATCATAGCGACACTGTCCTAGCCCAGCCATCCCACCTCACTTAGGGCTGCATGAGGATCCAGCACAGCCTGGGCAGGAATCCAGCACAGTCACCTGTTGGACCACATCCCATGTTCTGCTTGAAAATGCCACCATCCCGGCTGGGTATGAAATGCTCAAGGAACTCCATCACGTTCAGACTCCCAGTATAATTAAGTTCAACATTTAAAGCACTTGTCTGTAGCAAAGCACCCACCATCCATGTGCTGGATATCAGGAAACAAGTGTTTGCCTTACCTGTCAAGCACCATCAGCTCTCAGCTGCCACTGGTCACGCCACTGCCGTTTTACAAGGTTACACGACTGGTGGAATTTGTTCTTGCTCATGCATTATAATCATTAGAAAGTCATCTAACCACCACCCACCCAGTATAGCACCCATATGATCACTCCTTCACAGGCTTGTGCTTGGCACCAAGAGGCAGCACGCCCATGCTGCCAGGGCAGGACAGCACTGGGTGCATCTCAGCACGGCCATGCTCCCAGCAGGCAGGCTGTCAGGACCTTTGGGAGCACAACCTCTGCCTCAGGAAGGTGGGAAAGCCCCAGGCTGGCGGTGGCACAAAGCAGCTGTGTTCAACCAGACGAGCAGGAGGGTCCAGCCTGTGTGCCAGGAGGTCAGGCACCAAGTGAGCTTCTGCTGGCAGATCCCAGAGAGACAGGAGTTAACGCTGCCTGTCCTGCACCAACTCCTCCCCAGAGACACATGGCTCTGCCTGTATTTCAGGAGTTCCCAATGGGCTCATCATAGAGCTTCACAATTAATGCTTAGAAATTAATTACAAGAGTCTGGGATTGTTCTAAAGACAATAATACCTACAAGGAAAAGCCAACCAGCCATTAG
Organism: Lepidothrix coronata; assembly: GCF_001604755.1. NCBI lineage: Eukaryota > Metazoa > Chordata > Aves > Passeriformes > Pipridae > Lepidothrix > Lepidothrix coronata. The sequence continues at coordinate 9,377,630 of NW_016690191.1, forward strand.
CTCTGCACACTACAGACAATGCTCTCTCCCCAGCACTTTGATGAAGCCAGGTGCTTTTGCCCTTTTACTATTATTATGCATTGCAAATTAATAGTGCCAGCAAGAACTCCTGGCTTTGGTGCCAGGCTGCAGAGCAGGCTGCCCAGGGCAGAGCTCCAGCTACCATGTCCAGTCCTCCCGAGGCACAATGCAGCAGGGACATCTTCCCTGTGGTTAGACTGAACCTGGACACCCTTCCCCACCCACCCTATAAGGGTATAAGCCACATTTGAGAACAAAAAAAGCCAGTACCCAAACATGTTAAGTAGGGTGTGGGGTTCCTGCTGTTACTCACCATGTGTTGAGCTGTTCAGAGACAAACAAAAGAGCAGGCTGGGTCAAACACAGGAACTCCCTCAAGTGAACTGCAGTCACAGGTAAGAATCATTAATGGGATTAAATCCAGAGAGCACAAAATTTCTGCAGTGCCTACAGTGGCTTTCTGCATATAGCCTTTTCCAACTCCCTGTGGTGTCTCTTACTACAGGCCACCACAGATTCAATCACCCCGATGGCCGGCAGGGTCCCAACTTAATTAAAGCAGCTATTTTAATGGGTTTAATTCTTAACTGACAGAAATGTGTAACACCCATCAGCTCTGACACAAAATGGGTGAACATCCAGAGACTATGAGATCGCCAATGGGCAAGTATCAGTTCCAGCTGGGCAGAAACACATCACCTGTTTGAAAGGAGACCTCCTTGACAAGGGAAGCCAGGTCCTCTCTTCCTCCTCTCATTTGAATTAAACAAATAGACCAAGCCCAGGCAGAGAAAAAATTCAACAAAACAATCCCATTAGTTCAGCACAGAGTTGATTTTTAGACTTCCTACATTTGACTTCAAGTAAACCAAGATTTTATGTTTATATTTTTAATCCTGTTCTCATTTAAGAACTTCAGTTGGTGACAGGATAATTGTTAACAGTTTGAAGGCAACATTTTAAAGCACTCCTAATAATGGCAGTATTTAAGAGGGAATCACACTGACACTTTTTAAACCTGAAAGCAAGTAATTTTCCAGCTGTGCCTGCTCTCCCCACATGGCATCTTTTCCTGGCAAAGACAACCCAGTTCGAGTCTGGTACGGAAAGCAGCCAGAGAAATGGAAGTGAAACCCAGAAGTTTGTTTTCATTATCTAAACTGAATAAGCAGAAGAAGTGAAATTATGTGAATAAATGCCATGCACTTGACCTTTTTTCTTTCCAGTGATTCTCTGGGGGGTTTTTTGGCTGCCCAATTGCTAAGTCATTTGTAACAGGGCTCTCCCATCCTACCCAGGCTTGGGTACCACCCTGCAGGTCAGACCCATGCTGCATGCAGGATACAGGACCAGCACCAATTCCTCCACCCAGACATGCCAGACCAGATTTTTTGCATACCACAGCAAAGCAGCTCACCAACTGCCTTATAACACCATTCTGCAACTCACGTTTTTCAAGCTCTAACAGCGCCTCATTTTTTCCAAGTCAGAAAGAAAACCACTTGCTAGTTCAGCACCCTTAAGAAGCCTGATGAGTAGATTGCTTTTTCCTTTAATGAGCAGGCAGCTGGGCTCCTGCAACAGCACTGCAGCCTTGGCCCTGGTTACAATGGAAGCCCCTTCAGAAGGGAACTGTGTAGTCAGCAGGTGCAGCACAAGCAGGTAACGCCAACAGCTCCAGTGAGACCATTGTGAACACCCCTATAAGCTGGGAATGCCGCCTCCTCCACCCCTCAGTCCTACAAAGGTCTCTGTACACAGCAGAGCAGGAAAGACTCGAAACTGGTATGAGCAGCCAGGGGATGGAAGAGCTCAGCCAGCATCTTCACTCCTCTCCTTTTCCCTCAAACACAAGACCCTGCCAGCACCCAGTGCCTTGAAGCAACCCATGATTCTGCAGGCGTGGGCACGCTGGGGCCCCAGCAGAACCTGCAACAATTACCACGTGCTAATCTTTAGATAGGATGAGCCTGTTGCATCCACCACATGCCCGGGAAGTACAGCAGCACTGGAGAGCCCAAAGATGTCATGAGGATTAGACACAGCCTTGTACTGAAACACCACCTACTCTCCTTCTGCATTTAAAGAAAGGAACAGCAGCATCTTGCTTCCCTTTTCTGAGGCAGAAAAGCGGACGAGCAGCAGTTTTGAATTGAAATAAAAGACTTCATTGAGACAAACTGTCAGGCTGAAACTGAAATAAAAATTTTAAAAAAAAATCAAAAGTCACATAAATGTAAGTTAAATTGCCCTGAAATCAATGGGGCTTCAGTGATTTAAGTCCTGGTCTTCAATCCCACATCCCCACGTCAGCAGGCAGTGGCAAAGGGAGCACAGCTCTGGCAGACACATTACAGCAGCCTGGGCTGTGCCCTCTGCTCTCAGCAGGGCTGAGCGGAGCACCCTGTGGCACAGGCTCCCAGCAGAGACCAACCTGGCTCCAGGCATCAGGAAGCTACAGGCAGCATTACTGCTACACTGCTGAGCTGCACTGCAGCCTCCTGACAGTCTTACAGCTTTCCTCCTAGCTCTTAGAAAGCCCACACCCAGCTTCTCCCAGGCCAAGAAACAGTGGCAGATGCTCTCCACATTGCACTTTGGAATGGGTCAGGTTTACACCAAAAGCTCATGTGACTTTGTTCAAGGACATTTCCAAGCTGGGTTTTTTTCACTTTTCCAGAGCACACTGTAAAAACCAGCATAATATCCTCTCTGCTATTGTTTTTGTGGGGCCTGTCAGATCAGATTACACTGAAAAATCAAGATACATATATTTTATCTTTGTTCTTCTTGGTACTGAAGAGACATTTGACCTCTGTTTAAAGCATTCCTTGCCCTGTTGTTTCCCATGCTTTTCATCATACATTCCCCTAAGCATCCCACGTTTTGCAAACTACCTTCACTTCCCAGCACCAGCCAGCTCACTTCCTCTGTAGATAAAGTTCAGGCACTGCAGCCTCCTAGATGGCTGGAGGCAAATGACCAAGAGCATCCAACTGCCACAGGCAGGCATCATCCCTGTGGGAACTTGAGAGAGGAACCGAGCACAGCAGTCCCACACACTCTTAATCCTTTAGCTGAGGAGGCAGGCTGGAGTTTTAGAGAACTGGAAGTCGGAGAACAAGCAGACATTTATTCAGAGCGGGCAGTGTGAGGGGGAGGACCACCAGCTCCTTCCTGCCTCCGCGGGACTTACCGTCCCTGAATGTCCCTTTTTGTCCTGTCCCCACATCTGTGGCTGGCTGGCACAACGCTGCTCTGTCCAGTGCTGCACGCCTGCCCCAGGGCCCAGTGGCCAGCAGAAGGAGAAGCAGGGTGGCCACTGCTTGCCACAGAGATGCTGAGCTGGCTGCCAGGCTGAGCTTTCCCAAGAGGAAGCATGCCACCCCACTCTTCCCACGAAGAGGCAGACCTTCTCAAATGGCAGGGTGGTGGGCCCACAGGCAGCCAGGGAGGGAGGCTGAACAACAGGCTTGCACTGTTTAACAGGCATCAGAGCCACCAACTTGGAGACAAGAGCATGAGACTGCTTTTTAAAAAAATCCCACACCCTCAAAAATTACAGCTGCTCAGTATTACTAATCTGAGAAGGTTGAATTGCCACCTATTGCACAGCTGTCATCATAACATGTATCAGAAATTCCAGTTTCAGTAAAAAAACATGCATGTGTGAGAGAGAGAGGCAGCAGCAAGCCTTGGCAGAGAAGAAACGAGCTCTGACACTCTCTACAAGCAGGAGCAGCTCTCAGAGGAGCCTGACTGCACTCAGCTATGTTAGTAAACTTTGGAAAGTTTTGGCCTACAAAACCACCAGGTTGTTTCCAGTCGCAGCAGTGAAGGTGGGCCTTTTGGGCTGGATTTTCCCCTTAGGCTGTGTTAGCCCTAGTGTGGACTGCAGGACTGCATTGAAGACTGGTATCACACTGCTCTGGTGCTGCACAGCTCCTCATTTCAGGTCAAGGCACATACAAAACTGATTCATCCACTCATTGTCTGAGCACCATCACCCATCAGATCAAATAATCAGAAAGTTTTTTTAAAATAAAAATACTTAACATTTATTCACCTTTGAAGTCACCATAGTAAAATTGTACACGCTATGAGTAACCCAGGAACGTTATTAAAAAGCTACCAGAAACATAAGGCAATTTGTACAACCATTGAAAGAAATACACAGCATGTTGAAAACAGAGTGAAATATTACTCAAACAAGACAACGCTTGATACACACTAGAGTGACAAGAACCAGCATTAAGTTTTAAACAAAAATAAAGATGTCATGGCTACAAGTATTATACAGTGATAAATACTTCAAAAATATATTAAGATATATGGAAATTCTCATTTTGTCATGGAAATCCAGAGAAATTCCAGCCTCCACTGGATTTCAATATACCAATTAAGGTTTAATATTTAAGTTCCTTTCCTTTCAGTAAGAACCAGTACTGCAGCCATTACTGTCCTGTATCAATACTTATCTTCTTGTAGTGTAATGAAATCAAGCCTTATGTTACATTAAGCCCTAATGCCTCTTGCATCACAGGCACCAATTGCTCTAAATCAACCAATGAGTTGCCTTTTGGTAACAAGCGCTGTGCACAGCATTTGAAGCCATAAACCACGTTAAATCACAGTCATTGTTCGCCCACTTTACAGTATTAATGGAAGGTGGGTTTGAAGACTTGCCCCCATGTAAATAAGACATCTCGAACAGAGGGTTTAGTAGCAAGTCCACCATAATGTTTTCCTAGCATAACATCAAGCACTCAGAAGTTACAGTACATGAACCATGCTATAGTTTAGGTTACACCTTCAAAAAGAAAGTCCAGAGGATGTTTGGAGACAACAGGTTTTAAACACGCACAAATAGTGCTTTAGTACACGTTTGTTTGTGCTGTTACTGGGTAGCGAGTGAAGCAGTTTATAGCCAAGGGTTTGGTGAGGCAGTTTTCTGAGCCAGTTTAAAAATATAGACTTCTTCTTAGAGGGTCTGTTCTATAGAAAATAAAGTGAAATCTGGTAAATTGTCAGTTTTGAGAGTACTTTCCCGTGGCAAGATCCGTTCATCGGCCTACCGCACCAAGAGGAAAGCCAATCCTGCCATCCCAATCCCCGCTGCGGCTGCCATGATGGCATTGCCAATGGTGCTGCTCTGCTCAGCCGCCTCGGAGCCGTGCCTGCCGAAGAAGCGACAGAAGCCATCCTAGAACAGCAAGAGAAAGGACATTGAGTTGCTCGACTCGCGATTAACTGGATTTCTTTTAACAAGCCTTTGGGCACAGTTTGGTTTACACTCCCAGCACAGGGTTTGTCAGCTGTAGAAACCTCTTTTTTAACCATAGAAGTCTAAGCCCACTGCCTTGGGTACACACAAAAATGCTTTGTGAGAGCCCTTGCACAAGGCAACTGAAAGAAGTAGCTACAAGCATTTGCTCAACAGACAATTGCAAACTTCCTATTGAGATGCTCGGCCTATCATTACATTATTTTTGCCCTTTTAGGCAAGTTTCTGACGGAAGCTGCCAGCATTGTTCCCCCTTGAGTTTCAGAAAGCATCTGAAACACAGGATATGGAAATTTCCACTTGAGAGAGACAGTGGGCCCAAGCTGGTCCCATTTTGGTGGACATGGGGCTGATTACACACTCTCTTGGAAGGGCCGGGTGGACACTGCTCAGAGCTGACCTATGACAGAGCAAAGCTGGCAGCTGCTCTCCCAGATCGTTGTGATAATCAGAAGTGGCAGCAATACAACTCCAGATGGTCGTGTTTGAACTCTGCTCCGCAGATGTCTATGTAAACAAGTTATATTCTTAATTTCTTCCGGAACTTTGTTCTTTACACTTTAATTTGTGCGAAAAGGCAGTGCGATTTTGCCAAGTGACAGTGTGCACTGCAGCCAACGACCACACTGTTCTGAGCAGTCAGATGGACCAGTGACCACTGGAAAACCAAGTTCATTTTGGTCTCTGGAAAAGTCAACGAAACCAGTGGCTGCTTCCCCTCCTTTCTATTTTTAGTGCTTATTTGTACTGACACCAAGTATTCCACTAGGACTGAAAATAGGAAATGTGGACAGTTCTGCGGGATAGCTGACATTTTGTGCAGAAACGCAGGCAAAGCTGCACGGACTCCTTAAAAACCGTACCTTCAGTGTGCATCTCGAGGGGCAGAAAGTCCACACCTTCCCCGGGCCCGACCTGACCTGACCGGCTTCGGGACAAGCAGGAACAAGAGCCGCAGGCCTGGCGGGTGAGTGCCTCCACACATAGGTGTATTTAAGAACAGGCACATGGGTAGTTTTTCCTTACACCTGGGAGGGGACCTGTGCTAGCCTGCTCACCGACATCCGCAGGCTGCGGACCCAAGGGGGAAGGCAAACCTCGCCCCCTCAGCCAGCAGCATCACTCCTGCGGTTCCAGGAGGCTGCACCCCGAGGGATCCGGCTGAGCCGCAGAACAGGGCACCCCCAGGCCCCTCGCTGAGCCACCAAGAGTCGCTACGGCCAGGAGCCCCCGGGGATGCTCCGCTGGTCCCGCCGGTGCCGCGCACGCCCATCGCCGGCAGCGACCCCGGCACGTCCCCCCGGCCGTACCCCACCGCTGCACGGCGCCGGGGGACCGCCCTGCCCCGCTAACAGGGAGGGGGCGAGGGTTCCCGGCACCCACCCCAGGCCGCCCCCGTCCCCGCTCACCCATCCGCCGTGCGCCTCCAGCCACTCGCCCCGCTCCTCGGCCAGGTAGGCGGCCAGGTGCGCGGCCAGGCAGCGCGGCCCGTCTCCGCAGCCCCGCTCGGCCAGCGCGGCCGCCAGCGTGCCCGCGAACACCACCAGCGCCAGCAGCCGGCCCCAGTTGAGGCCGCCGTCGGCCTCCAGCTGCGCCGCCACCCGCCCCAGCAGCGCGGCCGCCTCCCGCGGCTCGGCCCGCGCCAGCGGCGCGCACGAGCGGAAGAAGGGCCGCTCCTGCCGCTCCAGCTCGGCCGCCGCCCGGCGCAGCGCGGCCGCCGTGGGGCTGGGGGGCAGCGCGGCGCCGCCGCCGCGGTGCTGGAAGTAATCCTCCAGCAGCAGCGCCGTCTCCTCCTTCAGAGAGCCCGGCATGGCGGCTGCCCACGGCGGCGGCCCCGCAGCAGCAGCTGCCGCCGACTAAGAGGCGGGGCGGCCCCTTCGCCCGGCCCGGCCCGGCCCAGCCCGGGCGCTCCCCTCCTCCGGGGCGGGGCCAAGCGGGGCGGGGGCAGCGCGTTCCCCGCGGAGAAGGGTCCGCCCGCATGCCCCGGGAGGCACTTGTGGAGCAGAGCTGCGGGTCTCTCTGGGCAGCCGAGGGAAACGCTCAGTTGTGTTAATATATATTAAATGTATTAATGAATACATATCAGTTGTATTAATATATATTTTTAATATATCAAAATACTTGCTTTAATATTTTAGGATTTAGGGTTTTGTGAGGGTTTTTTTTCACATTACTGCCCCAAACCTGTATTTTTTGCACCAAAGGAGATGCAGGTTTTCCAGGACCATGGGAGGAATGCATTTGTATATTTACTCAGCAAATGCAGTGGTGTTTGCTTTTTGATGGACATATAGGAAAAATTTAGGATTAGGACCTGTCACGGGGCAAAGGGGGGGGCCCTTCACACTGTTGGTGTAAAATAAAATGGCTGAGAACAACATTGGTGTCATTTGCACAGCACCATGGTGCTATCTCAGCGAGACACCTTGCCTGCACCCCAGCTGTGCCCTTCCAGCTCCGAGTACCATCAGCTGCTTCATAGACTAGTGGGACTCCCATAAATACCACCCCAAGACTGATGGCAGATCCAGCACAGGGTACATCCAGCCTGTGCTTCCTGCCCAGTGCTGGTTTGCAGGTGAGGTTCTGATGGTGGCCTGGGGCAAAGTGAGGCTGTGACCCACTGTCACTGCACAGCCCTGCAGTGGGAGAAGCATTGCCACAGCTGCCTAGGACTGGGTCACTCTCACCTCTCATCCCACAACCGGCTCAAGGTGACCAACATGTCAGCACAGGACTGCTTGGCTTCATTCCACCTATATTGAGATACAGCTGTCTCCATTTTACATCCCTGTTAGAAAATCTAAAAATAGATGGTTGGAATCAATCCTGTTGCAATTTCTCAGATCGCTGTCAAGAATTGGAGTCGCTCCTAAGGCAAGCTCTTAGTTTTTCATCCCCGTATTTGGCTTTTGTTTTGTTTTGAAGCAGGGAAATACAATCTGTGTTTATGTGCTAGAGCAGTAGCTGGAATGATATCTTTACTTTTCATAAGAGCTTTACACACATGCTTTTTAAACTATTTTTCCTTACGATTGTTAATCCTGGAGCAGGAATTTCCTATTGCATTCCTCACAGCAGGAGAGCAAGAGGGAGAGGCTGCTCTTTCTCTAGCAATATCCTCTTCCACCCTTCCTGTTTATATAGCATTTTTGTTTAACAGGACGGAGCCGTCCCATAGTGACTGCCCCAGCTATAGCTCCTTCTCTCCATATTATGAAATAAAGGTGTTTCTCACATAAATAGCTTGACAGACTAAGGGGGGGTCTTAAAGTGCTGGGATTTCCAAATCTTCCCTGGCCAGTGTTTAACAAGTGAGAAATACAATGGGTACTTCAGTGTCCTGTTCCTCTATCTGTCGTTTATCTGTCATTTATGATGGGAAGTTGAGTCATTTATCTGATGGGAAGTTGAGGCCTGTCCTGTTTCATGCTTTCACCACTATCTCAGGAACAAAAAAGATGATTTTTCACAGGTGGCAAGACCATGCAGCCCAATACACAAGTCCATAGGCAGTGGCCCTGAAGTGAAAGAACCACGGGAATTTTCCTGTGTAAGAACCAATGCTAGATGTGATGTCAGCCTCATTCTCACTGGATCTGGTCACAGTTTGAGCACTGATGTCACTCAGAACAAACTGGCTCAGCACTTTCCCCAGCCCCTGAGAGGAGAGGAAATGAAACAATTGCACCTAAATTAAGGAGGTGTTTTTTCAGTGTCTGAACTGAGCACTTCCACCAAGCACCTTCATGCTGACCACAAATTCTACACTGAGGTGGAGAGGACAGCTGGCCCCAGCACAGTTCTCTCCTGACAAGGCAGAAAGCTGAACTGCTGCATCTCAAGGTGATCTGCACATCTGGTTCACCCAAACAGTGACAGCCCCAGCATTTCAGAGACCAGCTTTCTCTGGCATCCCACTGCAACTCGAGGAGAATCCTATGTGCCCACAAACACATACTCTGCATTTTCCAGATAAGGATCTGGAAAGAAAACATCATATTAGCTGTGATCCTTCTGAGCAGGAAAACAACCTGAATTCTGGCGTCCTGAATGCAGGGGGAGCTCAGATGGTGTTTCAGGTACTTTCAAGGACTGCTCACTCTCAGTTGCTGTGGCTCTCCTTGGGTATTTCCAGAAAACATTCCAGAAGCAATTTTCTGGTAGATCTGGGCTTTGCCCTAGATTTTGCAGGAAAAATGATCTAAGGAGCTATATGGTACAAAAAGTGAATGTCAAAAAAAGCAAAAAAACCAACAAAACATAGCTACCATTGCAAGTACCTAACAGCTGGGAAAAACTACTACATACATGTTCTCAATATGTAAAATACAATTTATTGTATTTAGGCTGTTCATAAGTATCAACACAACGTAGTATGTTTGAAACAAACATCTCGCCAATAAATACTATCTAAACATTAATATTAATCTTTTGATCAAATGTGTACAGTGTTTTGACTCAATATTGCACAGTGAGCTCTATATGACATTTCCATAGTGCATTCAGTTTGTTACAGGGATAGTTTGCCACAAATATTGCAAAGCATCAGAGTTGACTTTTCCAAGTGAAAACAGCTGAACTATTCCATTAGGGATGGAAGGCTGAGATTAATGTCAGTGTCCTAGGTTAATTGGTTATGGATTCACAGAACCTAATGTTTTCATAAATGAGGAGACTTTTGTTTCTTATATGATTTTTTTCTAAAAAAAAATCCACTTTCAAATAGAATGAGGATATTAACATCAAACTTATAACTCCAGTGATCAGTGAGCTTCTTTTCTCTTGTTTCAATCTAAATATGAATCATATATTTGATATTTTCAGAGCTGGATCTCATCACTTGCATTTCAAAGGCCAGACTGTGCAAGCCCCCAGCATTATTCAGCCCTTTGCTCCCTGTATGCGTCTGCTCAAGTTAGACTCAGTACCTGTTGGTATGAGCAGAGCTGACACACTACAGTCTCAATAGTTTTCAATGTATAAATGGAGATATAATCTCACAATGGTTCTATAATTAATTCTCATATTTACCTGATTAAATCTTGATTCTACAGCATCAGCTCTGCAGGGGGTGGTGCTGCCAGATTGTGTGGCATTCCCATGCTCACACAGAGGGTTGGGTGCTGCCAGCAATGTGGCCAGCTGTCCTGCTTCCCTGAAACCCAGAGGTTCCTGGATCAGATGGGCTCATGTGCTCTGGTCAGCACGGTATAAAACATTGGCAGGACTGTGGCTCACAGCAGGTTTTCAACAACTCACTGTTATTGATTCTCAAGTCCAAAACTATGTCCGTGGCAGTGGGAGATGACTGTTAAAATTAAGAACTGTATGATTTTGTTTTTAAGGTTTGACCCACATTTGCATGAACTTACACTGCTCTGACATTGCAGAAGGACCTTGAAATGGGATATATACTGCCTTAATATACATTTAAGCTACATTGCCCTGCCAAAGTGGTATGAACTGCTCAAAATGCAAATAAGAATCATGATCATAGAACGACTATGACTGACTCGGAAAAGATTTGACCATAGGTATAATGGTGCTTAATGCTTAGCATGTAGCATCCCTTAGTGCTTAGCATGTAGTATTTTTTTAATTAAAAGAAAATTCACTCACCAAGTGATACAATTAAAAATTTCTAAGAAACTACTGGTTAAGTATTACCTCATGATTACATAAATCATGTTTATATCCCTCCTCTTTGCCGTTTATCAGTTTGTATATATTTAGATTCTTTATATTCAGGTAACAGAGATGAAATACTTATTTCTATCTAAAAAGATAGTAGAAAAAAAAGGGATTGAAAGAATTTCTTTTCTGTACAAAAAAATACATTTTTATGACAGCAGCCAGTACCTTCACAGTAGGTCCTTTGCTCCTCTATAAGACCAAGGTTCAGTCATCCATAACACCATCATAAAGTATCAGAATTGTTTTTCTTTCCACTTTTCAACACTAAAATTCAATATGCTACTACGGAATGTTTCCAAAGCCTTATGCTACATCCTGATAAAATCAGGACTTTTTTTTTTTTTTTTTTTTTTTTTTTTACTTTAAAAAGAAACTCAGTTCATGCAAATAAATACACAATGTGCACTGAAATAGTCAATTCTATGATACAGGAGACTTTGCAGAAAAGTCCCTTTATAATTAACTAAACTAGTTCTAATAAAAGAATATTGTTTCAAAACAGAATTTAAACCATTTCGTTCTACTACAAGTTGATGTTTGCTAAGTGTTCAAGCAGACTATATTTTCTACCTAGTTGTTTTAATCTGTTGGTTCAGTGTCACTCTTTTGTAATGTAGTGAATATTTGATTTTGAGGAACGGCTTCTTTATGCAGTTTTTGTAGTCCAGGGTTTCAGTCTTCATTTGATTCTGCAAGCAGGATCTCAGGTTAAGCCCAGATCTGTAGAAAGTTGAACAATCGTTTGTGACAGTGACTCTTCTATCAAACTTTTAATTAAAATTTGGCAAGGCAATCAGGTGAGCGGTACAGAGTATCAGCAGCAGTGACATTTTTAACCCATGAGTCCAAAACTTAACAGTTCTGCTAGCACTTTGTGGGGATTTTTACTAGACTTTCCAGTTCATGCTTTACACCGTGTTTTTATACCCTCGTTAGGTCCTCTAGAGTTAGTTATCCTGTAACAACCCTTCCCCCTCACCCCCTTCTATTAACCCATCAAAGAAACAAAGAAGCACTCAGAGTGGGTGCTCCCAGCACTTACTCGGAGCGTGTGATCCCAGGAGCCTGAGCAGAACGCCGTCCCGTCGGGAGACACCCGCAAGGTGCTGACGCGATTTTCGTGTCCAAACAGGATGGATACACGGGACCCTTTCAGCACATCCCAGACATTTATGGTGTAATCATTATAGCCTGCAAACAGCAGGCGACCTACAGAGCGAATGAGATTTTACACAGTGAGGTCTTAACGTGCTTTGACTGCAGCAAGAGCCTTCTGCAAGACATTCATCCCCCCGTGAGACACAACGCCGCTTTCCCGTGCCGCCCTCTGACCAATACTCCCCCCAGACTAGCTGTGCTCCTGTGGGACAGCCCTGCCCCACCGCTGAGCTGTCCATACTAAATGCTGAAACAATTAAAATTAATGGGTTACAAACACAGCACATTTTACTTAAATCACACAGAATGTGTTCGGTCAATACAGATGGGAGATGACTCTTAATCGTGACAGACTGAAGAGCACTTTAACAGCTATTGCAGGGTCATAATACTTTGCTCAGTCTTTGCACAAGAAGTTAAATATAAGTGGTCGAATGATTAGTAGGCAATTTGGTAAGTGATTCATTGCTAACAGGACGAGCTGGGGTGCTTGTGACCATGACAGAGGCATTTGCCTCAGTCTCAGAGGGAGGGCAGTTCACCACCCACTCATCCCCCACCCAGGGTTACTGGGGAGCTCTGCATTTGTGCTGGGGCAGCAGAGAGAAGACCCGAGCTCATGGCTCAGGATCTGTAGTGAAAAGTGGTAATGTCTCTTTCTTCATGCCCCTCTAACATATTTTTACTATTAATCATTTACTCTCCTTTTAAAAACTATTTATGTAAGCACGCTTAATAGTTTAGTTGCATTTCATGTTTCCTTTGAAATGTTTTTCATCATTATTGTGAAATTCTAGCCCAGCTGTAGTTAATGGTAAAATATTTCCTGCCTTCAGTAGGGCCAGGAAAATACTTTTCATCACTACAACGAAGCAGAAGCCAGTTGGGTTATTTAAAGAGTAATTATTTTTACAGAGGCAAAAAAAAAAAAAAAAAAAAGCTTCCATGCATTAAATGTTTCTTTTGGCACTTATCACTTTTGGTAACTTTTAATAACAAATGCTTTATCAAATTAAACTGAAAAATTTTTCAGTTCCCCTCAAAATCTCAACACTAAGATAACCTCCAAAATTCAAGTCTCACCACTGAGAGAGAAGTCCACACTGGATGCTCCAAAAATGATGCTCTCTTTGGAATAAATTGCTACTTCTCTGTCTGCACGAAGGTCATATAAACGACACTAGGATTAAAACAAAACCAACAAACATGCCTCAGTAAAGGCTGGAGGCACTGGCTAAAATATTTTGAAAAAATAGGAGTGGGAAGTGCAGCTTAACAGGCATCACAGGAAGTGGCTGCTTGGCTTCTTTCCTTCTGCTATTTCTGCCTGCTGTTACTGGGACTCCTTTAACAGGGATCTAAGCAACACAAGGCTGTTTTGTATAAACTCTGTGAAGAATTTGCTTTTTCAAACCACTTCTCTAAGCCTCCTGCCTGTCCTGCTCTAAAGAGATGTGTGGTGGGCTTTGGACCATGGCTGCCCACTGAAAGTCCCCACACCCTCTTGCTTCCTCTCTGTGGTTTCCTACATATTAGGGCATCCTGCTACTGGGGAGGTGCATGGGGACACAGTCTCTGAGTCTGGGAGACAGAGGATCAAATCTCTAATCATTGCTGAGAACACGGACCACGAACTAACGAGGCTATAAACACACAGTGTAAAACATGAACAGGAAAGTCAAAGATGGTAGCCCTTGCTCTGAGTAAGCTAGGATAGCAGTCCCTGCCCTTCTATGAGGCCTCTTTGTCTGAAAAACCTACAGGAAAGTAACTGAAGTGAAATAATGCATTTTTGTACAGATCTTTGGTTTTTATTTCTCATGGAAAATCCCAAATCACCTCTAACAAGCTATACTTCCTGTTTTTATCATTTGCCAGCAAACTTTGACTTGTTTAACATGGAAATCATGTATCAGACTTCACTGCCATGCAGAAAGGCAGTCTGTTAGCCCTGAAATCAAAACACACTTTTGAAACTATTTCAACTGAAACTCCTCCTCAATAAGTTAAGTTTAAGCAAATACTGGTCAGATGGCTTTGCTACTACTAAGAGTTTACTATTGAAAAATGGCTGGTATTCAAGCCCGCACATAAAGAAGAGGTTTTTTGATTCCAGGGCAGTGGGGAGCTGCCAGGTGTGTGAAGTCCAGGTCACCCAATGCTCCAAACTGATGAATAATTTCATCAGACTGCCCTGATGGGGAGTTGGGGTCACTGCAGATGACAGCACTGTCATGTGAGCACACCTTTATGGTTTACCTCCAGACAGCCAGGATTATCTGTTACTCAAAATCCCCAAGTATATAATCAGGTCAAGGATACCAGTCTGTAACACTGAAAACATCAACCTCTTCATTTAAAGAATGAGGTATAAGGAAACTGCCAAAACCTCTGTCAGAAGTACAGAGGTGGAATTTCCCATCCTCCTGTTTAAGTCAGGGGTGTCAAGAATAGTTAAGAAAGAAAAACCCCATCAAATAAACTAGTAAGAGCCTGTGATGATGGGCATAAGAGCTTGTGATACTGGGCATAAAAAGAAAGTGCTCTCATCAGAATTTAATGATGGACAATTTCTCCCTATCACACTCTCAGCATCTCAAGAGCTCACAGTACCACATCCAAGTGTGCAGAAAGCTGGGCTCACCTTAGATATTAATTTACAATTGCAGTTTTTAAGACCTAAAAGCAGGGTACACTCTCTCCAGAAGAGCCCTGGAAGGTCTCCACATCCAATGAAGATAAAAGGAATGTTTCTACTGAGTTTAGCTGGTATTGGAGCAGACTCAAAACATGCTCTGAGGGCAGAATACTTTAGATAAAGTCTTCACCCTCACCCAACTCAGTGTGATGTTTGAATAAACAGAAGAAATAAGGTGCCAAGTGCTTCCCAAACATCTACTCTCAAGTTACACTTAACTGCCGGCTCAGTCCCTGCAGGGAGAGCCACCAGCCATATGCCTCACTCAGGGTGGAGGGCACCAGGTAAATGTCATTTTGCTTACATTGTGCTGACCCAATTTACCTGTCAATATATTCTGTGCCCCTCCTAGCAGATTGCTCATAGATAACTAGGATCCATTAAGAACTACTGTGTGATCTAGACCGACCTGGATGCAGTGACTCACTGCAGTGAAGAGTGTTGGCAGTGAGTCAGACCGACAGGGAGGAGATGAATGTGATCAAGGCCACCCTGGGGCTGCAGAGCCAGCTGCCCACATCTGCCCTGCTCTGTGCTGAGCCCACAGCCCCTCTGCTTGCTGGGACAAGCTGCTTCTCCTGACACAAGCTTCAGCATTTCAGCTGGTTCCTCCCATGCTGTGACCAACAGTTACACAAAGTCAAATATCTTCCGGTAAGACAACTATTTTTGGTCATGAAACTTCAAACATAGAAAATCTGAAATGAATATTTGGACAGTACCTCATGTAGACAACTTTGCAGAAGTGACCTACAGTGTTACTAGATTTTCCCTATAGCATATATAGTATTTAATATCTTATAGGAATTATTATTTCTGCAACTATGGTGTCACAGGCCCAGTTTAGTCACTGAAAGTCCTCTGTGGTTGTGACCTAATCTTCTAGGAGAATCTGACTTGGGAAGTAACAGAATTTCCCTAAATTCGGTTGCTGAATTAACATACCGTGGCATCGTCTGAACCAGAGGCAAAGGCATCTCCACTTGGATAATATCTGTGCACAAGTAAAAGAAGACCAGAACACATTACATTACTTGGATGAGGTCAGACTTCAAAAATAGAACCAGAACATTGCTCAACACTGCAAATGTGTCCTCTCCCAGAAACAAACTGACCTGACACTGTTGATATCTGAATCGTGGGTTTCAAATGACTGGATGCACTGACCAGACCGCATGTCCCAAACCATGGCTTTCTTGTCACATCCCTAATAAGACAAAAAAAAGACAGCAAAAATCACTACAGTAGAGCAAATGGTGATATTCACCCCTCATGTACCTGACATTTGTCATCAAGCCCAACTACTTTTAAAGGCTTTGAACATCACAGCTCTGAGGGGATTTAACCAGCAAAGCAGCCCCAGAGCTGCCTGCACTGGTACCCCCAGCTGGTGCAGTTGCGGGTAGAAGAAGAGGACATCATGAAGGCTGAAGCCTCAGGACAGTGGGGTGCAGATAGCACTGGGTTGTCTGCACAGGCAGCCCCACACTGACCAGCACTCACAGCCCTGCTTTGTTTATGCTGCTGCCCTGCCTGTGTCTGCAGCCCCACCATGCCACAGAGCTGCGTAACTCACTCTTTCCCTTACCACATAACATGCCCAATATAAAAAGTTAATACCCAGCATTCAAAGTTTTATAACTAATTCTTTTCACACACTGAAACAGAAAATTAAATAGTGCATCCGGAGGGCCTCTTGTCCAGCCTCCTACCAGAGTTAACCCCTGTCAGGGCTCTGCACCCTCAGGCTTGATGGTGTGGTTGGGAGAGAAAAGCAGCATAGCAGCACTTCATCTCATCATCAAGCTCTAATCTGCCCTTCCAAACTGTGCTTTGAAAAGATCATTTAACACTCAGTGCTCAGCACCCTGAATGCTTTGGGCAAGGGCCTCGCCCATCTTGTCTGCAATGTCCTTGGGGCAGGAACCATCCCATACCTGTAGGCTCATGCTCTCAGCAGCAGTGTCTCACTGCTGCCACAGTCACAGTGACAGGAAGAAGAACACGGTCTTTTCTTTTAAGAGTGACAGAAGATTTCAATAAATCTGCCCCTTCTGAGAGGCAGGCAGTGGGCAAGGCTCACCTCTGGGGGCTCAGCCTCTCAGGGGCTGTGTGGGAAGCACAGGGCAGACCAGGTGGCTGCTGCTTGTGCTGAGCCAGAGCGCCCTGCCCAGCAGACCATGCCACACATGTTGTTTATTTTAATCAAATATGATTGCTAATTAAACTAAACAGTCTCTTTACAATTCATATATTTCTCTCTTTTTTTTTTTTTAATTCAAATTCCGTTGTCAAAATGAAACCCCAATGTTTTTACCAATGATGTCATGATTTATGTTCCTTTGCACCGAATTGTGGTTTGGTTTAGTTTCGGGGAAACCAAACAGGATTGAGAATATTTTGGACTCAGCATATTTCCCTCTCAAGCCCCATCACAGTCCAAGCCCAGCCTTTCATATCACTTCCATGTGCACTGTTCTTACTGACCTCTCTGGGAGGTTGGGGACAAGACCAATCTGACAAGCTGGTTCTTTGACTCCTAAGGTTTTGAAGGAGAAACCAGCAACCACCTGTGGAGAGATGGGCCCCCTGAGTGATATCCAACTCAACCCAAGGAGCAGAGCTCAGAGGGCACGGAGCACAACAGCCTGGGACGCAGCCCTGAGCTCACCCAGGAGAGCTGGAATTTTGAGTTAAGTTGTTAAACGTAACATCACCCAGCCTCTATGCTGATGGACTGACATTGCTTATTCCAGCTCAGGGTTACTGTGTTGAAGAGGCACAGCATACAGGGAGTCTCTCCATGCTGCCATACCTTCAGGTTGCACTGTTCTGCCTATACCTGCATTGACACGATGTAAGACAGATCTGAAGTGGTGTTTTGCATCTGATGAATTGAGCGCCTGTAAGCACAGACATACCCAAGCTGCTGTATCAACACCAGTATGACATATTCTCTTAGTAGTACCATAGCTGCTTGTGATTCTTTGCCCTATAATAAGCTGAGCTGTTCCCAGGGAGAATGAATCTATCCTTTCTGGGAAGCAAACTCGGTGACAGGAAAACCCGAGAGAAGTAATGCACTTGGATGGAATTAGCTTTCAGTCACGCTTCAGAGCAGCTGTGCTAGCAGCAGGCAAACTGGGCCAGTGTGCTGGACCCTGCTCCTGATGGGCCAGCCAAATCTGATAAAACAGCCATAACAGAAGAGATCCAGGTTTATTGTGCAGGGATGGGACCATGACTCCAAGCACCCCTAATCCATGTTCGGCACCCTCTGGCACAAGGGCCATTTCCATCATCAAGCACAGGATCGGCCCTGGGCCAGTGCTTGTGGGGCTCAGAAACCAGGTACCTTCAGCAAAGTTACTGGTAGCAACCTGCCTCCAGCAAGAGAGGTCATCTCTCAGCTGCTGCCAGCTCTCACCTGCACACTCAGTCTCTAATGTGGGAAAGACCAGGATCACCTTGAAAAGGAGCAGAGCTCCATTTCACTCACCTTTATGCCTTGCCTGCCTCGCTGCCAGGCTGTGTGCCAATGGCTCAGCTGCCTGGGAACAGCGATCCCTCGGCAGCACGACAAGACTTGGAAGATGCCCTGGGTACTTTCCCAGACCAGTCCAGTCCTGCAGTCCCAGTGAGGCTTGTGTTTTCCTCTGGGCCAGGACAGGGAGCGGGCAGTTTTTGACTGATAAAGGGGCTTTAAATGCCTCTGGTACCGCTGGAAGGCACAGAGGACTCAGCAACAGCTGAAGATGTGGCCACACCTCATGTCCCTGCTCCAACATGCACGAAGGTTTAGCCAGTGTCCAAGCTACCCCATGACTTCTGGGGAGTGGTTGAGGGACACAGTGACATGCACGTCATTTGCAGCCCCACTTTGATGCCCTGAGCACGACCTGATGCCTGTCACACCCCATCTCACTCCAGAAAGCTGGGCACAAGAAAGGAGCAATGTGTGGGAAGTCCTCTGCTGTTCCAGGCTCCAATCCACAGGGATTCACACCTCCTCTGTGGCAGGAGCCCACTGCTCTAACTCTGAGCCTTTCCCTTCCCTGGAGAGGCGTTGTTTTGATCTTGAGCTGGATTGCTTTGGTGTGGGGTGGAACTTGCTAAGTAAGCAGAACTGCAGTCAGACTGGCTGGGTGGGTTTGACCCCACTGTCAGGGGTTTAATTCGCTCCAGCTTGTAAAATGTGCTTGCAATGAGTGGATTGCACTGGGGCATCCAACATATACTCCAGCACTCACTCAGTAAGATCAGAAGCCTCCTGCTTTGCTGCCTTTTCATTTCCATATTCCTTAATTTTATATTATGAAAAGAAGCTCCTGCTTACCCCAGAGACAAATGTATTTCCTGTTTCGGAAGGGGCCAGGTCCAGGCACAGGACATCAGCTCCATGACCATGGAAACTCTGTAGAAGCTGCCCACTCTCAACATCCCATAGAGCACAAGTTCCATCTCCACTTGCTGTCAGGATCTATAGGATGTGAGAAGAATCACAATACAAAAATCAACAGTTACAAAGAAACAACTGACATCCCACACATACACCAAAGGACAGCTTTAAGTTAATGAAATATCAAAGCCATAAATCCACTGTGAACCTAAGTACTTTTCATGGCTTTTAGTTTTAAGGAAAGAAGTAAAGAGTGGAAAGGAGAGCTGTATTGACACCACTATACCTACACAATGTTTCTACAATGGCCCCTTTTGTGCAGTGGGGTTTGCAGAACTGATGGCACTAAGGACATGCTGGCATTTCCTTATTCTCCAAAAAGAAGGTAGAACCATACTGGTATTCCTGTCTGCCCCTGTATTTAACCCTATCCATATACAGGCTGCTGGAATTCAACCTAGGCAAAGGGAAGAATTGTTGGAGCTAAGTTTACCTGTTTAACTCTCTAATTTATTGGTTTTTTCTGCTTGAAATAGTCAGGTTAAACCCAATTAATTTGGCTTAAGACATGGATTTTCTGAAAGGGCTGTAAGCCTGTCTAGACAGTTGTTTGATAAGTCTATCAGCTCTCACTTGTCCAAAACCATTTGTGTGTGAAAGGGCTTGAACAGACACTGACCGAACACAGCCCACAGCTTCCCATCTGCTACAGCACTTGTAGAAAGCGCATGTGATCAGAGCTTGTTATTGTGACTAAATCCTGATGATGCTCAATTGTTCAAAATTTCCCCTTGGCACCCGAAGCTGTTATGCAATCACAAATTTCATAGGTTGACAGGGTTCCTGTGCACTGGCGAGGAAGGAGGC
This sequence comes from Lepidothrix coronata, assembly GCF_001604755.1. Classification (NCBI taxonomy): domain Eukaryota; kingdom Metazoa; phylum Chordata; class Aves; order Passeriformes; family Pipridae; genus Lepidothrix; species Lepidothrix coronata. The sequence continues at coordinate 9,397,754 of NW_016690191.1, forward strand.
AAGGGTGAATGAAGGAGGGCTCTCGGTTTTGTACACAGGTTTTTCTCATGGTTGGTGAGGAAATTCAAGGGATCCCAGCGGGCAGTCAGAAGTTAAAAACAAAATACTCTTCAAGAAGAAAACGATCACGCAGTCACGAACCCATTCACAGAGTTGCATAAAGGTTAAACACTAAACATGTTTGACAGATGCTCCAAAAACTCTTCCCGTAAACAGAGGTCTGCAAAGCTGCAGAACAGACTGTTCTGAATCCTGCAGTAGAGAGACGCTAATGCTCTCAGATGATGATAGCAGAAGAAAGTCCTGACTTGTCTTTCTGGCCAGCTTTTGAGCCTGGATCAATGAACTTCTCTATTCTGAGAAATATTTGTACTTGGCTGACGAATGAAGCCTTTCAGCTCTGAGGATTTGCTCTTGCAATACTGTGTAAGAAAGACATGAGGGGAATAGGAGTAGCTAAAGGTGTAGGGGAAGGGTCTGTTGGCAACCCAGAGCTTCAGCTAATACTTAAAGAAAAAGGTTATGGACTCAACTTCACGGTATTGCTATTGAAAACTAAACCAACTCTGAAAATCTAAAACCAGAAGGGAATTAACAATCTTTGCTGTTGGACTCTCGCTTGCTGCACTAGGGGCTCCTACAGCGCTGGATGGGGATCCTGCCTTGCCTGGCAGCAAGAGGCAGCACTTGCACAGGGCAAGGGACAGCAGGGGCACAGCCCCTGCTCACTGGGAGCACAGGCACGGGGGTTGGGAACAGCAGCAAGGGGAGAGGGGCCATCTTCACCTCCTCCATCACCACAGGCGTCATCCTGCTTCTCAGCCCTGCCACACTAGAGCATGGCTGCCTGCCCTATGCAAAACACTTGAGATCCCAATTAACTGTTGCTATTAATACACATGGAGCATTGTCACGTGGGGAGCATTATCACACTGCAGAGCTGCAGATACCTAATTTAGGAAGCGAGGCTCCCTGGCTCTTCTCACTGAGGTGGGGGAGGCTCTCTCAAGCAAGACTGATTTGGGGCACTGAGAACAAGGTGCATGGGTCACCCAGCTCTGCGCTTCTGCACTTGTCTTGGCCCAGGTGGGAACGTGATCAGGAGTAAGGGTGGGACCCCTTCTTTCAGCATCCACACAGCCTGAGAGTGGCTTTAATCAATGATAAACCACCCCTAAATCTCCTCTCTTTCCCTCTCACTGCCAGATGCCCATGGGCACATCAACCCCTAAACTCCAACCCAGCCTTTCATTCCTTTGAGGGAAAACAGAGCTGTAGTTTAAGAAAGCAGTCAAGGCAGAGCAGCAGCCCTGACACCACCTAGCAGTGGGAGCTGGGGGGGCACTGGGCTGGGGGACACCTCCACCTCACGCGAGAGCTGCTCCAGGACAGGGAGTGCATTCCCCCGGTGACGAGAACTGCTCTGCACATAGCTGGGAAAGCTCCTGCACCATGTGCTTGTTGCACTGTGCACCCTCAGAGCTCCTGAATAGTTCTAATTCTGAGGCCTTTGTGTAAGTGGAAAAAGATAAGAAATCTGGTATTCTCTAGGATCTCCTACATAACAGTGTCCTAATAGAAGCTTGGCCAACCCACTTGCTTGCATTTGTTTCAATGATAACATGCAGTGCCATAAATGATCATTTATAAGCCTAGCAATCATAAGAAAATTTATTTTTAAAGACCTCAGAAAAATCTCTGAATCACTAAATATAAAACACCTTAATCCACTGTGTATTATCTAACAATAGTTGTACATTACCTTCAATATCAATGCAGTTTGCTGTATTTAATATGAAGAAAAAATACCTAACCTTTCTTTTCTACTATGAAAAAATAACAATGCATTTAGGTATGGAGAAGAAAAGAGGAAACCGGTTTTATGTCTCATGAAAAACACTCCACTTAATTTATACTGCTCTAATTCAGCGGGGTTCCTACACAGTAAGGTCAGGGCTAAGCAAGTCTGAGCACTGGGTACCTCTACCACTTGTTTCCATGGCAATGGACTTAAATTAGCACCTCAGAGTCATTACAGAAACCAGAGAGTGACAAACAACAACATACTTTCGGGCTTCACATGTCCTGAAATAGAAGCAATGAGAGCTGATATTTCCTTCAGAAGAGCTCCAAATATCTGGAAGAAGGGAACACGATAATCCCTTTCCAGCAGCTCTGTTGACACCGAAAGCAATGAAAATGCTCCATTCTGCTGCAGAGCTGCACTGAGCAGAGCTCTAATTAAATTCAGAAATCAGAGAGGACAAGGGGATTATCCTGGCTCCTTTCATCATCTTCCGTGTTCCTGCAGAATGAGATCTTTGCGATATTCACTACAGAGTGGCCTGGTCTCAGAAGATCTGCATTTAGTTCCTGGCTCTGCCATTGCCTCCCAGTGTGGGCCTCTGTGCTCCACCCCACCGGCTGCGAGATGGGGACAGCATCCCTCCTTTCCCTCGAGGGAACATACCACTGCACATACAGACAACAGGGATGCCCCTGTGGGGCCAAATGTATTACTTGGTACAAATAAAAAATATTAAGAATGAAAGCAAAAGCAAAGTTGTCCGGATGTCCAGGACAAAGGAGGCAAACAACACAGTTTCTATCAGCTGGCGTAGTATGTACCCAACCTAGTCCTAAGCAAACAGTGTTTTTAACTATTTGCAATAGTCTGAGCCCCTGAAAGAGCAAACTGGCACAGATCAGGTGAGCAGAGAACACACAGGTACCAGCGAGCTCCCTCTGCAGAAGCAACAGGCCTTTGCAGGGTGCAGCCTGGCCACGGGCTGTGAGGAGCATCTCCTTACAGCAGCTTTTGCAGTACCTTCACTGCCCCCTGAGAGGGTCTTCCAGCAGCCCCTGCATGGAGCAGGATATGGTTCTGGGAGCAAGGAACATCATGTGCACCGTGTACGAGTGCAGCTCATGTTAGGTGGTGGTGAGCAGCGGGAAGGGAATGCGTTTACCTGCATGTCTGAGTTAGTGAAGCTGCAGGCAGACAAGTAGTTTGTGTGCATTGCAACCGATTTCTTCTTTGCAGCCATATTTTCATTTTTTTCAAATGTCAGAGGGTACACAGAACACTTGTTGTCCAGGCCACTGAAGAGAGTAATAATAGCAATAACAGAGAGAGGAGAACTGGTTAAAACTGCAACGACAAAAGGCGAGTGGTGATAAGAAGGAAACCACCTGTCAGTGCTGCGCTGCCAAACCCTTACAAGTACCGACTTCCCTGTATTGTGCTGTGTGGGATCTCCCTGTGCAGGGAAGCCCCAGCTGCCTCACCAGGCTGGCTGCTTTACAGAACTTGAACAGCTGCGCCTCAGTATTTTTTACCCTTACCGAGTTTATAAATGCCACTGAATGAAACCTCACGAAAGCATAAACTTGGAGGTGACAGCAGTCACCTCAGGGTTAATGTTTCACATACAGCCAAACTGCCATTTTTCTGCTGACATATGTCATTGCAAAGATCAGTATTTAAGCATAATTATTGATCTATCTTAATAAATTTGACCTAACTACAGAAGAGACAGTACAGCAAGTGGAAAGTGTGAAGACAGACCTTTTAGAAGAGTTTGGAAAAAAGGCAACAGAAGCACTGACGTCTGCAGCTGATGTGTCCCTCCTGGACAGTTCTACCAGTTAAGCTGTGTCAGATAAAGGACTCATTTCTAAAGGCTCTGATCCTTTCCTCGAGCCGTGGTAGATCAGCCCTGCCCCGGTCCCTGGGATCCTGGCACACCAGCAGTTGCTGGTTCTGTGCCTTACATTACATGTACAGCACTTAACTGACAGCACAACAGAAATATGGAATTAGGTAGTGCAATAAATGCATATGTGTATTCCTTCTCTCCCTTACATATGTGAATAGAGTTTTCTTGCCATTCTTCGAGTTTTAGTCAAAAACCCAGTTTCCAGACTTGCTCTCCACACGTGATTATGGAGTCTGCCTGCCTGTCTCAGTCTGCTGCTTTCTAGATTTTCAGGCCACACAGTGAAGTCTCCCTTTGTTCCTTTCTCTTGCCCCAAGCTTGCTTTGTCTGTCTGATCCCCCCAGTCACTTTTAAAAAGATGCTTTGCCAACATTTCATGTCTTTGTTTTTTCCCCTGCATGAACTCGATGTTGTCAAACTTGAGCCTTCCAAGAAAAACTTGTAGAAGATTATCAAGGATGGGGTTTCTTCTCCCCACCCCATCTTAGCAAGATCTATTCACATTGTTAGTGATGAACCTCTACCTCACAGAAGAATGAGTGCAAAGTAAGAACAGGATTAAAACCTCTTTCCCTTAGAATATATATCCAACATAGACAACCACACTGGAACAGGGAAGTAACATGCATGCAGAATTCCTAACCCATGATATAAATGCTGAAAGAGGATTATTTTCCATGCTTACACAACAAATGTTATTGCACTGAAGTCAGTGGAGATAATGTGTACAAGCCATTATAGGAATAGAATCAGAGACACTGAGTGTAGTCCTTCCACCCACAATCGCAGCACGCAAACTCCTATCTGTCAGCTTCTGAAGGCACCAGGACAGCACAAAAAAAATCAAACTTCTCTGTGTAAGCAGCTGTGGAAACTGGGAACTTACCCACAAGCAATGGCACATCCAGATGGGGCATATGCACATGCCATCACCCAGGTACAGGGCATCGTCACCGCGTGTTCCTGAAACACAGCGTCTCTTTAGACTGCGATGTCACTGTTTCTCTAACCATTGCAAGGAAAATAGCATAGAGTAATAAGTTCAGTATTTCTGTAAGACATTCTGAGGGTCAGTGAAAGGTAGAGGTGTTTCCCCCAGACATAACTCACATGTCAGGCTGGGACAACTCTTACTGCAGAGCTCAGCAGAGCAGCAGGAGGATGGCTAGTCCTTCTCTGACACTTTCCACTTTATTCATGAGCACCAAACTGATCACAGAGCATGTTTTATTTGGGTTGTTCAGGGCTGTAAAAAGTCCCCATTGCTGCACATGAAAAAGTGAGTTAAAGGCATGTAGTTTTTTCTCATCTGAGTGGCACATAGTGCCACAAGGCAGCCAGGCAGGGCTTGGAGGAGCAGCAGCACTATTTCACAGTGAATACCACAGCTGAAGGATCCCAGGTGATCACACAGGACATATGGTACAATGGTTACTCAGGAAGGACCTGTTTTGTTGGCTGGGCTTTGCCCAAGCCAGGAGCCCTCCCCTGTCAGCAAAGAGGCTGGATCAGAGTCTCACAATGGAGACCATGACAAACCCCAGTGCCCTGATAGGGACTTTGCTCAGAGACAGGTCAAGGCAGCTGACTTCTTTTTTAGGTGCTGGTGGAGATCTGCATATTATCCCATCATCCCACTCTCCTGTGACACCTGTGGGCCCTTCATCTCATTCCACCGTCATTTGCCCTGGGCACAGAAATGTGAATTTTGCTGAAGTTTCACTTACCTTGTTGGTAGTGAAGGAATCCCACACGATCACCTTCCCATCCTAAAGGAAAGCACAGAGAGAGAGAAACTGAGGCCTTACAGAGACATGGCTGTAAGCCTGCTTCCCACTTTGGGGAAAGCACTGCTGTTCATTTCTATCCCCCAGTCTGTTATGGCCTGAAATTTTTGTCGCCATCTTAACAACAGCACAATGGTCACAGTGAAGCATCAAGGAGACACTCCTCAACAGTGCCAGTTGTATCTACTACAAGAAAAGCATATCTCCTCACCAAGATGACTCATGTTGGCTTAAAAGACCAATGTTTTTCCTGTTTTCTTCCCTCCCTTTTAGTGGGTTCATGAGAACTCCTTTCGCTTGCAGGACATGCCACAACCAGGACCATCCCCTCAGGAACCTGCTACTAGTGAGCCCTCAATTGCCTCCTTTAAGCCACAATGTGTTTTTCCCAGCCTGTAACTACCACCTGCAAAGCTGGCCACCTCTCCCACCTGTCAGTGGCTCGCTACAGGACCTTACAAATACAGAGGTGACCCGTATCACAAATCACTTAACTAGGTGGCAGCACTCATGGGGACTACTTATGGACATTGCACTGTTTATTCATCTTCCCTTTCCTTTCTCTTCCTGGGTTTCCCTTTACTTCTCACCACACTTATATAACCTTTTATTATCCATTGATACGATCTGCTAAATAGCCACCCTAAGAACCCTCTACAGAGAGCAACACAATCACTTTGGGTATGGCAGCTACACCTGTGCCAGCTACTTTGCCTTATGCACATAATATTGTTATCCTCCCTGTAAGCTAAATGTTTATTACTGAGCAACAACTGCTGCTGTACCCGGACTTATATAGTTCTTAAAACAGATTAAAAAATGCATTTCAACCTGCCTGTTCAGGTTGAAATGCATTACACACTAACATTTTAACTACTTTAAAAAAAGGTGACATTAGTTATTTAAAATTATTCTCTTTGCTGAGATCACCATGAATGGTAAAAACTCATAGTAACTGAAGGTGGCTTGCAATGCAGATTGCCTATTTTTATCCCTCAAGTGAGACCCCTGACAGATTTCATGTAGGTCAATGAACAGCTGTGAGATGCAACAAGCACACTGAGTGCCATACTGGGCTCAGGAAGAACCAGGGGATCTAGAAAGTAATTATCTCATTACCTCCTCCAGCTTAGGAGACTGGTCTTGAGCAGGTGTTAGGACTGTTTCTCAAAATGCCCAACTAAATGCAGTAATTTTGGTAGGATATTTGAGGCTTTCAAGGTCACATCAATCATACAGACTGCAGAAGAAATTTCTGTGCACAGAAATCTCTGAAAGAATCAGCATTTCTTCCCTTCCCTTTATTTTCTCTGAACACGTAATCTGAGAAATTTACTACATATTTCATCTGTAAAGAACGAGGAAATAAAAGTGGCCTTCCATGAGTTCTATTTTCTATTATAGTAGGGAATATGGGGAAACTCTGTGTATGACTGGACAAGAACAATTTAGGGTATTAACTACAACAGGGGTAGCAATGATCAGAAGCTTAGATTTAAGCTTTCTGAACAAATAGATTGCCAATAAACTTCTTTCAGGGCATCTTGAAAACGTTTACACTATTCACAGGTATGATGTGCAAAGAGTGGCACACAGCACAGCCAGAAGATTTGTATACTGCCCAACAGCATACCTGGGAAGAGCTCACAATTCTTCTCTTGTCTTTGCACCAGTCCATACAGAGAACTTTATTTCCATGGCCCTTTAGGGTCCTCCTGGTCTTCATCACAAACTGGCCCAGCGCCTCCACACGCTCTGCCACCTGATGAACTGCAAACAGCTGGTGGTTAGAGAGCCCTGCATCAAAGCTCTGCCCTGGCAAATCTCTGTGTTTAGGAGTAATGCCCCTAGAGGAATTAATCCATGAAGTTCGAGTCCATGGTGCAAGGCAATGAACTCTGTTTCAGAGGTGGCGGGTGGTAAAACCAAGGTGGGCGGCATATGAACATATTTACCAGATAAAGATAAGGATGAATTCACCCAGGGCTTAAATTCCAGGGATGTAGCCGCTGAAGGCCTTGCAGACCATCACACCTAAGTATAACTGGAAAACAGATTACCCCTTTGCCCCCTCCTACTGGGAAATCCTCAGGCCTGAAAGTGGACAGCCAGCCCCCAGTGCAACACATGCTTCAAAGTACTCAGCAGAAGTGAAGATCACTACTGGGTCTAAGAGGAAAAATCATACAGAAGAAGGGGGTAGGCATCAAATCTCCAGAGTTTTAATGGTAAAACAGTTGTTCTGGGTGTGAGACTCCCAACTGCAGTTGGCTCTCAGCACTGTGTGGTGATGGAGTGTGATACAGGTACTAACTGCCCTTCTGGTGGCCAGGGGAGCCCCCAGGGCCAGGACACAGCTCTGAGTGAGCAGTAAGCTTGGGATTTGCTATAAGAGCACACTACCCAACTTTTCAACAGTATCTACAGACATCACGGACTTCATGGGATGTATCAGCTTTTTCTTTTACAACAGAGAGTTTTCCTGAGTAGCACCCTCTGATGAAGAAATCAGTTCTTTCACACCTCATTTAATAGCAGTACTTTCACCTGATATTCTTATAAAACAAAAAAAAAATTGCATTTCCATTTGTGCCAATTGACTTTGACATAAAGCTGCACAGACATGCAGCTGACACAACTAAAAGGTGTCTCATGTAACCCTGATGCCTCATGCTGGGGTTATTTGTACATGTCTGGGACAAAGTGTCATCTGAGGAAACCTATTTGCTCTGCTCCAGCATGTTCATCCAGCATGGAGCTGAGGAGGACCGTAATTATCTTGGCACCCTGTAGCAGCTCTTCACACAGAGCATGAGGGAGGGTGAGATTTACTTCAAGTCTCATAGCAGAGTAGGGGTCCTGAGGCAGGAGACTGGCACCAGAAACAAAAATTACTCTGTCTAGAGAAAAGCTAATAGGATCCAGCACCTCTCTGCATTGTGTGTTTGTCCACACTGAAACCTAAGATGGTCCAGCTGCTGTTAGCAATGGGGGCAATGCCTGACTCAAGTCTTTCGAAATTAATGCTGAAGCTCACGTGCTTTAATGAGCCGGTGCAGGAAATCTTAAGCTTTTCACTGCCAAGTTGGACACTGAGGTACACATCCCCCATGTCAGGTGATGCTCTGGAGCTCCATTGCCACTTCACCCTTCATCACTTTTCTAGGGCTGCAAGAAAGCTCACGGGCTAGGAAGGGCTGTGACAGTGACAGAGCAGGCATCCTGAACTTCGAGACCATTCCCTGGCACAGGCTCAGGGAAGCAATTTCTGCCTAAGGCAGAGACTGATTTCTAGTGGATTACCTTTCCAAGAGTTGTCTTTCAAAGCCACCAGCCCCACAGGCTGTGCCAGAATAATGTTCTCACCTGAAATCTCTGCTCAACCAGTCTCACAGAGCCCGGGGATGGGTGCTGTCCACCATTCCTGACAACTTGTCCATAGGTCAGAAGCCAATTTCTGAGAAAGTACCATATAAACCCACTGAGGAAAAGATACATTCTCTCCCTATCATTGCCCATAGAAACCTGCCAAATGATCCAATCAAAAGACATGAAAACACAGGACAGGAGGTTATTATGGCAGCTGGAAAGATGCTTGTGTCCAGAACATATCTGAAAAAACAAATGTGGCACAGACAATGAACAAAGCATTTCCATTATGTCAGTGCAGCTGAGACTCTGTGAAATTGTCTGGTTTAGCCTCACTGATTCTCTGAGGACGCTTATCTCCAACCACAGCCACAATAATCCTGCTCCCACCCAGCACAGGTTCGAGAGTCAGATAATTATTTTTAAGCATTCTTCAATATTGTTCCAAGATAGTTGAAAATCATGCACTCAGACAAGTAGATCAGCTAAAGCCAGTAAGTAGCTTGAGTAGTTTTACAGAGGTCCAGATAAAACTGCCTATTTTTCTTAAAAATATTGTTTGGCCTGAACAGGAGGTGTGGACTTGATGCAGGCACTATTGGGTCTTTGATCTTTTCCGTGCAGGAAGTCAATTAGGTCTAATGATCTGTCTGGCCTTAGAAATTTAGAGATTGCACAAACAGAACAAACTTTTCTCTATGCCTAAAATTTTAAGCTATAGCATTGAATCCTTAAAACTGCAAGACTGCAAATCAAATGTATGTTTGGCATTTCCTTTTTCTGTCCACATTTTTGAGAGCTGATGTTCCAAACCAGTTGAACAAATAAGGGCAATCCTATTTCAGCCAGCTGTTTGTTTTGGGAACCACACAGGGAAAGTCACAATCAAAAAAATGTGAAAGATACAATTTTAGATTAGGAAAAAAAACAAACCACCCAACCAAGCAAAACCCAGAAAAGATGCTTTATTCTGAAACTTACAAGCTCTGCAGAAATAGTACTTGGGAGTATCTGAAGTGTAAAAGAGCTCTGATACAGAATTAATATAAAATATCATGAGGGAGCATTGCTCTACAGCAGCATAACACTTACATCTCAGAAATCCTGTCATGGCTATGCAAACACACCTTTCCAATGGAAGTTTACAGATTTCACATATGACAAAGACATGAGTATTTTATGACTATCAATGGCACACAGAGTTATGGTATCACTGCAACCACAGTTAAAACTCTGTGTGAGCAAAAATGGGTTTAAGAATATTCTTAAGAGGTGTGTTAAACAGAGGCCCTGCTAGTTCTGACACAGAAAATATACTGTAGAAATATGGTGATTTATGGTAATGTTTCTGTAATGAGGCTATTTCCATTTGTTTAATAATTCCAATTAATAGGACATTCATATAACAGATGATTGTCTCATTTGGACAAGAAATGCTCTATTTACTCCAGAAAAAAAAAAATTTAACCCTTCCTCACCTTAAATTTACAAATGTTTGTCAGTCCCTCATTCTTAGAAAACATGAAGAACTAAATCATTGGATACAGGCTCAGATTCCTTTTCAATGTTTAGGACATCAAAACACAAAAAAAAGTTTTAATGACCCACTAATATTTCTAATAGAGTAAGGTGTGTGATTTCAGAGGAAAAAAGTTATTTATATGTTTTTTAAAAAACACACCCCAAAATGCCCAAAAAACATGCAATAGATTATATCATTGTAATTATAAAAATGAAATTATGAAAATGAAAGGATTTTTATCTGCCTGGACAGGTGAATTAATACCTACTTGAGGAGCTCCAAAAAGTAAGGTTAGCTTATTTTTCTTGAACTTGGAGGGAGGGTGATAGTGGGAGGGCAGAGTTGAGGTCTGTCCATATAATTTCTGTCACGTTATCCCTGGATCGTGAAGCTGCAGCTGAGAACGGCGAGTTACAGCATTGACAGCTCCGGCACTGACTCACCCCGCACCTCTGAATCAGCACTGCATCCCTGCAAGTTGTTTCCCCGGGGGAAGGGGGGCAGAGGAGCCGGTTTTTGAAATGATGCTCCTTTTTAAGCCCGTCCACACCTTGGGTGAAATCCCAGCCTCATCAAAGCAAATTCCTATCAACTCCCAGGCGGCTGGGGTTAATCTTTGTTCCTGACACCACATCGAGCGGCCGCAGACGCATCCCGGGCTGCACCGAGGGTATTTCAGGGTCCCCGCCCCTCCCGGCCGCCCACCCCCGCCGGAGCCAGCGCAGCCCGGGCCGTGCCGCCGCGGTGCTCCGGGGATGCTGCGGGGTCCTGCCCGCCCCGGGGGGAGCGATGTCCCGGCGCTGGGGCCGCGCTCCCCGCCCGCTCCCGGCCAGGCCCGTCCCGCGGTGCGGCCCCGCGGCGGCCCCCGCGCCCCGCGCCCGGCCCCACTCACGCTCCACGTCGTGCAGCTTGGCCCGCTCCTCCTCCAGCTTCCCCTTCAGGCTCTCGGCCTCGCTCTTCAGCGATGCCAAGGTCTCGTTCTCGCGCAGCCCCTCGGTTGCCATCTTTGCGGAGGAAGCAGGGAGAGCGGGGATGAGAGCGGGAGGGAGGAGTTTGCCCGCCCGGCTCTCGGGGATGCTGCCGAGGCTCCTGCTGCCTCAGCAACGGCGCCGGAGCCGGCCCGGGCTCCCCCTCCCCTCCCCGCTGACGTCCAGGCCGGATGGGATGCTGCCCAGCCCCGAGCACGCACACCGTGGGGACCAGCATCCCCTGCCCGGCCTCTCCTGCATCCCCAGCCCGCTCCAGCATCAGCATCCATCCCACTGGCCTCCCGGCCGACAGCCGGGACCAGCCTCACCTCCTGCCCCGCTCCTACCCTACTGTGCATTCCAAGCCCTTTTCACAGCCTAAAGGCTTAGTTTCCCCAGAAACACACGCCAAAGAGTGTTAAAAAACACGCCAAAGAGTGTTTCTGCTTTGCATCCAAACTTCTTTGTACAAGTTGCACACTCTGTGGGGGAAGGAGGCAAATAAAAAGCCATCGGTCACCCTGATGGCATTTTAAAACATCACACTGGGAAGACAGAACCTGTGCCAGCTTAGATCCATCATTCCCTGATACTGCGATGGGTAGGGGTAGGAGATTTCAGCCATGCAGGTCTGTGGCCCAGCTCCTGTTCCAGCAGTACAGATGCAGCGATAAGAACCCTTCTCTCTACTATGCTTCACATTCCTCATTTTTAAATTTGGTGTTATCAGGGTTTCTTTCTTTTTTTATTTTTCTTTTTTTTTCTTTTAACTCCGCTTTGAACAAGCTACTTCTTTCCCCTGCTCTTAGGTAAGCATAGTAGGGTCTGTGGCCTTCCCAGCTCTTGAAATGGACCAGTTTCCAAAATTCCAAAGGGTGAATAAAGAACCCTCCAGTTTGGTGTTGGTGTGAGCCCGGGGGCACAGCTCTGTGGGTTCTGCTTGGGTGCAGAGCAGGAGCTGTGCTGGACACAAGGAGCAGCTGGTGCTTCCAGGGAAAGAGCCATGGCACATAGCCTGGCAGCTCCTTGTTCCCCGGGAGTTCCTTGAAAATGTCCTCTTGCTACAGAATTGTCCTTGATCTACAAGGAGTAACTTCGTGCATATTGACTCCCATTGTCTCCTTTTAGCCAGAAAATAGACAATCCAATGGCTATTGTTCAATCTGGAGATGGGCCAAGATTGGAAAGGGAGATAAGAAAATGACTGTTTGCAGCTGTTGTTTGGACTCTGGGCACATCCTGGACGGAGAAAAGTCGTTTCCCACACTGGGCTTGGAAGTAATGCTGCTGTCCAACAGGGATGCAAGGGCAGAGCTGCTGAGCTCTTCACCATCATTCTGGAGCTGAACTCAGGCCCTGATCTGGTCATGTCCTCAAGGTCTCTTTTAATCAATGGATCTTCAGGCAGAAGCTGGGTTGCTTTGCTGCAGAGTCAAAGGCAGTGGATGTATTTTCAGACTTCTCATTGTCCACAGAAACTGGTGTGACCTAACCCCACCAGCCTGATGGCGATGCAGGCAGCCCTGAACTGATGAATCCAGTTGCATTCAGAATCACAAAAGCAAAAGTAGGTGGTGCAAATTATGGAATTCACATAGTGCTCAATAAAGGAACATCCTTCAAAGCCTCCTACAGTAATCAGCACATTGGAAATGCCTTCCAGCACAGACATTGCCAAGGAAATAAAAATTCCATATTTTTGAAGTGATACTAAAAGAACAAAAAACCCATCCCAAATGTCTTTTAGGAAAGTGACAGAAAGCTTCTTGTACTGTGTTATCTTCATGTCTGAAAAATTAAACCTACCTGTACTAAACTCAATAATACAGCTGTGTCCTGGGGCACTAGCAGGGGAAGACTGTGAAGAAGAAACTTTTTTTTGAAGGATTCTAATCTATGACAAATGCCTTACTTCTGACACCTGGTAAGTGTGAAGAGGCCCAGAAGTTAAATCCAACAAAAGCCATAGGAAATTTATTTACCTTGGTAGGAAGGCATCAGCTCTCAGGAATTTGGCGTAGATAACACCTATGTGTCAGATACTTGGCACAGTCCTGACAGTGAAAAATTCAGAGTTTCTTGCCTTAACTGATGTGAACAGTCTCACTGCCTTAGGGAATGGGATTAAAAAGTCTACAAAGAACAGCTCAGAATGTGAGAGTCCTTGGGAACCACACGTGTAGGCTGATACATGGTACTAGCCCTGAGATGACAGGGGTAAGCAGATCCATAAGGTGAAAGGGAAGCCTGTACCAAACACAGTGAGCTGTAGAAATGTGTGATACATATCATTAGTTTGAATAAAAAGTTAAAAAAATAAATATTTAGTTCATCTGACCAACTACTGCTTAACTACCCGTGCTCTCATAAGCTAACCATGCAAAAAACACAGGTTAGAGGAAGGCCAGTTGGGAGCTTTTAATAAAATGGACCAGTGTTGAAATAATTTAGAGGATAACATAGTACTGGGTTAATGAGTGCCACACATGGCAAATACATCAGATTGTAGTGATGAGATGATGGGATGGATGAAGAAAGTTGGCACTGTTCTGATAATAAGGACACTGGGGAAAATGAATGATCTATCAGTGTGTCACAAATTGTTGCCTATCTCAAAAGTTAGGCCTTTAAAATAAGTTTTCATTCTCACTAATTCAGCAGCTGATCTCTTTTAAAATTGTAAGCTAATTTACTAATAGTTTTATGGGGAAATTAAACCAGCAAACATTGATTGAGTTTCTACTGATTAGCACCAAACTCCAAGGCAGGCAAAACCATAGAGGGACAAGATTATTTTGTCTAAAACAATTGAAGCAGGATGACCTCAACACTGAGAATCAGCAATTTCTAATTCTGTTATCCCTCAGCATATGTTGCTTTTGGGGAAATCACAAAGACTGGCTGATGAAAATGCATCTGTGCATCTGCTGGACTGGAATCGGGAGTTTCATGGGCACATTGGGAAGTTGCAGAAAGATCAGCCAGTTAGACACTACAATATGCACGTGCATCCACAGACACTTGCACAAGTGTGGCAAGGATATATTGTGCATTTTGATATAAGCCAAAGCGCTAAAAAATCAATTCAAAAAAGTAAAGAATATAATTTCCCTACCCATGTGTATTTCAGCACTAGTGCAAAGAGCTCTCTGTGTTCTGAATATTTGTTTTTAAATCTTTTGCTAAATATAAAGCAAGCTGAGGCCAGATCTACCAGATCCTACTGCAGTGCTAATAGGAAGCCTAACAGGCTGTTAGGCACTGAGGCAATTCTTCCTGAAGTCTCAGTCTGCTTCTAGCCAGCAGCTGTTCCAGTGGGTAAGAGCCTAACGTCCATAATACAAATAATAAGGAGAAAGTTGCTGGGACTGTAAATAACAAACAGCCTCTTTCCTGTAATTCCAGCATGCATTTATCAGGTCATGCAAAAATTTATTGGATAAATAGCCAAGAAGGCTGTTGGCCAAGAAGGACCTGAACAAAGCAGCAATTTCAAAGTCAGGAGAAGCAAATAAACCGGGAAGGGACTGTCTTTTGTCTTGCAGTCATTACATCTAAATTTCCTCCTAAACAACATAAGGCATGACAATGTGCTGTGTCAGCCAGTGAATTGTACACATGCACCACCTAGGCCACCAAATCAGTGCTCTCATCTGCTTGTACAACAGTGTTTTGTAAACACAGCTTGCTAAACCTTTTAGCATTCCTGCAGACATCATTTAATCTGACAGTCAAATGCAACAAACAGTTGGACCCCATTCAGTCACAGTAGAGACCAGTTCTGGGGAGGAAACAGTGATGGATGTCTTCTCCAACTGATAATGCACAATGGTTTAGGAAGATGAAATAAAATGCTGCCAAGTTGGACAACAAAATCCTTAAGTTTACAAAAGGAGTTTTGCAGACGAGCTCTTCAATAGCCACGTAGGTTCATGACCTTAGCTTTGTATTTCACCTAAAAAACCCCCACGGTGATCTCTCTAGAACAGTGCTTCCTACCAGGATAGTGGAATATAACCTCACCAGTAACTACTGGAGATTAGAAAGCCTCCAATATCGTTCCTTTTTCAGGCAGGTATGTGGCAGGACCTGCTGGTCAGGCCAGCAGGTTTGCTAATCTCCTCCATTACCAAGTTCTGTGGTGATGCATGCCCATGGTGACAGAAGACACTCCTCTATCCAATGAGGATAAGCTTTTTCCCACCTTATTCTAATAGTAGCTACTTCCAGCTCTCACCCAGGTACTGCACACAGCATAGGAGACAATGTGGTTGCAGTGTGAAATGTGGGCCATGAAGGAATTCTGACAGCACTTCACTGTGTCTTGTTTTTACTGAGACAGACTAGATGAACATCATGTTCCTAGTCACTAGTGAATGAGTTTATTGTAATGATATAGCATTTTTTTTTTAAAGTTCTGTTAAAGGTAAATGGGAAACACTTAAGAACTTAGGCCAAGCAGAGTTGCACACATGCATCTCAGAGAAGAGCTTAGACGGGCACATAACATTTGCACAGCTGAGGAACGTGGTACCATAAGGGAAAAAGCTTGAATTTTTTATGATTTTTCAATCAAAAATTATAAAACATATCCTAGAGCCCCAGGGCCACCTCTGTTGCAGGGTCATGGAAACACCAGGTGTCTGCAGAGGTGTTTGTTTGGCAGTCTGTGGGCCTAGCAATGCTTATTTGCAGTCCAAAAAAATCCAACCTAACAGACTAACCCCCCGTTTTTTGCAGTCTTTCCACATTCTGGCTGATAGAATCAATAACATACCATTTCCACACATAGCGAGCAGTAGCTGAGTTGTTCTGACTTGATGTAAACAGGCCTGAGGGGCTTCTCTTTGGAGCACTTGTCACAGGGACCAAACACAATTGCTAAAAAGGTCTGGTCACACATCTTTGCAGTTTGTGAGAGCTGAAAGAGATGGAGAAGAAGGAAAGGGTGCATTCCAGTCCAGCACAAAGCTTCCCACTACTGCTGTGCTAGCTAATGCAGCCTAGGCTTATATAGACATCTGTAGGCTGGATAATCTCTGTGACTAATCTTTTGAGAATGATGAACTGTCACTATATACAAAACAGTCACATGCTCTGCAGATTCTAATTTTACGCAGAAAAATATAAAGCAAAATATATGTATATATACACATGCCATTATAATATGTGCTGTGCACATGGATTCACTACATGTGGGAAAGTAGTTTCAATTTTTACTCAACGTCTGTCAGCAGTCAATAACCAGAAATGCATAACAACAGCTGAACTTTTGAGAAACTCCACTGTTTGATACTTATTGTTTTTCCCCTGCCTAATTAAAGAGTCAGTATTATACAGTATTTTTAAAGCTGAAAAGATGAGCTAGGATTCCAGCAGTAGCAGCTAGAAAATATGAACAATGTGCTTCTTGAGCAGAAATTGATGCTTCAAGCACACTGACAGCTGGGTCATTACGAAAACCCTTTTGTTCTGAAGCCAGGCACCTCTAGGATCAAAGAACTATCATCAACAGAGTATTAAAAACTACTTGAGAGTCAGAGAAACAAACAAGAATAATAATGTAGTGTCATTTTTCTCTGCACATTTTTCATAGGGAAAATAGGACCTTTCACCACTTCTAAAAATGGATGCTTTTAACATTACTTAGACATGTACATAAATAATGAATTTTTGGTAAACAATCAGAAGAAGCTATTGCAAGACAGATTTAAATGGAACAAAAGAAATTCAATCAGCTATGCAGATTTTAGAATTTGTTTGGCTGGCCATTATATAAAGCAAACTTTACTCTGTGTATCTGCCTCCATTCTGCTGTTTATTCTTATGTATTTCAGTGGACTACGTGAAAAATGAGATAATAAACTCAGAAATCCTGCCCACACTTAAGTCAATAAAAGTTTTGCTGCTGTCTCCAGGGGATGCATAACTTCATCCCAACACATGCAGAAAGCAATCTGTCCTGAAAAGAACCACAGCACTTTAATCTAAAATTTGCATGGAGCTTTCAGTCAGCTCTATGCAGTCCGGGAGGTTTATATTCCATTTGATGAAAAGCAGCAAATATGTCCTAAAGTTTTTAATGTGTTCTTGTGCAAATGTGAGCCTGAGAACACAAACTGCTATCCTTTCAGGGAGCAGGTATTGCTCATGGCTTTTAAGTGACTACAGTTCCTGGGCTCAGTTCTGCTAGAGTCTTAAAACTGGACATTCACAACTGAATAACCTGTTAGTCCAAGGTTCTTAGAACTAGTGGTTCCCACTGAGGGCAACTCATGTGATATAATCAGGGATTTATATACTTGGTGTGAAGCCATCTTATTTGAACAAAACATCATCACTAGCTCTAGAGACTTTTGACAAGGATCTGTTAGGCTTGGAATGAATACTCTGGGCAGAATTAATTTTGATAAAGTGTGAGAATTTGCAGTAATAACATACAGGGTAATCTTACCTGCCTATTTTACTTCAGAGTAGATTATGACACATCACAAAATTTTGCTACAACAGAAGCCATCAAAACTTCTGAATAATTAAAAATCAGTACTATATTTAAGATTGTCATAATGACAGATTTGTATACTATTTTATAAAGATATTTAAACCCAAAGGGTCTAAAACCATTACAACTTCTTGCATTGTAGCCTGAAATTTTAACCTTATTAGGTTTTTAAAGTTACACTAGAAATCTAAAAATGGTAGCATGGTGAATCATTAAAAAATATGTTACTTACAGAGAAATTCTGTGCAATGAAGTTTGTTGATAAGTAAGAAAAATTACCCACCTTTTCAAAGAGCAAGAACCTGGAGAGTCTCAAGATGACTAAATAAGCTCTGTGCTACTGCTAATGTAGAAAGACAACCTTTCTACTAAGTCTACTTAAAGTGTATTTAAAGCTCAGCCTCTCCAGTTGCATCACCTCAGATCAGCTACGTGCTGATGACTACTGATGATAAAGACTTTATTTTAACTGCCCTCCTTCGGAATATAGAATAAAGGACAGAAACTAGATCTTACCTGCCTGTTCCGTACAGCAGCAATTTTTGGGTGGTTTCGAAACAGCAAAGTTGAAACATACTGGGGAGGTGATTGACAACTGATTTTTCCAAATAGCAATTTGACATTCTGATGAATAGCACTGTTGATGTTTATCTCATATTCTTAACAAAATTGAAAAGTCAAACAAATTGATTAGTGTCCATGCTGGTTCCTCCTTGGTTATATTTTTACTATTTACCTGTTCTAAGACAATAAATTTAAAATCAATGGGACTAAAAATTTCTGCTTTTCTTGCACTCTTTGAAAAAATTTTGGGGAAATTCATGAAAACATGTCTGAAAAATTTAAAAAATGCTGAAGGTCATATCTACTATTAAGACTCTATGGAAGTCACTGAAATTATGCCATTAGGTATCTGCATTTGATAGTCAAGAAGATCTGAGAGAAAAAGAGGAAAAAAAAATAGGTCTCAGCCCAGCAGAGACTTGGGCAGAAATGTCTTTATTATAGTATTATTTTGTAGTACTCTTTTTTTATTAGAGTATTATGGAAGCACAGGGCTGAAAGGGACCACCTATGCTGCTGAGTTCTATTCCCAGAAACTGCAGGAGTCACATGTCTACACACATCCAAAGATGCCAAGAGCATCTCACACATCTCTCCACAAACCATTTCAAAGCTATGCCACTGCAGTAGGGATCACCATTCAACACCTGATGATCCCTGTGGGTCCCTTCCAAAGCGGCATATTCTGTGATTTTGTGATTTTCCCATTTGAACGAAATAGCTTTCACTTGTACTGTCATTCTAGCACAGTTAGCCTCAGTAACGCCTCTTCCATGTATCTGCCTTCACTAAAACTGCCCCTTATATTTAGAAGAATTACAGAGAACAAAAAGAATTTTGTACTTACATACTGGCTGAAGGCATTAATGTCAGCAAAAGCAAGGTCAGTTTCTGAGAGCATACAACAGACTCGATTATTTTTAACTTTCTTTTGCTGTTTGCATACACAGTACTAATAGCATACTTCACACAATTATCTTAAAGTAACCAAGCATCAAATTGTCAGAACAATTTTTTCTTGATCAACAGTTTTTGTCATAAAGGACATCCATGCCTTGATGCTTCTGTGTGATGTGGCTGAAAGAGTGGGCTGTGATTTTACTCACATCATCCCAGGTAACATTCATTCATCTCCAGTAACTGTAAAAAAAGGCTATACACAAATTACAGCAACAAAAGTTGCTTGCATTAAAATATTTCCAGAAGTTCCTGAGGAGCCAAGGAGAGCATGCCATGCTGACAGGAAGATACACAATGTTACAGCAAAGCAACTGGACCGTTAAATAAATGGTTATGGTGCAACACAAGACTGACAGTACTCACTAATGTTCACATAGTTCCAAGTAACTTCTTTCAAATGATTCCATACTGAGAACATAGCTATTCATTCACACAGAGCACTACAAAGTGATTTAAAAGCTACTTTATTTAACACATTAAAATACCAGTCTACCTACATATGTGATCTTTTGTACAGCTTTTATTGTTGTTGAACGAACCAAAAAATTTTTCCTTCATAGATTTTGAGTATATCTCTGTGGATATCATGATAAGCATTACACTGTACATAGTAAACACCAAGAACACCTAATAGCAAGAATGATTCTTTCTTTATATTTACAGATTGTTCTGTGAAATTAAACAAGTAGTACTAACACTGTATAACAATAATAAAAATAAAATCAATTGTTCTTTCCTGCAATATTTAAATTAACACAATTAATTAGAGTCCATCAAATATTTCAAAGCTTTAGTACTTGATTTTAATAACTACATCTAATAAAGTAGTTTAGAAAACCAGCATTATTTACTGAGGAATTTCTAAGGATAGTTATCATTGTGGTGAGGTGAATGCTGTTTCCCCAGTTGTTCTGACAGAGTCCAGAACTAAATAAAGTTACTTTTACTCCCTGATTACACGGAGAAGGCTGAACAAAGCAAAAAGGAGACGACTACTGCTTTTAAGGATCCTGCAATTGAAAAGAAATAAATAAAGATGAAATGTAAGGAATTAGGCTTGGTTTATCAGTAACAGCAGACCACAGTAACTGCATCTGCTCCTATTCAGTCTCTGGACTGGAGGAGGGAAACCAGCAAAAAGAGAAAAGGAGAAAGGTGATGTGCACATGTACATACTCAGTGTATATTCTGAAATAAACTGCACTATAGATGGAACCAAACCAGGAGATGGCTCCTGTCTTTTAGAAAACCAAGCTTGTAATTCAAACCTGGATCAAAACATGAACTTTATATCTGGCTTTTCCATCACAATAACTCATATTAAATCCAAACTTGTCACTGCAGAGAACAAAACTGAAACCTGTCTTGAAGAAGAGCACTCGAGTCCTTGCTTTGGGGAAAGATCTGTGCAGAGTCCCCAGGCTGCAATGCAAGCAGAGGGAGCCTAGCCAGCATGCCCACGAAAAGACAATGTGGGTTTGTAAACAGCAATTCTCTTGGATTGATCTCTGTTCCCCAGTTTCAATGTAGTCTTCTGGAAGAACTGTTGTGAAAGACTACTTTTGTAGTGAAAGAAATAAGGATATAAGAAGTGAAGATGAAAGCTACTCTCAAACAGATCCAGTATATCAAGGCAAAGAATAGAATTACCTTGGGAAGAAAAAAGCCCTCTTGTTACAGGAAGCAAAGACAAGGAAAATTGTAAAGCAGTAACATCTATCACATGGCAGTCTTCCCCTCTGACTGGTGCTGACAGGGCAGCAATACAAACCTGTCAGATAAATGCTTTTCTTGTCAGGTTTGGACTAAAAAACTGTGTGGTAAGCTTTGTGTCCAGGTAATGATATAAAGTCATCACTGTAGGACTGAAATGGAGGGAAGAGAGTAAGAACAGAGAGAAGGAAATAACAAGCCAAAATTATTCCTACTGTTTAAGTCTTGACTGAAGAAGTCTCTAACAGTTTAATTCACTACAAGCTGCCATACTATCCACCAGCAGGTGAAATGAACCATGAAAGTCTGCATGTCTTCACACAGTCTCTGAGGAAACATCAATTCATTGCTTTTATTAAACCCTTGTGAGAAAGCCAAGTTTGAAGCTGCTGGGGACTTGTATCATTTCCAAGGCGTGTGGAGAGGGGGTGAAAGGAAACGTCACTTGAAAGAGATACTTGGTATCGAGCATCAACTGTGGAACCTCCTCACGGTTGCTTAGCATAGCCTGAAATCATAACAGAAAGGGTAAGAAAATACTGTACTAAGAATCAAAGCAAAAACAGTCCATTGTTTTCTTCCCATTGCAAATCTTGCTTTTACACTATGTTAAGCAGACTTGTTTGCATCACTTCCAAATGCCTAGAAGATGAACAACGTAGTAATAATATGATGTAAAGGTTGGGTACAACTACCTAACATCAAAAACTGTGTGTGAAGTATCCTGAAAGCTGAATATGAGAAATAATAGTTGTAGCTCTTACCTGGACTTTACGAACAAATGATGGAGTCACTCTTTTCTCAAAGTCATCTATCGGAGTGTATGAGTTGAGGATCTTAACTATCTGTTCAAATTACAAAAGACAATTTTACTATGTCAGAAAAAGTGAGAGGACAAAAAGAAGAAAACATCATTATGACATCCTTATTGATATTTAATTAAGGTTTCAGTAAAACATTTTACAGTAAACAGAGAATTTTGACTAGTCACCTAATGAATTGTTTACATACATGATGATTGTTATGACTCATTTCCAGAGGTGTCAGCAGGATCAAGGAGATGCAGAAAAAGCTGAATTGATTAAGGGAAACAATAAAAAAAAACCCTGTGGCAAAGTAAAGAAGATACACCATGGAATAAAAATGCGGGATAGAACAAAGCAGGCAAGTATTCACCACAGTTAAAATGCTAACAATCAGAAATAAGGAGTTAAAATTACAGTTGAGCAAGCGATGATTCAGAATGCTGACGAATGTTATTTTTATCAAATGAAAGGCCAATAGCCCTTTGCAACAAATTATTTTAGATGGCTAAGATTCTGCAATCAGTGCTGCCAGAAGAAAACAGATAGTTCATTACCTGCACAGTAGAGAGAGATGTGCAGTGCTCACATATTTCCTTGGCATCATCATCTGTGATCTTTTTAACCTGAAGGAGCCAGGCTGCTTGAGATAGCGGCTCCAAAGTTTCTTTGGCATTGCTGCTTTGAAGATTCTTGTCCTTAAGCCATTCTTCCAAGTAGCTGATATTACATCTGGGTTAAACCATGAGCAAAGAACAGAAACGTCAGGTTCCCCTTGACAAGCAAGTTACTTTAAAGACTGCTAAAGAAGAAATACTCCTCTAATGCAGTGTTCAAATTAGTACATTTTAAGTTAAAAACCATAACCATAGATCATAAAACCCAAACAACTAATAGCTTATTGAACTGTAAGTTTACTCCTACTCTTTTGTGTATTTCAAATTGGTGTGTTTGTTTGTTTTTTTTTTAGACAGGGATTGTTTGTTTGTTTGGTTTAGTTTGGTTTTTTGTTTTTATTTTTTTTATTTCTCAAAAGCTTGGCTAATAGAGTGAGTTATTAGCTGTTGTTTACAGAAAACTACTAATATATACTGCATTGCCTATTGCACTGTATGTCATGAAAACATTCATTTACAACTGAGCTTGTATAGAAAACTAGGAAAATCTTTGCATGTTACAAAGCAGGACCAGGCTTACAACTCATGACCTAAAGGTTAAAGCAGCTTTCTTCCAGTAATTTCCCAGATGGGACAAGATTTTACTGATTTTCTTTCACATTAGTCTGCAGACTGACTAATGGAGAATAAATGAACTGTATCTTCTGCAAAACAGGAGCATGTTTTCTTGGTGCTTTTAATAAGACAGATGATGCTCAATGTACATCCTCAAAGGCTCTGTCTCAGTGCTTTTCTTGTCACAGAGCATGAAACATGCAAGTCAGCTTTTGTCTCTCTGCCAGCCAGGGGACACTGCACCTGTTTACTATAGTAAGAAAGAATTAAAAATACTATTGGTCACATCACAAATGAGCTAGCATGGAAAGAATCCTAACCATGCCTGACTATAAACTTCAGATTGTAATTTTCTCTGCCTTTTCCTCCATTAGTGTTTCCATGGAAAGAACAATTTATAATTGTTATGTTGAGAAAGCTCAACCCAAAATGCAAAGATTTACTTTTTCAAAAGGAATAAAAAAAACAATAGGCTACTTCCATCAGAACGGCCACTTAGAGACAAAGGATATTACATGAAAGTGTTAAAAATTCATTCTCAAGCTTGTTGAAACTTTACTGGCTTTACCTTATCTGCATTCCTTTTCTACATGAGCACATGTCCTTGCGGAGGAAGAGACTATTGAGGGTGACAGCTCCAATCAGAAAGAAAAGCTGCTTCACTGCCTGCTTTAGAAGCTCAGAGTCCAAGCCATTCTGACACATAGTGCTATAAAAATAGCTGAGCTGTTGCAAGATAGAGGTCATTGTGTAGGTATCCGTGTCATCTATACTGGAAGAACGTTTACGGAACCCTGTAGGTTTCAAGCCAGAAATTCCCTGAAGACTTTCATATTCCAGCATGCCTGGTACTGAAATACAACAGAAAATAACTGATAAGAACAAAACTCCCAAGGATCCTTTCAGTTACATTAGTTATTGAACAAAACCTACTTTCAGGGTATTTTAAAAGTTAAATGATAGAAGAAAAATGGGATACTGAAAAAGGCTTCTGGAGTACACGTTTTTTAAAAAGCCTTTTGTTTTTGTATGATGTTGCTCAGATTCAAAGCATTATCCCACGCCAGGAAGTGTTGTGAGGAAAAAGTCTTTCCAAACCCTATGGGGATATACCACCCAGTGGAATTTATATGTGTGGAAACACACATGCTGGAACACATGTATAAATCAACAGAAGAAAGAAGTCTGTCCCACCCTTTGCCTCCATGTACAAGCTTTATTCATACAGTTCACAAGCTGCATTTAGGTGTGTTTGGATTGGTGCTGTCTTACCAATCATGGGCTGAATGTTGTTCTCCATGACAAGAATGAACTGGTGGTATATTCGAATGGCCAAATCACTGAGAATTTGTCTGTATTCTGAGAGATCAAAATGCTTCAAACAGTTCTTATTCTGACGTGGAGTGTTACACTTCATAAATTCCTACAAGTGAGTTGTAAATATAATCATTAGAATCGCATAACATTATAATTATAAATGATTCCCACAATGTAATGTATGTATTAGAGTAACTCATTCCACCTCTGGCTGAACACAGTCTCAGAATGAGTCAAAGCTACAGGTAATTCAATGGATGCTTCCAGTACTTAATTTTCCAGTTTATGCTGACATTTACTCTGTTCCTAAAGCCAAGGGAAAGACATGCATAGACTTCAATGAACTTTGGAACAATTCCTAGATCACTCAAATAGAAAGAAAACTTCCCCTGCCCCCTTGTCAAAAAAAAAAAAAAGGCAAAAATATAGTTATTTAAAATATGATGTCAAAAAAAAAATTTATTGCTGCAAAGGGATATTATTTTCAGACTTTTCATTAGCAAAGTTCTGACTTCAAAAAGTCTACACGGAATCCTAACTTGTGTGAAGTATTGAATATTCATTAGAAATATATATAAACAGTAAATTCTGGATTCAGACCTTTGCCTACTGTTGCAACCAAATTATAAAACACTTCGGTAACTAAGTTTAAATGTTGTCTGCGCTGCTCCGCAGCCGTTCCCGGTACGACCACGAGAGGGAGCGTTGCTGGTGACCCAGCACACACTGGGATGCCGAGGCTTTGAGGCATCTCTTTCCTTTAATCCTGAAGACTGTATTCTATTGTCTCTAATTTCATTCAGTCTATCTGAATCTATAAAACCTAGCCAAAAAAATATAGGAAGAGTTTTCAATTGAAAATAATTAAAAGAATTTTGAATCTCAGGATAAAACTTAGCTTAAACAAGCAACTGAAATAAGGAAAAAACTGAACATTTTATTGTTTTGTTTCTTTCCCAAGGTTTTCTTCTGTAGCCTTATTTTGGTAGCAGTAGCTGCTTGAAAGGTCCCAATAATAAAATAGTAAAACTTTTTTTTATATTATAGATAGATAGATAGCTGGATATCTTAAGTCCAGCCTACATTAAACTCATGTGAAATAGTTCAAATTAAGGAGCAGTTCTCAGGTCTTGTCTTTCACCTACTTCAGCACTTTGATGTTTCCTTGATTTCACTTGATCTATTAGTTCTATACTGGTTTTTTTATTTGTATAAGACATATAATACCACTGCACAGCAATCTGAATATCTAAATACCTGGATGGAACAGTGGTGAGCTGGTGAATAATCATCTATTATCACTATTTTTAATTCCAATTAAAGTTTATTAAAAGCAAAGTAATGACATTATTTTATTAAATTAATCCTACCTCTTCTCCACTGTACTGTTTTAAACAGTTAAGGAAATAATATGTATTGGAAAGCCAAAAGGACAACATCTCAAAGTCTTCTGAATGTTCCTGAAAATAGGTAAAGCAATCTTATTATGGTATTGTCTCATGAAGTTAATTTAATAACTAAACTTAAGACCATTACAGCGTTGGCATAATAGAGTCAATCTACAGCACAAGGAGCACACAGCACCTGTAACATCCTAGGTGAACAAATCATTTGTCTTTTCAGGCACACACAGCAAACACCCCTCTTTTATTTGGTAAATACTGTTTAAGTATTCTGATACGACAGACTGGCTAAATGAATTATCCTGAACACACAGTTCTTTACACATTCCTATGGACAGTGTAGTGTACTGGAGGGCTTCCTGCAAAGAAGTGTGAACAACACCTGCACACACCAATGAAACTGAACTACAACTAAATAATTCTAACTATGTGCAAAAAAGCCTTTCTAACGGATAAACTGGGCTATAAATTTGTTTCTAAACAAACTATAGGCATTCTCTGTACAACATGTTCAACTGCATAAACCACAGTCTATTCCTGTCTGTGCTTGCTTGGTGTTTCCAGGCATAAATCCACAACAAAGCATTCACAGAGCTGAATTTGTTACGCAGATGAGACAACAGGCTAACAATTCTTTACAACTTAATTTTTTGTAAACTGGCTGGCAACAAATTTTAATATTTTGGTACTAGTGTTGCAGTACCAAATGACATATCAGAAAAAAACTATTACACTAGTAGAAGAGCAGTGTAAAAACCTCTAATAATTCCACTACCTGCCTGCTGCCAGACATATTAACCTTCATTTCTGTCCATCTGACTTTTACCAGTGCTGAAAGCACAGGTGCATTTCACCTAATTAGCTGCTCATTGTAAAATGAAAAATACTTTTAATTACTTTGTCAAGAGGTTCTTCAGATAAAAATAATTTATGTTAATGCATCCTGTGCATTCTGTGTTCAGCACAGCTGAACCTTACCTGGAGACTTCACAGGGATACTACTGCAAACTTCAAAAAGTGTCACTAATGATCATCATTCCATTACAGGACTAGCAGCAATGGAAGTGTTGGCATTCCCCAGGTACTATGCATGCATCTGATACTTTATGTTAAAAATAAAAAAGTACAATATATTACAGCCAAACACAATTCCTACCTTAACAACTTGTTTGATACCATCAATGGTTACATTCATGAAAGACTTCAGCATGTCAGCATCATTCAGATAATCTGCATACCTCACACACATGAATAGGATGTGAGCTGGCAGGCCAGGTATCATATTAACTAC
This sequence comes from Lepidothrix coronata, assembly GCF_001604755.1. Taxonomy (NCBI): domain Eukaryota; kingdom Metazoa; phylum Chordata; class Aves; order Passeriformes; family Pipridae; genus Lepidothrix; species Lepidothrix coronata. Next base: position 9,424,904 of record NW_016690191.1, read on the forward strand.
AACTCCACGTGGCTTTAAATCTGCATAGAGATTATATAAGAATTATATATTTATAATAATAATATAATATAATAATAATCTTATTTTTATTATATAAGAATTCAATGATTCAATGTATCATTCTGAAAAAGAAGCACTATGTGGTTCATCTCTTCAGGAACCAGACACTTCATAATTGATTTATTGATGAATTGCTGGTTTCTGAAAACTTCTGTAACAGTATTGCACACATAATAGTATTAATTAAGTTTTTCAGAGAGTTAATAGAGTACTGTAGCAAATTCTGAGGTCCAGTATGGGCTATGCCAGGCAGAACAACTTCAAAAAGCAATTTGCATTTAACTACCTACTGGAGGCCCCACAAATTTAGGCATTGTTTAAAGACACACCTTTGTTCACAAAGATACACACATTCACAAGGCTGAAGTAGCTGATAAGAAAAGGCAGATATTGTTAATTTAATAATGGTACCAATGTGCATAGAAAATCTGCTGAATTTAATATTGATTGTAAGGTAATGCAAAAAGCTGATTTGGCAGCAAAATTGATATGGTAAAGTAACACAGATGAAGGACAAAATTCTTCTACAAGACAAACATGAAAGTACAGTTCCTTTCAGTGAAGAGAATGATATGGAAAGGACAGACAGGAGAGTAACCATCACACATGGACGTAAGCCCAGTGACTTACAGACTTAGTAGATGACCAGGAAGAACATAAATTCAAGTCCCTGGTGTGCTCTTGAGATTTAGAGCTTTAGAGGTGAATAAATAATAAAAAAGATAACAGAGTCAGCATTATGTGGAGTCAGACAAATGATTTTTACACAGATAAAGCACTTCTGTACTTGAAATGTCTGGCAATAGAAAAAGAGCAATGCAGAGCCTCCAAGTTGTATTGGTGGTAAGGGAGTGGGGAAACAGGCAACTTCAATGTAAGCGAAATATGGTCTTGTAGGTTTTTTGTAGTGTTCTGAATATTGTTGACAACTTAGAAAATGTCAGGTTTTACTAAAATACCAAGGATCAGATTTTGAATGATCCTTTCTTCATCCTCTTTTTTGTACTCCATCATTCCAATGTACTCTTTGGACGAAGTTGGCACGTGAGCTTCAGCTGTCAAACACAAAAGTACTGTTACTTCCAGGTTAGTGGCTGAGCTAATGGTCACATCAGAGCAAACTATTGGGGAAAAGCAGTTTTCTCTATAATAGAGTACAGGCCTGTTCACATTAATGTTCTTAGCTTATGCTTCCAAGCATTATGAGTTAAATAACATTTATATTGTTCATGAATAGTTTCGCTGGATTCAGTGGAATTACTTGTGTTAATAAGGCAAATAAACAGCAACAGTACATCTCTACATTGAGGTGCCTCTGCAATATTCTTAAGAGGTTTCTATAGCAAACAACTACATTGTATATAAGAGCTTTGTACAAACTAACTTCATATCAGGAACCACCTGCCACTTGAAGGATAATGGGAGGAGTTACTCATCCCACACAAAACTAACTTTGTTGGCTCAGAGACAGTTTGTGTGAGGGTAGGTGTTAACTTCTGTTGACAGAACCTTATGCCTCTGGCTTAATATTTATCATACAGTCTGGGTCCCATATGTGCCTATTATTTAGCCTATTACAAAAAAACCCAAACAAACCAGGAAAGGACTTTTATGTAATTTCTGTTGGTGGTTCCCCTGGCACATTTTCCTGAGGTTTTGAATTTCTAACCCCACCCCAAACTCCACCTCTTTAAATACATTTTTCTTCAAACAGACACTGACCATGCAAAGCTATTAAAAAAACAGATCACATAACAATATCTTACCTTTTTCAAGAGTTTTGGTAAGAGTTTTGATCTGATCCTCCAATTTTTTTATTATTCTATCTTTCATGTCTAATTTTTCTTCAAGATCCTGTAATAATCCAAGTCAGTGAGTTCAGAGTAAACACAATTAAAAATTTGCTTTCTACTGCTCTATGTTATTGCCACAATTAAAGTGTGCTATGATGTGCTTTTACTTATATTTGGTGGAAGAAACACCTTCATATTTTTTTCTCCCTCAATTAATTGAGAAAACATCCTATCCATACCACAAAATCATTATTTCATTCTTTTTATCTTTCATTTCAGGTACAATTTCTTAATGACAATTTCATTTCCTCACCATGTTTTCCACATGGAATCGAGTTGTCACTTGTTTTATCTTGCTTTGTACTTCATCCTGGACTTCACCTTGCACCAAACCATTGCTCAGCCCCTCAATTTCTTGGGTTGTGCCCTTCAGAGTCTCTTTTTGTTTTATCTCCACTTCATTCTGAGCCTCATTAGTTCTAAAAATAGGTAGATAAGAAGTCTTGTCTCTTAATCTTTTGTTAAAGCATAGTTATATCATACTCATCCATTACTTATTAACTGTACACAACACTGTAAGGTAAATCTTACATGAAATGCAATACTTTAAGGTGTTTAATTGACTCTGTCACCACAGATTATAGTGACTACATTTCTTAAATTAAAAAAATAAAATAAAAATTACCGTCTTTGTGTTCTATTCCCTTCTAGCTCATAATGCAGCCGATTAGACATCTCTTTCATTTTTTTTTTCAGTAATAAATAGCAACAAAACCCAAAACAAAAGAGAAACAACAAAATCAAAGTCATTTACTGTTCAGTACCGGTATTCAGTTAATCTCTTCTTACGCTCATAATTTTGTTCCATCTAATGAAACGGAATGACCTGCCAGATAAGGTAGCAGAGAAATATGTGACTACTCCATAACATAAAGAAAATTACATGGGATGAAGAATTTTCATACTACTAACTTCTTGCAGGTGGCAGTAAAAATACTTCTAAATTTTAAATCAGTTGCCTAGGAAGACACTGCAGCTAGAGAGACTCAGAATGCTCAGCAGAGTATGCTTTCCTAAATTGAGAAGAACTTTCAAACAAGCAAACTCAGCAAGAACTTTTCCCTCTGACTCTGAATCTTCAGCACTCTCTTAAGTCCATCTCATGGAGTATGCCTTAAGTTCCAAATCATTTTTCCTTTTTATGACTGTTTCCAAAGGGCATACTGCACTCCACACATTCTCTGCAGAGCCCTATTGAATACATTTGTAGGCATCCAAACTATAGAACTGAATGCCCTCAAAAAGGTAAAAAAAAAGCACATGCTTGCATGTATTTTATTATTTAATAAGAGATATAAACTATACAACATATTTTTTCACTGTGTCTCTTACATTTTACTAAGAAGAAAAGCAATACAGCAGTGAAGCTGTCACAGAATATTGCTTCAACTTTTAAAAGTTCAAATATAGGGAATCCATTGAACAACTGAAAGACAAGGGATCATACTGGTACTTTACCTTTTAACTTTTCAGTCTGCTCTTGAAGACGGTTTTCAAGATCTAATTTTTGATTTTCAAGTTCAGAAACTTGCTGTTTAAGATCTGGGATCACCTTTTAGAGGAAAAGGAGATTTGTGTATTTCAGCATCTTCCTTCTTTTCAAATGCCTGCAGTAGTTCCTATAACACTTCAGGAGCTTCAACTGAAAATAGTCAAAACCAGAGGAGAGACTCTGGGGGAGCACTGCTACCTGCTTGCCTGACTTGTTTAACTTTGCTGGAGGCACCTGCTGCTGGCCACCGTTAAAAATGAAATAGTGAGCTAATCAAATTGTTTGACTGTCCCAGTAGTACCATTGTTCTGTTCCAGTTTAAAGGAAATTACACCGTGGCTTTAATTTCCCCAGCTCAATTAATAGTGGAAAAAAAGCCCTCAATATGCCATAAAATGTTTTTTTTTTTTTTTTTTAAATAACATTGTAAATAACTTTTTATTATATTTTCAATTTTCATAACTTTTTTTTGAAAATATTTCTTCAATTATTTTTCAGAAAAATTAGGTGGTATATGCTATTTTCTGGAATAATATCTGTTCCTTGTGTCAGACAGTTTTGCACAGCACCAATTACCACACTCTCCAGCCATGCCTGCAGTTTCTTTGGTGTGTTTTGCTACGCTCAGCTGCCCTCTGGTGGGGAGAGTCTCAGAGCTTCGAAGAGGCTTCTGAAGAAAAATCTCAAATCGGGTTTATGCAAAAGAAAAGGGAAAAGAATCTCTGTGAGGCTGCCCCAACAAACTGGAGAACTGGACAAGAAATTTGGCTGCTTCCTTACACACCACCCCAAGCAGACAGGGAAAGAGCCTTATGGATGTGCAATCTTAGATGGCCCCATTTGTTTGAGCCTTGAGAATTCAAGGACATGACTGCAAGATTTTGAGTGCTCTGTGCCACAAACACATTCGGATTGTACTACTACACTTTGATTACTACATCTTGATCTTACCAGGTTTTCTGAAGTCAGCCTGCTAACTTCAAGTCGAATACCATCATTTATGTCATTTTCCTCCCGGAATAATTTTTGTAGATGATTAATATCCTGACTAAGGTGTTCAACTTTAAAGTTCAAACCTTCAATCTCCTTCTCATATATTTCTTTCTGAGACTGGAAATGACTTTCCAATACTCTGTTAAAAAAAAAAGGGAGACAGAACATGGCAGATGCAGAATGACCTTGGTGAAATGGGTCAAGTTTAATATGAAATGAAAACAAAGTACTGTGATTAACACAGAGATATTCCATTACCTCATCTGTGCATTAAGGGAGCTGAAAGTTATGCTTGATATCTCAGAGGAAACACATTTCCTTGACTCATACATACACACTTACTCACTCACTTTAACTTAAAGTTTGTTAAACTGATTTTAAGCTGCTCAGCCCATCATATAATGTAGTGTTTGTTCATTTCTTAAACAGAAGTTCAGTACTGCACTGTCAAATTAGTTACTCACTGGTCTTCCAATTTATTTTCTAGATCACAGCTTGGAGTTATGAAAACACTGAAGAACTGAACTAACCTTGTAGCTTTTTTCAAGCCCTCGTAAGCAAACCACAGTTCTCCATCCTCATTTAAGTGTTCCAAATCCTCCACAGAGAGTCTGGAATGCAAGGCAGTACCATGAGTGTGCACGTGAACAAAATGCATCTCTTAAGGTTTTTTTTAAGAGACCTCAGAACAAAATTACCTGCTTCTCACATCTTCAAAATCATAACTTTCAAGAAGCTGTTTTGTAATTTCTGACATCTTTTCTGTAAAAAAAAAAAAAAGAATTTTATTACATGAATAAACTAATAAAGTTTATTATATGAATTATTTTCTCTGCACATTTCAAATTACGCTTAATAACAAAAATTAAACAAACCTCTTCCTAAATCTACGAGGTTCTTTCCCGTTTCTTGGTTAAGTATCTGATTTACTACAAGAATACAATGAGGAACTTGGTTTTACTATGGGACATGCAGGTGCATTAGACTGGTGTACCACCAATAGTGTTTTTGTTTTCTAAACACACCAAACTTTCAATGCAAAGTTACACCTTTCCAGTCTGAATCTGAACAACTGCTAGAGCTGTATAGATGATTTGTCATCTAGTGCTCGGTTACTACATTAAATGCTGCAGATACAGGTTTTCTCTATGAACAAAGTGAACAAAGTCCACAACAGTGGTGCTTCTTAAGCACCTTTTCCCAAAGGGAACCCAACTCAGCAAGTTATTTAAGTATATTTGACATTACTGGACCTAAGGCTAAAGATGAAGGAAAACTTCATCAGATAATGTACTGTTTCCACATTCTTAGGTCTCTGCAAGATATTTGTTAAGCTTTAAGCGAAGTTTAAATTCTAAGTGAAGTTTAAATTATTAGTATTGATTTTTAAACACAAAGGAGAAATGTCTGAAATCAGAGGTTTTTCAAAGGGGTACACCGGATCTCAGTATTCAGTGATCACTTTGTAAAACTCACCTGTTGAGTCTTTTTTCCCCCCATGTGAGTAAATACATGAATAGAATGAAATCAGTATTGGATTGGAAAGAGAACAGGAGTTTCATCAAAGCTAACACAGAAGAAAGCAATTTAAACTGTCTCCATGCCATAGTTGGTAAGTTCTCTGCATTATCTGGTGTGTATCTTACCCCTCAATTCTCGCTTCTGTGAGTGGGCCTGCTTTTCCACATCCAATTTCTGCATCTGTAGCAGCTCGATTTCCTTTTGTAACTCAGGTATTTTCTGAATCAGAGAAAAATTATAGACTGAGACAAGTAGTGAAAAACAAGGGCTGAGTAACAATTAAATCATAAGGATAGTTATAATTAGGAACAGGTTCACACGGTAAAAGGCTTGAAATGCGTTGTATTTAAAGTATCTGGTTCTCAGGCATCAGAGCAGAAAAAAAAATGTGATGTACTGAAAAAATATGTGTTTGTGCCATGGAATTGACTCAGAGAAAAAAATGTGACTTTACACAAAAGTACTGTTTTCAGGTTCAGTTTATAAACTACATTTATGAAAAATCCCCTGAGAAACAAATACATTCTCAGGAAAAGGAAGGAAAAAAGATCCACAGATTTAAATGTATAAATATTCAAGCAAAATTATCCTTGAAAACATGCACTGCAGTAACTTACTCGTATTGTGTACTACATGAACACAATGCTACATAGTGGTGTATCAAATACAGTTTATTAATTATAACTTGTTCTAAAAGTGCACTGAAGATAAAAAAAATAGTGAAGATAATTTATAAATAAAACATGCACATTCTCTACTTGCTTTATCTAGCAAAGACTCCAAAATGAAATATGCATCATGCTTCACCTGTGCTTGTTTTGTAAGCTGTCCTACTTCCATTTTCAAGCCATCCTGAATGACACTTTCTTGCTGAATTTGATGTTGCAGCTGAGTTTTTTCTTCTTTCAGAATCTTAATTTCTCCCTTGAGCAATTCAATCTCCTTTTCATAGTCCTGCTTCTGATTTTGGAAGTTTTTCTCAAGTATCCTACAGAAGACAACGGAAAGGTGGTTTTGTTTTTCTACAGTCATAAGTGAAAGACTGGGCTTTGTTTTAGTTTTAATTTGAAGGACATGTCTCATTGAAGAAAACTTAAATGAACCATAATTACTTGAAAATGCCATCCTATATGCTCAGAATCAATCTACAAAATGGATGATAATGGGAGAAGAATGTCCATAGACTTCACTACATGTAATTCAGATGTTGGGACAGAATTAAAGGCAAAACCGAGTTTATTCCACTTCAAGGCTAGTTCTCTGACTCTGTGAGTTAGCCTGCCTGAGTAACTTTTCACTACATTTATGGCCACAGTCAGCACAGAAGAAGGACAAAGCAACAGAAAGCCCTGTGTCCTGCTCAGTAAAACATTGCAAGAAGCTTTCCATTTTCCACTAGTCCCTGATGGATTGGACTGGCTTCCAACATAATATAGATAATGGGCAAAGCAGAAAAACTAGCAAAAGAAGTCCTTTTAGTACAGTCTGAAGTAATTGGCAGCTGAAATCAGACTGAGCTGGAATATGACACAGCTTCCAGACCTCAGGACTGTGATTGATTGCACTCTGCACTTCAGAAAACAGCATTTTTCTGGTACCAGAGGTTCTCTGTCTTACACTGGGAAAGAGTTATTGGGAAATAAGTACTTGATTCAAGAAAAGCATGCTGCAAAGCAACAACCATTTACTGAAAAATAACAGGATTTTTACTACTGCAAATGAAATACCAAAGGAAGGGGAAAAAGTTCTTTCCTTTATATCTTTAACCAAATGTCCTTTTACAAACACTGCCTTTCCTTATACTGAATATTTCAATTCTGCCCTTTAAAATTCACTTCACAGGAATTCTGACTGGCATGGCCAGCAGCTGCTCTTCCAGTCCTGACCGAATTCTGAGGATATTTCTAAAGAAACCATCAGATCAAGGTTGCCTTTCAGTTCTTAGAAAGACACATGAAAAGACAGGAAACTGAAAAAGCAGGAACAGTCTCATCATGATTTCCTGCACATGACTGACCTACAAACAAGCATGTGCTTTCCTAAACTCTACATGAAGTACTTCAGGACTAGCATTGGTGTCCAAGAACCTGGATAGATTCATAAGGGATGTCAACATAACATATTTACAGCAGGAGAAAGGTAGGGAAAGAGAAAAAAATGAATGCTGTTTCAAAGCAATAAAATTCAGATTACATACATTCGCTGTTTTTCTTCTTTTTGTACATCACTGAAGAGTTGCTTCGTGAGGTCATCCATTTTCTCTGTCAAAAGATATTTCAATGTCTCAAAGACTTTCATGCAATTATGTACATTTATTAAAACAGTGTGACCACAATGAGAAATTTTTGTTTAAGTAAGTAATCCTTAACATATTTTGAGGCTGAAATTACTCTCTCGAGTGCCAAAAATCATCACAGTACACTTTATAAGGAATGCTATAGAATAGAAAAGGTTCTGAAACACTAAATTGTTATTCCTCTAAAGTATACTTGGTCTCATGTGCTGCCTGTGTCCTTTGAAGCTAGATTCCTAAAAGGAATCAATTAAAGGAACCAAGGATGAAGCTACACTTTGAAGGAATACATGTCCATGAGACAGGAAGCATAAGAGGAGGACCATTTTTGCTATTGAAAGAACAAATTTAATTTAATTATTAAATAAAAAGCATTTGCACTACACATTCTAAACATGAATTTCAATCAATGTAAATTCAGCATTTATATTGCTCTTATTAATACAAAAGTAATTTACTTTTGCTGAAAACTTGACTTTACAAATTTACCCCACTACAATGCCTTTGAAACTCCCTTTAGTTATTGTACCTTTCATTTCCTCAGTTTTTTCTTGGAGCTTTATTTCTAAAGTCTCTTTCTGTTCCTGTAATTCTTTATTCCGATTCTCAAGTTTTAAGATTTTCTGTACACACAAAAAGCAAGCATAATATACAAATTACAAAGGAGGAAGAAATAGGTCACAGATGTTACATTTTAACAAGCATCTACGGACTTCCTTCCTTCTCTGCTGCCTCCCACATACACACAAAAAAAGTATAGTTACCTAGCAACTCTCAAATCATGCATCTGATAAATCCAGTAACTGAAAAAAAAAGGATTTAAAAATAAAAGCACCCAGATGGCAATTATAATTTACCTGTTCGCTGTCCTCTTTATACTTTTTCCCTTTCTCTTCGTATGTTCTCTTTTGAGCAGTTAACTTTTCAAGATCTGCTTCGAGTTTCTGAATCGTATCCGTGTCATTCATATGAGCTGAAGCCAAATTGGTCAGTCGTTCCAGCAAACCATGATTTTCTCTACTCTACAATGAGCAGGACAGGTTAAAAGGAAACAAAAAAATGCACACCTGAAACTGTTCCATAGAATTTTGAAGGGAGCACCTGACCTACTTCTGCTCACCATCCCATACCAGTCACGATTATTTCAACCAGGGTCTGTTTCCCTCAATTAGATTAAAACTACCATTTTAAAGATGATTTGGCTGGTATGGCTCTCAGAAATAAAATGCAAAATAAACATAATGTGGAATTCCCAAAAATTACTAAATATGTTGTACCAGAGCAGTATCTCACACATCCTTCATACTAACAAGTAACCCCATCCAGAGACTGGATGGACTACTTAAGAAACAATTAAAAAAAAAAAAAGTTCATTGCAGATTCTTCTCATTTGCATAACTAACCCACAAATATAAGGAAATCCTAGGGGATTCTTTCTAGCCTGGATGTAGGAAGTCTAGTAGTTTATTATAAGGGCCCATATCCCTTGCATATTCTCCCGTCTTCTCAAGTAACATATAGATATTTAAATTCACATAAGCCTCTAGTCAACATAAGCACTTTCACTAGAACAGATATGATAAAGAAATCAGTACAAATCATAAACTGGTTTCCCTCACCTGTTCCTCTATCTTCTTCTGCAGTTGCTGCACTCTGTATGAGAGCTGGATATTCAACACAAAGCGCCGAATATTCTGGAACCTGCGCCTGGCAAGCCACGCACGGGCGTATTTCTGAAGGACCACAGCCTTCTGTTCTTCACGCATCTTTCAAATAAAATATTAACATCTGTCTGTAATTATCTATGGCTCTGTCAGCAGCAATTACAACAGCCTGTGAGTCTACATACACCGGTAAGCACGATGCTTTCTCATGGACGTATCAAAATACTGAAATTACCAGACTGCAGACACATTTGAGCCACTGTAGTAATCACACAAAATGATCTGCATCAAGTATAAACCAGACAATGTTCTTGGTATCTACTGTGATTCAGTGTTTTTATAGTAACAATATAAAAACAGAGTAGAAGATATGAGAATGAGATATGCAAAAGTAAAGTATTGGGGATCATTGTCCTTGTCTCCATTTTTCTTATAGAGCAACAGCTGTTTCTAGTCACTGAAATTAAATTTTTGATGGGCTGTACCTTCTGATATTTTTTTCTTGCTAGAAATCCTCTTGTATAAGCTTGTATTGTTACAGCAGCCACATGGATGAGCTGGCAAAGTCTACGGACCAGGTAACCCCGACAGTACTTCTGAATTGTTATAGCTGCCCACGTTTGCTTCAGATTTCTTGCAGTTATAGCTTGCCTTGATTCAAAAGACAACAAAGTTTACTTAGGTCACATTAGATTTCTCGTGTTCATTCCTTTGTTCAGTCAAATCAAACATACACACACACACACAAAAGACATTGAAAAAGGATATTGAAAACAAAACAAAAGATACTGAAAACAGGCATTTGCTATCTAAAATAAAGCTTTTTCTTCAAGCAAAGTGAAGGAGAGGGAGTTATCCACAGCCTTTGACATCTGTCCCCAAGCTGTTGTTCTGGTCTCTTTTTGAAAATTTCCAAGCCTACACAGAGCCATCTTTCTCTCAGCCTGTTTTGTGAATGACTGGTGCAGTTTCCTTGTTGCACAACTCCTTGCAATAATTTGTGCATACTAATTTGTAGACCCCATAAACTGATTTTCCTTTCTGCTCCCTGATACCTTCTCTGGCCCTGGAGCTCAGCAGTAACCCCTTGCTGACAACTGGCTCACATATCATCAGCTAAGGACTGAGCTTACAGGTAGAGAGGCCTCTCAGGAATCTGACGGACAGCATTAGAAACCTGTTAAGAGTACATTCTTCGCATCAACTGAATAACTTGAACATTTCCAAGTCCACAATTACAACCCAGAGGAAATGAAAATACAGCCTGAATTGCTCTTTCATAAAAATGACACTCTGGGCTTTAGTCTGATCTTCTATCTGCCTTCAGACACACCCCAACAGCAAATTCATTTATCAGCCAAGAGTACCGTACTGTCCGCTGCCCCCGGAAATACTGCTGGATGGTAACAGCTGCTTGCTTTGTGTGAAGGTATTTCTTCCTCTGCAGCCAGCCTCGAATACTCTTCTGGATCATGATGCATGCATGTCTCAGCTTATCTGATCGCAGTTTTTCTAAGTAAGCAACCTGTCCTGCTCTGAAAAAAATTTTTGTTCTCCCAAACTGATACTGGTTATGATCCTGAAAAAGAAAACAGTAGGTATATTGAGTTTTTAGTTTATTATTGCAGCCCAGACATTCTCTTCCTTTTATAAATTGTCACTTCAGGCAAGCTCTTCTGAAATGACATGATCTTGCTACAGAAGAATATCCTCTCTGTCCTCTTTGTAGATAAGAGTATGTGGGGAGAAAATCCACTTAGCAGGAAAAGACCCAGAGAATTACATCAAAAGTTGCACACTAGTGATCTAAAATTAAAGGGAGGCTTTGGACTTATCATCAAAGCCTTGAAAACAACCTCTTCACCCCCTTCTACAAGTCTCCCAAGGTTCCATGGGCTCAACACTACCTTTTGATGCACAATTCCGGCCTTGAATCAGTGACCTGTGTGAGCAAAAACTCAGAGGTGAAGCTGCATTTAAGTTCAGGCTCTTACCCTTGGCCCGTGCCAGAGCTATGCAGCAAGTGTGCCTGTGTTTGGTTTTACACATCCCTGAGTCTGAACTCACTCCTGACACGCTGACTTGAGTTGCTGGCTTGACTGAGACCAGTCTCACCACTACCAGCTCGTCTAACGAATAGGAGAGATGTGCAAAATAGAACATTTTTAGAACAGTTCTCCAACATGCTGCATTCCACCATCAAAAGCCCTCTTGTGCTTGTAATACTCAACAAATCTATACCATTTACTGTTCAATGGTTTATAAATATAGGTAGAATATCTTCCATTTTGCAAGTGATAATGCTAAGCACAGAGTGCTTAAATTCTCTGTCTATGGCCACATCATGACTGTGCCACAACACAATGTTACTGACTCACAAGCCTGCGTACAGCACACTAAATCAGGAAAAACAGTAATAACGTAAATATCTTCCCTATTTGAGGAGAAATACTACTCTTGGCAAAAGAGACCTTTTATTACTAATAGAAGCTGAGGTACATCCGTGGGTTGGTGCATACAAACTAACCTGGATTAGCTGCTGCAAAACAATCTTGCAAATCTGCTTCTTGTCATTCATGGAGAGCTCCTGCTGTGTCATAAGAATGCTGTAACGGCTGAAAAACTCAATGTAAGTCCACCTGGAAAATTAAAAGTTAACTAATTAATTTCATTTAACAGACACCTAAATATTTTTTGACCCAAGGAGGCTCACTGCCACCCCTACCTGGATGGATAGCTCTGTGCACTAATTCGAATAGTTTCCAAAACACCACAGGCTCGTAGCTGTTGAGTAACTCTTTTTGAATCAAACCTAAAAAAGCAGAGTTATATTTTACGTTTCTGCTGGGTTTGGCATGCTGTAATAATTAGAACCATTCTACTAACTGGATTTCTATTTCAACACTGTTCACACTTTTTCTGACTTCCAAAGCTTTTTTAAGTACTTCTGTGGACAAAAGGTTATGTTCACAAAGAAAATGGCAATGGGTTTTACTCCTTGAATATAAACTGGTGCTAGTCCATACCATTCAAAATATCCATCAACTTAAACCAAAGGTGGGCAACCTTACCCCTAAAAATGTTCTCACAAATACACAAACACTAATATACAACTTAAAAAATATTAGGATAATAAAGAATTTTTAAGGTATCAATAACTACTACTGAATTATTCTATTTTTGTAAAATGACAATTTTTTTTTTCCTACTTTAGTTATCTTGAAAGGAGAAATATGTTCCATATGGGAAGTTGCTCAACAATAAGAATTTAACTTGCAGACATGTTGCTACAGTGAAATGGAAAAATACTCTTAATTTTAAAGGTAATGGAACAGTTCAACACCACTAATGTACTTACTCAAAAGGCAACTTCTCATCATTTGGCTTTATGCACCGTACATAATGAGGGGTGGTTGCATTGAGTGTCACCATAAGCAAAGACAAAGAATTCCGGAACTAGAAAATACCAGACATAACAGTTTTGCTGATGAAACATTTCCAGCTAAGCAAAAAAGTCAAATCTTAGTCTTTTAATTATTTATTAGGTTTTGGCTGGACACTGGGACATATATTCTTAGTGTTTACATCTTAAATGCAGGAAATTTAATTTGATGTACTTAGGAGTCTCCTATATTTAAGTTAAACACACCTACTTATACCCAGTCCTGGAGCACTGCACTGTGGGTGGTTCTGGCTGTCCTAAAAACTGGACAGTCCCCCATGAACAATAACAGGATCCAGTATCACACTCTCAGACTGCCCAGTACACTTCCTTGAAAGCACAAGCATCACAGACTGGCACATTTCTGTAGTACCTTACTGCCAACAGTTGTCCGGAGCTGTTTGTTGGGTGACTTGAGAACAGGTCTTGCAGATTTGATGTTTATAGTTGAACTGAAAGGTGAAACGGACACTGGATTGTCTTGAAAAAAATTTGCACACAGATGAAACTAAAAGTGTGGTGAAAGAATCAGAGTTAAATACTGTGTAACTGTAGCAACACTTAAATAAAAACAACATTTACTACAGCATAAAGTGCAAACCCCCTTAATGTTTAGGCCAGGTATTGCAGGACTTGGAACTGGGTATTTAAGCCACAAACAACAACTGAAGAAAGAGCTGGCATGATTCTGAGTCTGTTGCAAAGCACTTACACGTTTCACAGACAAAATTCAGCAGCTGTTAAGGCAGCCTGCAAAAGCTATTTCAGCATGAGCAAATACGGACATAAACACAGAGCAGAGTTAAAAATAAGACCACCTAAGGTTATATTTTCACAATATGTAATTCAAGATTATGTTTTTTGGTCAGATGAAGTTAACTTCTTAAGTTAACTCAAGGCTGTAGACTTCAAAGGGACAGGGCCTTCCAGCAGACGGGAAGAGGCAGGCACATATAAGACATCTGATGTTTTCCTTGCCTTGGCATTCTCTTAATCTCTTTTGAAGAATAAACAAAGGCAGTTGTTAATGATAAACTACCTATCAAAGCTGCACATAATGACTACAGGAAAAAAAAGGTTTTCGGTTACAATGATTACAAAATGGCCTTCAAGGGAGATATTAAAAAATATCCAACATAACTGGCAAAGTAAATGCACATATACGAAGAAGTTGAACACTGTGGTTTTTCATCTTCTATATTATTTTTATGTTAAAAATATATCCTTGGATAATATTAAAAAAAAATTAAGACTAATTTTATATCAAAACAAATATTTTAAAACCAGATCTGAATTAATTCCAGTAAAATCAGATATTAAAAAAATTAGTCATTACTGATTGTTCACAAACCTTGCTCTCTTTCAAGATTTCAATCAATACTTCATGCACTGTATCTCTGTTTTTTTCCAGAAATCCTTCACATTTATATTCTACCTGTGCAAACAGGCAAAATCATTAACTTCTCAGCAACACATAAACTGTTAGCAAAACAATAATTTTTACTCTCTCAGCTGCAGCAGCCAAGAGCTCTTTATTAGTCTTAAACATGATGGCTGAAATTCTTCTTTTCCCAGTTCCATTATCTCAAGATTACATACATGCATATTGTAAATTTAGAAGCAAGACAAACTGTCAGAATCCACTATCAACTGCAATTTCCTTCTGCCTTCATTAGGAATTTCTTTCCTCCTTTCTTCATTATTCTATGGTTTCAAATCAAAATATCAAAAAAAAGGAATACTACATTTGAAATGTAAATAACTGAGATTAAAATGTGTTTGGGCTACAATTGTAACTATTCTATTTATACACTCTACTCTTTTTCTGCTTTTTATCTTGATGATTTATTTTTATGCTCTCAAATTCATTATCTTAAGCACTTCTTATGTTTAAATGGCCCATTACAGACACTATCACCAATAAATAAATAGCACTATGTATTGAAGATCAATTTTATAGAAGTTCCAAACAAGTGTGGTTAATATTTCCTATTTTCTAATTCTGTTTCTTTTCTGAATGAGCTATTTCTAGAAACATGGTGAAACATTACTGGGTTGTTTACACTCTACCTTATCAGCAAAGTGTTGAATGATGAAAGACGTGTTCGACATCCTCGGCTTTTCAAAGAGTGCATTTTTACTGACAAAATTATTATATAGCTTTTGAAGCCAGTTTTCATCTTTTCCATGAGGTAACTGTAAAAATGAGAAGGGTGATCTCTTTAGCAAACTTGTTGGACTGTTAAGGGCAGCAAAAACACTTACTGTCAATAAATACTCCGAATAAAACATCTTCAGTGGATTATGAGGCCTGACAACAACCAGTTTTTGCGTCTTCAAACTAATCAGTGGCTCCCTGTAGCAAATCATTTTATGAAAGAGCGTTGTATTAATCCACAAATTTGCTGACTAGAGTCAATTCTCTGGTGAGTCATAAATAATTTTGTCCTGAGAGGATGCTACCTGCAAATGGGGACTTTGTGACCCCTGAGAATGCTAGTGAGCAGAACATGTTACCCATATTACTCCATGGTTTGGATTCCAAGAGGTACAGATTGCCAATATCACCCAAACACCTTTTAGAGACCATTTTAACAGGGCTTAACTTTCCCTGACCTGTTCCTCCCTGGCAAAGCCACTTCAATAGGTTTGGAAGCCTAAAGGAACTACATATAACACAGAAAAAAAATAGATTAGGAATTTCTACAGTCAGGGGAGGACACAGAGAAAAAAATAGTAACACTGAAGAAAGAAAAGCAAAGATGTAGGTTTGGTGCATTCAACAAGTACTTATTAAAAAGCGAGACTGTTGGGGGCTTTTTTGTATCAAAATTAGTGATTTGTAGAATACCTTCATTTTCAAAATATTGATGGAATAGACCCCTGGAGATTGAATAGTCCAAATTCCTTCTTGGATAACTGCTGTTTGAACTAAAATTCAGAAAATGTCAAAGGATGAAGGTCCCACTGCACCTTTGCTCAACCTGTTCTAGTACTGCACTACCCTCACAGTGAAAAACTCTAATTACTGGATTGTCTTCTAGCTAAGGATCTAGTTTTAGGTTCTTAGTTCTGCAAGAGCAAAATAGACTAAGAGGCTTACAATTAAAATTACCAAATAGAGGGCAAATCTTAATGTTCCTTTTATGAGGAAAATGCTCTACTTCCCATATAAAAGGACAAAATACGGATTATAAGCCCAACTTGTAAAAATCTATGTAGGTTTTTTTTTTTTCTATGAGCTCTAAATGCAAGAATTTTTAAATTACCAAGCACTCTTCATCCAGAAGTTCTAAAATTCCCATTTTAGCTTCAATAAGGTCAATGACAGGCTGGTTGTCATAGAAGTCTATTAAAGTCCATGGGATATCTTCCTTCATATATTCTTCTTGTTCAAGTTTAAAGACATGCTGGATATGTGAAAATTATGTAAATGTAAGGTTACGACAATTAAGGAAGAAAATAAATACAGTGTGTGCATGTGCATGGTTGTATACATAAGACAGAAAAAATATTTTGGATTATGTTACATGCCTGTCTTGTAAGAAAATAAACCCAGAAATTTTCATATGTATATGTGTATTTATGGATACATGTAAAAAAAAGTTTATTACTGGATAGTCATTATCCAGAAATATCCATTACTCAAGCACAAATAGCATTTGCTAACATCCATTATTGATAATCTAAAAACTGAAGTAAAGTAAGCTAAAGAACTGTAACAAATAAAAGAACATACCAGGTTAAATTGCTGCTGTAGCTTTTCATTAGCATAATTGATACAAAATTGTTCAAAACTGTTCACATCAAATGTTTCAAATCTGAAACACAATTCAAGTAAGAAAAGAAAAAATTCCTCGACATCAAAATCAAATGTTAGTATCTTTAAAAGATTTCAAGGCTATCCTGATGTTTCCAAGAAAATTAACTAGCCATAAAACCAATGAAGATGTTAAGGCATTTCAAAACTTCTACTTTAGAAGTTAATGTTACCACACATAACAGAGCTAAAAAAATCCAGAGTTAAATTTAAAAGTATCATATCAGAAGTTAAATTTAAACCTCATTCACAAAAGATACTAATATTTATAGTAGCTGAACATGTCCACTACTCTGGATGCTAAAGAACTCATATGACCATGACCTTTTAGTAAAACAACCCCCTCCAAATCCATTACCAGTACAAACTGAAAAATGTCTCTTATGAACTCTAAAGAAAAGGCACAACTTAGAAGTTAATTTGTTTCCAGAGACTGTCTTACCCATAAATGTCCAAAACACCAATAAAAGTATGTTGCTTGCCAGAGAACTGCAAAGCTTGGTTAATTCTTTCCACAATAAAGTCAAACAAATGAGAGTAGATCTTCTTTGCCAGAGCATCCCTTGCATTAACAGCCTGAGCTCTTGTCATTGGCTTTATTACAGTCTCTGAGGTTGTGATAATCTTTCGGTGGCACAACCATCGGGACATTTTGTCACAGTTTAAATCCAGAAGTTCACAGAATATACTGAGATGTTTATCTTCCATCTTTAAAAAAGATGAGTAAATATTATTAGATTACATTTATTACATTAACTGTTGTCAAGACAGTGAAATCCTTGCACTGCTGACATCAAACTATGATTTTTATTTTTAGATAAGACAAGGGGCTGTGTTTACTACTTTGTCTGGCAAAATACCAAGATGAGCTGAAGCAAATAATACTGGATAGGACTCCTGATACAGGAGAGAAAAACTTGGACTGGGTGAGATGCTTTGGATTAAGACACTGAAAGAAAGTTACTTTAGTCTGTGTTTACGTGTTCTTGCTTTTTAGACTTGCACAGCTTGCTGGGACACATTCTGAGAAGCTTTGACAAAGCTCTGTTTCCTGTATCCTGCAGAGAGTCCCAAATGGCTTTTCCAACAGCTGTGGATCAATTGGATATGGGGTACTCTTAGCCACATTTTGCCTTTTGTTAAGACTTTCTGAACTTGGGCACAAAACAGCATCTGTGTTGACTCTCGCTGTGCCTCTGTACAGATGAAGATGGAGAAATCAATCAAGTTTAGTACACCAGATTTAACGCTGCTCAGAGCCCCAGATATGAGAGAAACTATTGCTAAAGGACTTCTGGCACAGAATATAATAGAAAATGTTGGTATATGAATGAGCTACTTCCTTACACTGATGGATGATCTTTCATCTCCAGCAGCTGCTATTTCCACGTTGCCCAAGTGCAGGATTGCTGCCAGCATTTTAAAAACATCCATCTGAAAATCCCCATTCAGACCTAAAAAACCAATTCTCAATTATTTTAAATACCCAGAAACAGTACAATTAATTAAAATAGAACAATGATGGACTACTTGCTTTGTTGTGTAGCCAAGAACTGTACAGCATCTCTGAGGAGTACTATGCAAATCCTTGGTTCTGCCAATTTTCTGCCTGTCTGATCCGATGAAAGATTAGGCATGAATTCCTGTACCTCCCCAAGTGCCAGCTCAAGTCTAATTTGGCTTTCACATAAGCCATACAGGGGCAAAGAAGCTTCCAATTCCACTTCTGTCACAGCATGTTAGCTTAAGGGCCAGGAAGACTCCAGCCGTCAGTGATTCTGACCATTAACAATTAACACCAATTGCTAATTGCTCCTGCCTAGTACTTTTAAAACAGACTAACAGTACAATAAATAAGCTATGAAAGAAATTATTTTGGTAATTACTACTAACATTTTGGATAGTTCAGAAACAAACCACTTTTGCCCATTTCATAAAAAAAGAAAAATCTATTGAAAATACATCCCCAAGAATTTACCCAGTAAGGCA
The DNA here is from genome assembly GCF_001604755.1 of Lepidothrix coronata. Taxonomy (NCBI): domain Eukaryota; kingdom Metazoa; phylum Chordata; class Aves; order Passeriformes; family Pipridae; genus Lepidothrix; species Lepidothrix coronata. Next base: position 9,444,031 of record NW_016690191.1, read on the forward strand.
AATGTCTTCTGAGTTTCCACCATATTTGCTCTGTCATCAACTCCTTCTATTACAGTGCTGCCACCCATCCGTGTGTAGTTAAATTCTTCTGCGCTTCCTATAGATGAGAAGCAAAGCTTGTAATCCTGCAAAAATTAGGGACTGGGGATAGCCATTTGTTAAAACTCTTTATACCAAAAAATTAAAGATGATGGCAGGTGACAGCGTTTCAGTGATGAGCTGGAGGTCCTCTTTTCTCTGAGAGAAATCCATGAGCATAACTCAGTTAAGTTGACAGAAACTAGTATTCATAATTTCTAAAAATCTTAATATTTCATCTAATAAACAATGGAGACTGAGTAAACATATACCTAAGGTCTGCTTCTCCGTAGACAAGTGAATCAAGCCCCTAAACTGTCAAGGCACCTGTCACTACAGAAAGTATAAGGTTTTCAAGGGAATTAGGTACTTGATTGTGCACTACTTGAGTTACTAAGGATTTGCTACCAAGTTCAAAACAAACAGGATTAATAGCTAAGTGACTTAAAAATGCAGGGCCCATTTTAAGGCTGTGAGATTTATGCTATAAAGCACTTAACATCCTAGCATTTGAAATCCCAGCCTTAAAAATACTGCACTGCAAAAATGATGAGTAGATTATTTTCTTGAGACCTACCCAATTTAAGATGTTTATATTCAGGCTGCATAGCAGATGCACACAACTGATAAAATATATGGTAGTTTCTCTCATTCTCTGACTGTAAAATAAAGCAAAGAATAACACTACAGAAAAAAAATAATTAACAACAGAACAAAGAAGCAAACAGAAAAACATTTGATATTTAAGACTATTGTAAAGTGATAATGATGCCTGAGGGCTAAATTCTGCTGCAACATAGTCTGGCAAAGAAATTGCTCTATATTAAAACAGCACATCTTAGATTTCAGCATGATCTTTGGAAGTGATACATTCAAGTATACTTTATTTCCATTACCAATATGCTGAGTTCTTTCCCCAAGGATGTTACTATAATAATTTCTTCAGCTCCAACAACCATCTACTAATATGAACTGGCAAATACTGTAAGGAACAACTGTGTAGGAGTGTCAGCTGAAACACTGCCCTGTGGTAACTCTGAAACCCCTCCATTTTCAAATCATCCTTCAGGCAGCAAATATACAGAAATATTTTTCGGTGTACTTAAAAAGTTGCAATATTATTAATAAAGAAACCTTTGTGAAAACAGTTCTATAAAATTAAATGCTTTCTTTAGGATATCATCACAATTATGCCCTGACCCTGTAGGGAGTCACATGCAATAAGCCCTGGCCTTATAAATTTTCAGCCATTTTTTTACCAAGACTCTCTCTACCCTACCTATGCTGCTCCTTTCCAGATACAACTGGCATGTGTTACTGTTGTGACAGCATGTTACAGATTTCTGAAATACTTCTTGCACTTATCTCAGGGAATTGTCCCTGAGATGCATCCTTCACTTAAGGAAGAACACGAAGTACAATAGTTTCTTTTTATAAATAATATAATCTCCTGTTAAAAAATAAATCAAATGCTGATTAGACACACTATTCAGAACTTCACATAATATTTTCTATATGAAATCAGGAAAGTATAGTAAAGTATAGTGCTTTTGTAGCTATACTGACAATGACTATTTTAAACTTTATTTTACCCACCTGAAAGACAACTCTGGATTTCTCAAGCAGGTATGTTCTCATGTTAGCTCCAATGATTTGGCAACTCTGATCAAAACTGATTTCAGTGTATTTTCCAAATCGACTGCTATTATCATTCCGTGTGGTTTTTGCATTGCCAACAGCCTACAAAAATTATAAACTTAAATGATTTGATTTACTTGGGTCTCTCATAAGAATAACTTTGAACCCTTTGATTTTAGAAACTTGCAGTTGAGTCAAGTTTTGTCAATCTCAGCACTGAGTCCTGTTACTTAAATTTTGAGGCCCAAAACTGAAGACAAACCTCAAGTCAAACAGTATAATGTTACATAAACTGAGAACTAGAGAAAGTATGTTTTTCTGTTATAAGGAACCTTAGCTGGTTTCTATTCCAATTAATAAAAACAAACAAACAACTTGTTCAATATTGTTTTCTCATGATCTAATAGGTGGCCAGACAACACTCTGGAGGCAAACTAGTGCCTCCAAAGGGCCACTGGTAACTCAGACAGGACCTTCCTGAAGCTGACTACCTCTGTCCATCAGTAATATTCACAGGCTAAACTTCTAAATTAGATATCTAACTCAAGCAGATAAAACATCTCAAAAGACTTCAAACAAAGATTCCCAGCAGCTCATGGAATTCTTTCCTTGATGAGTACAGGCTTGACAGACACTCTCTGAAACTCACCTCAGTTATTGGATTGGATGCCAATACTTTATCCTCCACATGTGCATTGCTGCTTGACTTGCTCACAGTGGCAAAGTACCTCATAGTGTATCTTGCAGACACAGTCTTTCCAGCTCCTGATTCCCCGCTGACTATAATAGACTGATTTTTGTTATTTCTAGAACCAAATAATCAGACAGTTTAAATCAGACAGTTCAAATCAGACATGTCTAAAATCATGTATAAACGTAGGAATTATAAATTTGAAACAGATGTTTGAAATCACAGCTATGGTCAACTCTCATATATCAGTTCCATCTTTCATCTATTCTTCTCTTACACCAGTTGTAATCTCTAGGTTGGTGTCATTGCTATTCACTGAGCTAAGTCAGTGTTTTACCCCCCATCAAGAATGAAAATAGTTATGAACTCTAGAAATTCCTCAGCTGGTTAAGGAATTCGTCCTCCTTTAGTTAAGCCACCTATTCAAAGGTATTCTTAATAGCCAGTGGCACATACACAGTCAAATGACAATGAACACTGCCACTAGACTTCAAGTGTTATTTATGTACATTAAACAACATACTGAACCTTGCCATTTGCTTGTATGCTTCTTCTGCCACAGCAAATATATGTGGATCCATGTCCCCCATGTTTTGTCCACTATATGCATGGATAATAGCATCTCCATATATTGGCAACTCTTTATAGGGGTTTATTGCAACCAAAATTATTCCTAAAACCAAGGGTGCAAAACAAAAATAAAACACAGGTTAGTTAAATGAAATGCTCATTTTTGGCAACAACACTTAAACTGATACAAAGCAGCAATATTTTATAAACTAGGTAGGAGATACTGATCAACAAACAAGTCTATGCTCATACATAAAACCAGTTAACATGAGTTAAAACATACTTGAGGAAAATATTACTCGCATCATACTGAAAACTAACCCAAGATATTTTTTTAAATTTTTTTTTAAATATTGCATTTTACTTTGCTTACCACTATATGTGTAGATAAGTTTGGACTCCACAAAACGAACTTTGAGATTGTGTAGAACAGCTGGTTCATGGAGATAACTGAGTGCAGTGAGATCATTTTCACCAACAAGTATGTCAGGATTTCGTAGGGGTGGCAAAGCAGCTGGATCAACAGGGTAATTCAGTTCCTGTCAACAAAAACTACTTGAAACATCATAAAATGCATTATGTTTGCATAAACAGGAACTCATCTTTGACCTTTACACAAAGTTACAGAGTTGATGGAGCACTGTCTGATCTATTTCATCAATTCCATACATCCCACTGAACTTGGGGGACTTGGAGCTCTTTGTTGCTTATGAAAAAGAAAGTTACATTCTCTTTATTTACGTTTTTTTGTATTGAAATCTGTAAAAATGGTAAACACGTTTAGCTCTCTAAACACATGCATATTTCAAGTACAGATAAAAGCAGCAGACCAGCTGCAACTGAATGAAAGCAAACACCTGGTCAGAACTCAAGGCAGCTCTATAACGATCCTTACTTGCAACCATTCCATTTTCTTTACACAAAGATTAACACTCACTTCTGTTTCTTTCAACAAATCCATTTAATCATTCATTTAATACTTGTCTTTATGGAACAGGAATACAGAAATGCTGTTTTCAAAATATTAAATCTGTAAAGAACTTGGATACTAAAATTAACAGATCTTACATAAAGCAACAACTTTAGGGAAGAAAGAAGTACCAGCTAGCTCTGTGAGGATAACTGCTTTCCTCCAACTTAAGATGAGTTTCAGGGCTTGTTTCAAAAGTGATTTTGATGTATGTGCTATATACTTATGTTATACAGATAGTAGAATTGCACTCCTCATATTTTTGAGTAGCAGCTGTTTACTGTACAAATTTCAATATGATAAAAAAAGAAAATATGGACATGTTATTTAGATCTCATAATGATGAGTCCTATATTTCCACATAAATATATTTCAGCAAACCCCACAATAATTCAGGCTTTTCTCCTTACAGTTCCATCTTCTAATTGCACATGGAGAGAACGGTCTCCAGCTTTGTAGTTTTTTGTGATTTCTGCAGACTGCCAAACTTCTTCATTATCAGGGATCCAAACCCTATTGTACTAGAACAGAAAAACAAGATAATAGTTAGCTTAGCTATTATCACGATATTTGAATGTAAATATGCTGTTCAAACCATCTAGTTCTCCTTTGCTGAAGGTAAAATGCTGAAGCATAAGCAAACTCTTCAAATGTTCTGCCTGAGAAGCCATCAGAAACAGCACTTCTTAAAAGGACATAACACAGCTGTAAACCTCAGTAAGCAGGGAATTACTTCAGTGATGTGGAGTGTGTCCTTCTCATCCTGACAGGGTTTGACAAAGCAATCTCATCCATCCCTACTTACACAAGCAACCATAATGTATAATCTTTCAGCATCTTTATGTTTTGATAGACAGAACCCTTCATTTAATTCCCTTACCCTCACTATATTCACAGTCAGTTTAAACTGTTTAAATAAACCCATGAGAACTGCTGCAGCTGCTTACTTGAAAAATTAACATTAGTCAAGGATTTTATGGAGCGTTAGCAGACCCACAGATACCTTGGGGACTCATATACCTTCTCATTTTGGTGCCACAACTGTTGTTTTTAGCACAAGTGACTTTTTTCCTCTCTTAATTTGGGATAAGCCTTGGAAGCTCCAGTAGATCCTCAGAACATGAGGGTCTCTGCCCCAAGAACCCCTAGTGAATGATGGTGGGTGTCCACAGAGGTCCCTACAAACTGCACTGTACAACAGCCTTCTTAATTCTTATTCCCAAGGATCAACACCAAACAATTTAGGGTAAGAGGGACTTTTGCAGGGACATTCTGCAACTTAGACTGTGTTGCTCAGTGACTTCTCCAGGTGAGTTTTCAGGATCCCCGAGGACAGAAACTGATCTTTCTAGTCAGCCATACGCCAAACTGGTTTGCACATCAGGTGATGATCAACCGAAACCTCAGCCTCTTCCATGGTACCTCTTTGCTGATGTTTTCAGCAGGACTGCATTTTTTCATGCAATATCCAAAGTCACAAGGACATTTTCTAAACAACCCCAAACCCCTATGATGTCAATGTTTTCGTCTATCCCACCAAAAGAGACAAAAGCCCAGCTTCACAAATATCTATTTAATGGCCAAATGAAAAACATGGCTAAACTAGTTTTCAGTTTTCCATGCGTACGTAAGTATAAATTTTCTTTTGTGTCATTCCTATGGTATGTTGACTTCCTGGTGTACAAAAATGCTTGTTAAATTTCACACAATCAGACAATATGCTGAGTTGCAAACAACCCACAAGGATCACTGAGTCCAACTCTTAGCCCTGTAGGACCCTACCCAACAGTCACACCACGTGCCTGAGAGTATCACCCAAACATCTGGAACTCTATCAGGCTTGGTGTTGTGACCACTTCTCTGGGGAGACTGTTCCAGCACCCAACCACCCTCTGGGTGGTTGTTGTTTTATTTATTTGTTGTTATGCAAGTCGGAATATCACCACCAAACAGCCTCAGGGGCACACAGTGTGTTCCCATGTAAGAAGGTGAACTGCACGGACGAGAAAGAGAGGGAAAACAATGTGACAAAAGCACTGATTCTTCAGAAAAGGCCCCTGGAGTTGCAGGAGCCTCCATTGGCAAATGCACTCAGCCTACAGAGCTGGCTGTCTCCAAACCCTGCCTCACAGGTAAACAGAAGGGAGTTTGCTCATTCCCGTGTCGGGTTACACCCGCGCTCCTTCCTCCCTTCAGCTCCCTGACAATATTCCAGTGAAAACTGCCGTTTGTTCTTCCAGCGGCTCCGATTGCGGCACCAACACTGAGAACGAAGAGCTCTGCAGCACCGGGCTCAATGGAGCTCGTTACGGCAGCTGCTGTTGCAACAGAAGAGACATGGGCTTATAAATCACTAACATATCCATGTTGGTTTTGCTATTTAAAGCTAAGCAAACAAATTATACGCCACGACAATCCAGCGACTTACAGGAAAAGTGGGGAAAGTTGTGCACAAACTTCAGCAGGTGCACCAAGGAGGAAGAATCTTTGTTTCAAGGCCAAGTTCTGCCACACACATTCAATATTTGCCCAGCAGAAAGCGCAGCGCTCCGAAACTGAGTGCCCAGGGGAAGGGCTTTGTTAAACCTTAAAGTTGCCTAACCGCTGGCTAGCACAGCAGAGACCTACTCCTGAAGGCCAAGAGTCTCAGAAAAAGGTGGGTTTTCCGCAAAAAAGGAGTATTTCTCCCCGGTGCCCTGGTATGTGTGGGATGATCCCAGTCAGCCAGCGCGGACAGCCACAGGCGGCCCCGCGCTTTAACCGCGGTCCCGACAGAGCTCGATCCGCTCCCGCCGGGGCTCGGCACGGCCGACCCGCCCCGCTGCCCCCCGTGCCCCGCTCACCTGCGTGTAGAGCTCGGCCAGCGCCATCGGGACTGCAGGTTCCGCAGGTGGCCGCGGTCCGGCCCCCGCCCCGGGGCGTGGGGAGCGGCCCGGCCCCGCTCCCGGCCGGCCCCGCCCGCCGCAGTGCCCGCAGTGCCCGCTCACCCTGCGGGGCTCGTCCCGCGGCCACCGCCCGGTTCTCACCGCCCTGTACCTATAGTGGAGCTGAGCGGCACTCCCAGGTACCGCACTGGCACAGCTGGCACCTGGAATACACCTTTAGGGAGCGGGAATAATGTCCCTTCCGACGGCCAGAAGGGTCCCGAGGGGAGCAGTCCGGACCCAGCAGAGAAAACCAACAGAAACATTAATCATCTTCCTACAAGGAGTTTCTTTAGCAATCTTGGAATAAAATAAACAAATCTGAATGCATTTAGTAAGCTGAAGGCACTAACCGGTATTACATCGAAATAGCCTTTATGAGGAAGAAGATTTGAATAACCACAGAGTCAGGTTTTGGCAGGTGGCCCACCAGCCCTCCTTGCCTGGCACCAAAGGAGCTTTCATGGCACAGAATGTAATGTCTTAGTGAAGGAAAAATCTTATTTCAGTAGCAGGTTATATTAGGTGACAAAATATCATAAGAGAAATGAGCTACGTCGAACAGAGTATTTTGCAATATGCACAACAGTTTATGGCACACTGCTGCTATCTGGGTGTGTATTTACACATCCTCAGATTTTAACCAACTCCCCTGGCAGTCAACACCCAGCCTGCCATGGAGGTAGAGGGAACCATGTGACTGTCTGGGGACTATATCAGCACACAGCTCAGGAACTACCAACCAACCAACCAAAAAAATTCCAAAGCAAATAGTACAGTTGTACTTTTATTTGGACATTTTCCAGTGATAGCTATTAGGCTACAGTTTTTATGATGCATACATTTACTAAGTACAACATGAGACACTACCACAGATCAGAGCTCAGGTCATTCTGACAATGTTTTGTTTTTCATCTATGTACTGTAGTGGCATCGAGTGAAAACCTATGTTTAAAGGCTTTTATTTATCACATGAAGTATCAGCATCTTAAAAAATCCAAGTGTTTACTCATAGTTTTAGTATGGTATTTGAAATGTGTTCAGTTTAAATCACGCATAGACTTTCAAATTGCAAATGCTGGTGTTTCCAAGTTGGGAACAAATGTTACCGGATAGCAATCCACTTTCAACAAAGAAGTTGATCTTATTTTTTTTCTGTGATAGAACAGATTAATCACATTTAACAGACTTAAGCACTTTCATGATCCATCTCAGATTGAAGTGTGAGAAGTAATTTTTCAAAATTTGGAGAGAAGACTGTATCCTAAACATCGGAATAAAATTATCACTGGAATAAAAATACACCAAACTGAATGAGGTAATTATTGTGCAAAATCTCTAGAATAACTGTATATAATTCTAAGGGGTCACTGACAAGTATTTTTCCAGCATCTGATAAAATCTATCATCTCAATAGATAATAAATTAAAATATAAAAGATATGTCCACATTAAAAGAGCATAACAATGATTCAAAGGAAAAAAAAAATTGTTAAAATAATTCTGCATTATATTCCATGGTTAAAGAGATTTTAGTCCTAAGGTGAAAGATATATTATACACTGACACTAAAATTTTACTTTTGAAAAGTGCATGTAAAATACTGCCATGTAAAATGTTAGATGAATTACCAACTACACATCTATTCCAACTCAAAAATATTTTCCTTTAAAACATGTCAAGCAGCATATACTTTTAATGTGATATAAAAGTAATACCAGTCAAACCACTGAGTTTAAGATAATACCTATAAATTACTAACCACTACTTTTTTTAAGGAAACAATACAATAAGGCTTTTTACAGGTAAACAAGCTTAAAAAATAAACAAAAAATACATTTAGGCATACATTTTAAACACATAAAACGCTTAAGTAGTGGATACATTTCCTGATCTACAGTATGAACATACTGTTATGCCAATTGTTTGTTTTTCAATAGGAGAAAAAAAAATTGTAGGTCAGCATGTTCTCTTGTATTTTCTTTCCTAACCCTGTTACTGGGTGAGAAGGCTTTCCTATTACATTCTCCCAAGTACAGTACCCCTAACAGTCTGAAAACTACCTTACACCTTATTTGGAGCCACGTAACAGTAGCCGTAGTTTCAGAAATCAAGTAATATTTTTAAAAAGAGTGTTTGGTATACCATGCAGAGGAAAACAATCTCAATCATTCAGCAAAGATCATTCAAAACATTTTTGCAATGCAGTCGTAGCTTCTTGGAAGTACTGGATCTTGGAAGATCCATCAAATGTAATATGGGCTGTACATATTTGAAAATAAGATGACATGAGCATCTTAAAATGATACTGACAAACTTTAGGTTGTCTTTACTTCTGATTTTAGCAACCATACAAACAGCATGTCTGCCTCTCAAGTAAAACAAAACTGAAATGTTTCAGTCTGCTTAACAGCAAATCTTTTTTTCTGTGAATTTGCAGGCAAACAGATTAGTACCAAACAGTCTAACAGTGCAACCTCTAGATTATTTATCAATATTCTAGAAGGAATTAATGTCAATGCTAAGATGATAATTATTATAATACATTAGAAATATTGCACAATGCAATTAAGCAATGTGTGTGGCTTTTTTTTTTACATGTATATTTGAGCCATACACCACAGAACTGGATCCTTAAGCAAGGCTTCTGCTGCACATTGTGAAATGTGAATTCTGTATAGCAGATCCAAGATGTGTGAGACAGAAAAATCTTTCCAGTAAGATGTGCAATATCCAAAATAACTCAGTCTCTCATTATGAACCCTGGATTTCCAACCATTAAATCAGCATGAATCATAGTCAAATGACAGCATCATAGTCAAAAACTACTTAACGTTCTTGTTAGTCAACCTTTCAAAGAATGAGAGCCTTGGGCTACTGCAGAAATTTCCCATTAAAGTTTTTCCTCTCAAATTCCAGTGTGAAAGAAGACTTTTTATTTAAGTGGCAACAAACGAAAAGAGATTATACTCAAAATACACACAGTCAACTCTGGGGTCTACAAACAAAGGACAACATTTGACAGACTATATAATCTAAATAAATACTAAAATCATTACTGACTTCTGATCATTTGCTTCAAGATTCTGTATTTTTAGCTAACTACTTTCAAAAATAACTAGTTTAAAAATAATGAAACATATAATTTCCAGTGTGCTACTTGTGCTTAGTTACCATTTTCCTCTACAGGTGTTATTCGATACCATGTGCAAAAATCCAGTTAAAATAACAGACTGCTACAGACTGTAAATAAGGTTGACAACAAAAAAATGAAGTATCTTATTTTTAGTGCTTAGTATGATACTGTTGTACATTTGAAAGAACAAAAGAATATGCAGCAGCGATTTAGTATGTTTGGTAAACCACAGTACTAACAAATGAACACCTAAATTATAGCATATAGTGAGCTGTAAGACTTATCACTACAATTTATGTCAAACTGACATAAATGAGGAAGTGGTTTAAGAAATAATTTTATATATTGCCAGTTTGTGTTTTTCCATTCCAGTTTTTACAAATTAAATGTAACAGGCTCCCAAGTGACTGTGTATTCTACTACAAAATGCCTTACTTTCAAGTCTTCCATGTTCAGGACTGTGACTGTCCCTGTTGGTCCCTGCCTATGAGAAGATTACATATGGAGTTTAATTTACACTATTTAAATATGTTACTAAAGATCTAAAAATGTCTCTAGACAGCTGAAGACACAATTTTTGTCCAAGCCCGATTTCCATACTCTGGAAATGTATGAATCAGTGAAGTCCTCATAAATGCAATGACTGAGCACAAATGCACATCTTTCTCTTAGCCTTCAGTCTGTGGTGCTGTTGTGCAGTTTTCCAGCTACCTTAACTACAGATCTGGGCTTATACAGGCTGTTTGTTCAGAAAATGTGTTTTTAGTGGCTCACTATGTTTTAACAAGTAAAGATATCAGGCAACCGGTTCTCCATTTAACACTGACGGTACATCCTTGGGATCAGACACGTGATATGAAGCCCAGGCCCAAGCTGGCTGGGATCTGAATGGTTTCTAATGCCAGAGAGGATGGATTAAACGGAAAAGTAACAGGAAAGATGTGTTTAGCATCCATGAGCAACTGAGGAGAGTCCTTCCTGTCTCGCAGACGCACCTGCAGAGATAAGAAAGTGATTACATTATCACTCATTGATAATAATCATCTTGCAAAGAGGGAGTATTTCATCTGTGCTCAGATACGTGTGTGTACAAACACACACTCCACAGTAACTTGAGCCAACGTATTTGCAAGAATTGTGACATTAAACTGTAGTTACTTTCATTGGCTTCAGTTCAGCATATCTTCCCCTTACAATGCAATCTGAAAGTGTTCAGATTCCCTGCAAAAGGAAGATTTAGCCCAGTATCTGGTAATGGTGTCGATTCAGTAAGTAACTTTAATTCAGGAATTAAAGTTTTATCTCAGTTCTACCTTCCCAATTTCCCTTATCCTGCTGAAATGTAATTCAACTTCTAACAGACCAGAAAGATCATATTCCTTTCCTTTATTTTGCTCTACTGTCTGCTTTTCTTTGGAGTTTTCAAAACTTTTCATTTTCATCAATATATATAAAAGCAGAAGGGGTACATTAAGATCTCTGGTATGAACACAGGCCTCAGTTTTCAAAGCAGTTGGAACTTCTCTTGAAGATACAGGTCTGACTAAAGTAAATTTGCATGTATAAATGTTATCACTTGAAAAGTTGGCATACATGTGTATTTAAATACACAAAGGTGTATAAGCACAAAAACCTCTCACCTTCCAAACCCCTCATACATATGACAGAGAAACTAACATTTTCATGCAAGTCTGGAGGCAGTAACCTGTGACTGCTTAAAATTTTAAGGCTGACATCACCTTTTCAACATAGTTACAAAGCAACAGCTAAAAAGCATAGTTTAATTCATAATCCTGAATGTATTTCAGGATGCAAGCTATTTTGGCTCATCAGAGGTTTTCACAGACATAGTCAAATGATTTTTGATGAAAAGATAGAGACATACCTGTATTGTACGTATAAATGATACCAAGACTCTCTCTTCAAACTCATTAACTGGAGTATACAAATTCAGAACTTTTACAATCTGTGAAGAAGAACAATCACTATTAGGTTCATTTTACTGCTCACTCAACAGATGCATCCATGGTTATGAATAATACAATTTTAAAATTAGCTATTTAAAAAATAAAATTATTTACAAGTATCTGTTATTTTTTGCTTTATTGATTCATACAGAATTCCATCACCTGCTCAATGCTATGTTATACAACTGCCTCCTTCAGAACATGTGTTCTTCTGAGGTAAAAACTCTAAATTTCTACAAATGTGAGGAAAATATCAAAGGATGGAAAAATCACATGAGAATTAACTGATTGTGTTCCTAGCCCACCTCCCCTCCCCAGAAACATTATGTATTTCTCACCCTAATTTTGACACTGTAATTATGACCTTCTGTAGTCTTACAACTTCACTGTTCTTCAAGAGTGAGCTATTTCTCTAAAAATAGGGCTAAAACCACCAAAGGCAAGAACTGCATCACAAAGACTTTAAATAATAATATGGGCTAAATGTGTAAAACCTATTAAAAATTCTCTTTGCTTTTTTACCATTCTATTTTTTAAAAAACCAAAACACTCTGAACACTTTGTTAAAAAGTTAAAACACTTCAAGCACATGGAGTTCTAACTTCTTATTCAGTAGAAAATTAGGAGATTTTCCAGTAATGTGAATTACTAAATCAAAACAGCTGTATCAGTGCAACTGCTCGCGCTGACACCATTATGAAAAAAATAGAGAAATTTCTTCCTTTTCTTGGTGAGAATTGCTCAGTAAGCATCAAAGATGCTTGGATCTCTTTATTCCTGTACAAGCTGTATGCAAATGTAGCATGGTTTAAAAAAAAAGTGCAACTTATTTGTACAAAATCTATGCTTTCATAAACAGAGGTCTGTTTACAGAGGTACACTGGGTTCAGCCTTCTGAGGCTAATGGGTACAGTAACTTAACACTTTTGTTTGCAGACTTGGAGATAACAGCTCTGTTTAAATTGTCCATTAACTTGACTGGACACTAACTCTGATGGCAGAAAGATCATTTCCTAGTATCCCAGGCAGAGCTGTCTGGACTACAGAGATGTCTTTGAATGAAGGGTTTTCTCAGAGGATTTTCACAAACAGAGATTATGTATAGTACTACACCCTGAACACTCTACTGAGATTCCTCTCATTTGTTCTAAACTTATCTTGAACATCAGACGGCAAAAGGGTCTGGTCCCTTTTTAATCCCTCCAATGTAATCTGTTTCAGTTGTACTAATGCAAAACGAAGTAAGAAACCTCCAATTCATGTGTGACAGCAGTGTTGGCAGGCAACAGCAACACAAACAGAGCAGAGCTGCTCAAGAGTGACAGCAGGACAGACAAGGAGAGTTTCCTTACCTGGGCAGTAGTCAGTGCATTGCACATTGAACAAATGGCTTCTGCATCTTCATCCGTTTTCTTTTTTACTTGCAACAACTGTGCAGCCTGGATGAGGGGTTCCAGTGTTTCTTTAGCCCCACTATTCATCAAATTTTTATCACGTAGCCATTCTTCCAGTTGACTCACATTGTATCTGTACAAAGAGGTAAGAGCATCAAGACATTAATCCTTGATTATTGCTAAATGGAGAGCATATGCAATTTCTCTTTCCCAGTGTTTCTTCTCTGTCCTTACATGCTTTTCCTTCACACTTCTAATTTCCTTTAATTTTGTCTTTGTACTGTTTTTATCTGATTAAGGCAGGAAATTTTGATTTTCATAACAGTTAGGAACTATGGTCAGACTTTCAGTAACTAGCTTTTCTCATTTGTTTCTGTTCCTATTAATTGTAGGAATGTGACAAGAAGAAAGGCAAATGAGATTTTGTTCGTGTTAAAGTACAGTGAGGTTTTGCGAAGTCACCTGAGGGACTGAAATGCCCTGGACAAATTTCCTGACATATGCCAGTAGAGTCCATTGGACAACTGATGCCAAAATGATTAAGATGGCTTTATCTTAGAATGCAGCACACTAGTGTGGATGAACAAGTATTCATTGCACCACCAGTATACAAAAAAATGCAGTGGGTATGTTTGCTATTCTTCTCTAAAAACTGAGAGAGCAATTACCAACCTTTCACCTACAGTTCTGATTCCCACTTAAGGATGAAATACTTTTGGTTTCTTTCTACCACATGTACTTGGAAGTCAGGTAAGATGTGGCCTAAGGCAACCAAGCTCTTTGTAAACGAACCTCACAAAATCAGTTTAGCAGCATCTGAAACTGTTTGTGTGTGGAAAAATAAATATTCCAGATGTATCTGTGGTTCCATCAAAATGATGTTCAACAACGTCAGGAGTTCACTACAATTTCCAGCAGTGCACACAAGAAAAGTATAACGAGCTCTCCCACCTTATCTGCATTCCTTTGCTCCACGAGCACATGTCCTTGCGCAGGAGAAGGTTATTAAGTGTTACGGCCCCAATGATGTAGAACATCTGCTTGACAACCTGTTTGATCAGCTCTGGATCCATTCCATGCTGGCACATCACCGAATGGAAGGAGTTCAGCTGCCGAATGATGGAGTCCAAAGTGTAGGTTCCTTCATCAGCAATGCTGGATGTTCTCTTCCTCAGTCCTGTTGGTTTCACTCCTGAGACACCTTGGATGGTCTCATGCTCCAGCATCCCTGAAACTGCATTTGAGTGGCAACATTATTATAATGACTTAAACCTACTGATACTCAAGTGTATTGTGGAAGGGAGCAAAACAGAAAGAGCAGGCTGGGCTTTCTGCTAGCCACAGTTTACCATAATTTCCAGAAATTGTGTGTCCCACTATGGTCTGCAAAAATCTAAATTTACAGGGTTTTTACAAAGAATCCAGCATGTGTGTTTGAAAGAAATGTCTAACTCTAGCTCAGCAAAATACTGTCTTCCTCCCAGGATCATATGAGCAGCAGAGTCAGCAAAACCAAGAGCTGTTCCATTCTTCTAAATGTTGTGATTGGAAACCATAATGAAAATTTCTGTGAGAGTAGTGTCTCAACAGAAAATGGAAAGTACTTTTAATGAGAAAAGATCTCTGAATGTGAGCTTCACCACTGCTAGCTATTTCATTCCTCATTGCTGCCCATAATAACAACTAAATGTTTTTTCCATATTATTTTCAATTATGAGTTCTCAAGTAAATTGTCTAATTTTTCCATCATATATTTCCCAACAGACAGAGCAGTAAATATCAGATTGTCATGACAGCTTTTTCCTGCAAATGTATGATTTATGACAAGTATGAATAAGGTATATTGATTTATTCTGTCACTGCCAGAAGAACCAATCACAGTTTTAGTTTTTCCTCTAATCCAACCTGTCTTTGTCATTTATGAACACAATACCACAAGAACTATTAAAGAAATTCTACTGGTTAGGAAGAAATACAAGATATAGTACATTACCACCATCATAATTTTCACTTTAGTACTATGTTGTGAAGTTTAAGGAATTCAGCTTTGCCTTACCAATCATCGGTTGCAGAATATTTTCCAACACTCGGACAAGTTGTTGGTAAATCTGAATGGCCAAGTCACTCAGTACTTGTCTGTATTCAGCTAAATCAAAATTAGTGAGGCAGTGCTCATTTTGACGAGGTGTATTATGCTTCATAAACCCCTGAATTCATAAAATAACAGAAATCAATGATTCCGTGGAGTACAAAAATATTACACAAACCCCGTTTTTTCATTTTTTTTCATGCAACTACAAGTAATACCTTTAAAGTAATAGTCACAGCCCCAAATTTTAATTTGGAAATTCTTCTGATTGAGACTAATGTTAGGATTTGCTTTTTAACTATGATGTCCACAGCATCTGCTTCCTTAACTTGAAACTTCAGGTATCTGACACAGGAACAAACTCTTGCCAGCTTTCTGGTGGGTAAGACCCTTCTGTCTCACTCCAGTTATGGCCAAAAGCCCAGTTAAGTTTGAAAAAGGAATTAGGCATTCCACAGCCTCCAAATGTAGACTGGTCTGCCATACCATGGTTAAAGGGCTTAATACAGCCTTTTTCGCAGGGAGTGCAGTGAATCATTACTAAACAACATAATGGTAGCAGCCAGATTCCTCTACTTAGTCTGAGTTGGCACTTTTGTGAGCACAATGTCATTTAGCCTCTGGGCCCCCAGCCTGCAAGAAAGGGAAGCTGGTTCAAATCTTATCTTCCTGTGCTTTCCACTGATGTCGTCGTTCCAAAAAGGTGTAGCTACTTTAAGACTTTGACTAGATTTTGAGATATTACAGGGATTTGTTAAAGAGCAGTGCTGACAGAAGTATTGGAGAGCAAGACACACCAGAGTAGGGGCAGTGCTTACCTCTTCTCCACTATACTGCTTCAAACAGTGCAAAAATCGGCAGGTGTTCGATAGCCAGAAGGACACTGTTTCAAAGTCATCTCCTCTTTTCTGAAGATAAAAACAAACACAGTTCAACAAAGATTGGTAGGAGGAATGAAATAAAGAAATGCTAGATAAACAGTTAAACACTTAAAATACATTTTCTTGTAGCTACTCATTCTGTTGTTTTGCAAAACAGTGTTTTGGTTGTGTATTAGAAAAACAAGGGGTTTGGCAAAATACCATTAAACACCCTCCCCGTTTTCTGTGGTATTTTTCAAGAACTTTCAGGATATGATTTCCTCCACGGATATGATATTTCTGGTTTTACAGACCCATCCTAAATGTTCTGTGAAGAAATCACATGGCAATATGACTATTCCCAAAACACCCATTCTGTGGCACAATGACTCCTGTTAAGACCCCAACAGGGAGGATGGGAATGATGCAGAGGCAGCAGGAGGAACAGGGAACAATTCAGTTTTGATGAATGTCACTTACATCATAACCATTTTGGCAGCCTGACATGGAAAACAAAACAAAACAACAAACCCTTCTCACCAAGGAACACAGAATCTAGTATATGCTGAGTAATATGCTGAGTAGTTCTAAACCTCCATAGCATACACTCCATTCAACCTAAATATGTTCAGAAATTCCTATGAATACCTAAGCTCCTGTAGGATTGTTTATGAAATATTTTTTCAAAACACGTAGTTTGATTAAAGGCTTGGCTTTTGAAC